>NW_020954740.1:2713600-2806883 GCF_900497805.2 Vombatus ursinus
TACATACACATACACATACATATATACATATATACATATATACACATATGTTCTTGAGGCAACTAGATGGCTCAGGGGAGAGAGTGCTGGGCCTAGATTCAGGAAGACCTTGGTTCAAATCCAGCCTCAGACACGCACTAGCTGTGTGACCCTGGGTCACTTCATCTCTGCTCATCTAACACACTGGAGAAGGAAATGGCAAACCACTCCAGTATCTTTGCAAAGGAAGGCCAATTTGGGGTCACAAAGAGTTGGTCATGACTGAATAACAATATATATTCTTAAAGATATAATATAATCTTAAAGATTATTATAACATAAAATTATTATATGACACTATTTGGTCTATTTCTGAAGATAATTAGGGGAAAAATAAAAAAGAACCTATATCTTCTAAAATGTTTGTAGCAGTTTTCTTTGTGGTAGCAAAGAATGGGAAATTGCAGGGATGCCCACCATTGGGGAATGGCTGAACAAGTTGTGGTATACGATTACGATTGAATACTTCTGCACTATAAGAAATGATGAGTTCAATGATTTTAGAAAAAAAAAACATGGGAAGACTTGCATGAAAAAATGAAGAATTAAATGATCAGAACCAAGAGAACATTGTATATGTAATAGCAATATTGTTTTAAGAATGACTTTAGTGAATAAGTTATTTTGAACATTGTAAATACCCCAATTAACAATAAAAGACATGTGAAGAAAGATGTTATCCGCATTCAGAGAAAGAAAGGATGAATGAAAGTATATACAGAATAATTTTACATGTATATACCTATTTGGGTCTGATGACAACCATCTCTAGGGTGGTGGGGAGGGAAGAAAAAAAGGAAATTTATGTGATAATTTTGTTGTGCATTTGAGAGGAAGAGCAAATTGTGCATAGTAGATTTGCAGTTTTATTCACAATCATCTTTTTTATTATACTATGCTATGGAAATGCTTGTTTTATAGATATTTGTATCATAATCCCTAGTAGGTGGCACAGTTGAGTACCAGGCCTGGAGTCAGGAAGTTTTGAGTTCAAATGTGGACTCATGTACTTAGTATATATGTGACCCTGGAAGTTACTTAACCTCAGTTTGTCTCAGTTTCTCATCTGCAATAATGGGAATAATCATAAATTATTCCTCCTATGGTTGTTGAGAGGATCAAATGAGGTAATAATTGTAAAGCATTAGCACTAGTGCCTGGCAGATTAGCTTCACTATTATTATCTACTGATAGTCCAGATTATGAGGAATTTCAAGCACAGTTCCTTTCTTGGCCTGCTATTCATAGGCTACACCCTTTGACTAAGGATGGGAAGGATAGAGTATTGAATGGTGTTTCTTTCTCTCTATCTTTCCTCATTCTTGCCATTCCCCATGGATTAGTATCATGACTACTGAGCCCTAACTTCAGCAGTGCAAGTCAGCAATTCTCTATAGAGTACACCAATATTTCTTCCTTTTTATAAAAAATAATTTTGTTTTTTAAAATTCTGAACTCACACACCAAAAAAAAAAATAATTTCCATATACATAATAGAGCCCAAAATAGTACATAAATTTTTGAGTCTCCATTTGATACCATTTATTTTTTTCTAAGTATATAATAAATTCCACACATCACTTTCAAAATTGTCATGCTCATTTGTGCTTTATCTACATGGTAGTTACTCAATATTTCAGTAGTTTCACTCTTGTAGTATGCGTACAAACAATAACTCCTGGGTTATATCTTGTCTCCTGGTTGCCAAAGCTTTTTCCTGGACAAGCAATTCCCCAGCACACTCTTTTATTAATTAGCAGTCCCATCTATCACCATATGTAAGGTGACTCCAAGTTTAGGATATTTATAGCTGTCCACAAATGAATAATAAAAGTTTTAAGCCTCTGGATTTTAAGCTAAACAAAGGATGACGGGGCCCATTGATCCGACTTTGAAGGGGAGATAACAACTCACCTAAGGACTGCTACTAAAAGGCAAGTACTGGCCGCAAGGAAGCATCATAGTCAACAACAAGAGTCTACACAGGAGTGTCATCTAACTCTGGCCTTGGTTCTAGGTGTCTTAGTGGGATGGTAATGGTAACCACAGTGGCATGAATACAAGTGAGTGATATATAGCATGCCATTGTAACAAAAATACCTTGCTTAGAGCAGGAACTTTTTGTAAGGCAAACAGTAATTAGTTGATGCCTTTTTTCCTCCTTGGCTCTTTCTTAACCTCACCATCTGTCAGACCTCTTTTCCAGCTCTAAACCTACGATTCCAGATTATTTTATTCCTCTTTGTCTAGCCCACTAGAGTTTCTGAGTTCTTTGGGCTTAATGTCATACCTGTGCACTGATTTCCAGATCACAGCCTGAAACCACTCTTCCCCCTTCACTCATAGCTTCATTACCATAGCCCAAGCTTGCTAAATGCCCCTCAATTCAGTTCAGCCAGCATTTATTAAGTGCATATGGATTTAATGAATCTAAGAATTTACAAGGCACTGGGAATACAATGACAAAAACAAACCATCAAATGATCTTTGACTTTAAAGGTCTTATAATTATCCTAGGGAGATACATTATGTGTATAGATAAGTAGATTCAAATCTGGTGGTGCATAGAAATGAACATATGCCAGCATTATATTCCTATATGTCATAAAGGCCCACTATAATGTCAGAAAATTTAAAAAAATCATACCCATGAACTATGTTGATTATTTGTTTACATATTATTTAAGAGAGGCTGCATGGCATGGTATAGAAAATTGATTTCAGATTGAGGATAATTTGAGTTCAATTCTCATTTTTTGTACATTATGGCAGGTACACACTACCTGAGGCAATTCTTTATAACTCAAATTTTGAGAACAGTCCCTAATCTGCTTTGATAGAGGGAACTCCATGCCCGATGAAATCACCAAATCATAAGTGTGGGCATATGTATAGCTATATATGTTCATTTAACATAAAATATGAAAAATAACTTTAAATTGTGGGCATATACAACTTAAAACTTGATTTCATATTTGCCAACTGTAATTTAATAATTCATAAAAAATCCAAAACTTTGGAAGTGATGCAATTAGTAACAGTAATAGCACTTGACATATAGGGCTTTAAAGTTCAGAAAATGTATCATCCAAATGGTAAAGTAATATCACTCATCATAAATCCTAATGCAGGTTTACTTCAGGGCATATAAAAGTTATTACTCTGAGAGAGCCCTTTGGTGATAACCTGCATAATGACTTCAAGCAGTGGTTCAGTGCTCTAATTGCAGGTACTAATGATATTTTAAACTTTGGGCAACAAAATAATACTTTACAAACTGAAGGAAGGTTGGATATTTGGTAAAGAACATCTCGAGGGAAAACTCATTGTTGACCTTTTGTATTGGTTTTAAATACCTTTCCTTTATAGAAATGATAAGCAATATACATTAGACAAGTTGAAATTTTCAGGCAATCTCATAGTCCAAAGATGATAGGATGATAGCATTATGAATAACTTCAGAGATAAATAAATGACATTTTCAATGATTTTGAGACTACTTTGATACCTTCTACATTCTAGTCCTTTGAAGTAAATGAGCAGGGTCTAGTGACTAGGGTTAATTCTAAATCAAAGAGATTGCCTAAATAATCCATTACTATCTTCAAAGGTAATGAAAGAAATTTTGTGCTCAAAAAATAAATCAAGCTTTACAAATCAAGATATTACTTCTTGGGAGATAAGATAAATAAACTAAATACTATTCAGTGTTTATGAAAATCTAAATGTCAAGTAAATTGTTTATAAATGTCAACATATCAGAGGGATTGTTGAAACTCAAGATGGGGAAATGGTGTAGAAATTGGTGACATGAATGGAGTATGGATAGATAATATATTCATCTATGAACCCTCAGAGAGAGATCATGGTGTGGTAGAAAGAACACTAGATTTTGAATGAAAAGCATGTCAAAGTTCCAGTTCTAACAATAGCTATTTTCACAATCTCAAAAAGCATCATTTGCCTTCCCTGAGACTCAGTGTACATGCCAGTTAAAAAAAAAAAAGATAAAGAAAAAAGGGCATAACAATACTCTCACTACTTATCTGACTTGATAAGTTATGAGAAAGAAAATAGGTGGCTAATAAGGTGCTAGGAAATGTGAGAGTTTACCATATATTAAAATGCAAGTTCAAAAAACAAAATCAAACAACAGCAATATAAAAAGACTGCTTGAGTAGTTAATGACAAAACAGTTACTCCAAGAGAGGCAACTAATATTCCAGCTTCCCTGCAAAACTGACAAGTTATAGGGCCAGACAAAATCCATAAATTTTTCCCTAAATGCTCCACTTCGATTCATGAATTTCTAGAAAAATTCTACTATATTTCTCTCAAATTGGGTTAAATTCCAGATTTTGTAACTGAACACAAATCTATTGTCATAAGATGAGTACATAAGTAATCCTGCAAAAAAAAGGGGGACAGTTGCATGTTTATTTAGTTTATTCAAAACACTTGAAACTTGGATCACTGAAACAATCTATAATTATTTAAAAGAAAATAATATGTTAAACAAAGTGTAAAAAAAAGTGTGCCAGGAAATATTAAGATCATGAAGAACAATTGAGTATTGATTTGTTACTTATTGAATAATATAATCTAAAGTTCCATAACACTTACACAATCTTTATTGATATTGAGAAGCCTTTGACTCAGAGGTTCTACATTTATGGCTTATTTATATGTTATAAATATGTAAAATAGATCTAAATATAGTGAGAATATATGAAAATTTGATGATTTTTCATATCCTTTTCCAATTATAATTTCTCCCAAATAGAACTAAGGGGTGGCTTCCAAATTAAAGAAGAAATTTGAATCAAGACATAATTATTTATCACATGATATACATGGATGACATTGAGCTATATATCTATCCCTCAAAACAAATTTTAAAACATCACACAAATATACTAAATACTTCCTTCACTCTCTGGAACATTTCTTGATTCATATCATTCTGTCATTTGGATTCAAGTATAAAAGTCCTAATATGATATATGCCAAGGTAAATTAGAAAGTAAGGTTTTGAGTTTGAATCTAATGGTCATCTTAAACCAATGAATGAAAATTTGACCTACACATACCTTGCTCTCTTCCCAGTAAGACACTTTGAGCATACAAATATTAAAGGAAAATTGTAGTTGAATACAGTAGGGGACTTACTGACATTATTCAATCAAACCTGAATGGGAAGCAGCAGTTTAAAGGAATGAATACCTGTGCAATGTCAATCGTATCACAAACTTTCAGAACTATAATGTGGATCATTTTTCCAACAGATGGAAAGCAGCATAAGAAATCCCACTGTATCACCAGATAAACCGTTCTTTTTTCACACTTCCCAATCTTTTAATCTCTCCCACAAAGGATTTTGAATCACTTATGTGAGAGAAGTGTACCGACAATTTAGTTTCTAGAGTATTAACAAATCTTTCAGGGGGAAGAATAATGCCTTAAATACTCTTTCTGTTGAAGTTCCATTTTTTTTAGTGCTTATTAGGTTCAGGCTTGGAGAATATATTCTTTTGTTTTGTAACTTTAGCTACTTTGCTTTTTAGATTTTTAGATTTAGATTATATTTTCTAATCTTTCCTACATTTTCTAGTAATTACAGAATAATCTTTCATTATTTCAATTACAGACTCATTCTCCACCCTTCCCTGTCTAAGCACAATTTAGATGTTTTCTTTTACCCTTAACTTTAACCCCTTTCTCTTTGCCAGTACTCTCTGATATTTGAATTATGTATTTAGCTAATACTACAACAACTTTGTAACATAGCTGTGCTTTTTTCTCATATCCTAAAAATTTTTACATTATCTCTACCTCTGATAAAGATGTTTTTACAGTAAAGGGAATTTTATAATATAATTAGTTCCTTATCAGTGTTATGACTCTACAATAAAAGCTTGATATAATATAGTTATAAGTGTTATTCCTGTCCACTATAACACCATCACAACAATACATTATATATACACACACACACACACACACACACACACACACACATATATACACACATAAAGAGAGAGAGATGTGTTGTGTGTTTGTATATATATATATATATTTTTTCCTTGTGAATGATGAGTTAAAATATTAGTCCTTCCATTATTATTGAATGCAACAGATAAAATTAATGGCATAAGAGAGCCTAGTTCCAACTAATTACTTAACATGGATTTTCTTTTATACCATGGGAAGCTAACCTAATAAGTTCTCTTTGGAGTAGAATTCATGGTTGTTTATTTCTAGTGATTAACTGATTTTTTCCTATCTGTAGAGACTATATTTAATCCACGTTCTTAATTTCAAATGAACATATTTGCTTCCTCTATTGTGCTCTGAATTTCTTATAAGAATATTTCATTTTGTTCTGATTCTCAATTGAACAAAAGCTCTTATACCACTGTGCAATGTTTGTTGGGAACTCTTGTGATGTAGTGATTCTGTACATACAGATTTATTTTTGTTTGGAGATAAAGTCATTGCAATACATTTATCTGATTTTTATTTTATTGAGCTTGATATCATTAATGATGTTTCTGCAAGCAATTCTTACTATAGATTTAGTGTTAGAAAAACTTCCTCAACAAATAAGTATGAAAAAGACCTATGTACAAGTTACCTTTGTAACTATGAAAATATCCTAAAATTTAAGGCCTTAATTTATAGACCGCAGTTTTTATTTATTCCTTCTTTCCTTTTTTATTTAATGACTACTGTTTCAAAAACCTATTTTAGAGGAAATTGTTGTCCAGTTCCCTGATCCTCCTCAGTAATGTGTGTTAGCTACTAATAGTCATTGACTCATTTATGTCAACTTTTTGGTCCACCTTGTACCAGAAATCACTCTGGCATAATATCCTCTTTATGACTCTCAGTAGTAGGCTGCCCCTTTCCCCTTGCTATATTCCTTTTGTGGGCAGTAACACTCCTCCCTTCAGTCTTAGAAATTCTTATCTCTTTTTGTGTTATGGATCTCTTTGGAATTCTGATGAAGGATATGGACCCCTTTTCAGAATGTGATTAAATGTATAAAATAAAATACTTGTTGTTGTTCAGTTGTGTCCAACTCTTTGTGACCCCATTTGGGATTTTCTTGGCAAAGGTGCTGGAATGGTTTGCCATTTCCTTCTTCAGCTCATTTTACAGATGAAGAAACTGAGGCAAACAGGATTAAGTGCCTTGCCCAGGTTCACAGAAGTACTAAGTGTCTGAGACCAGATTTGAACTCAGGAAGATAAATCTTCCTGGTTCCAGGCTCAACATTCTATCTACTGAACAGCCCAGCTGCCCTAAAATAAAATACATAGGATTGCAAAGGAAACCAAAGGTTGTTGAAGACATATTTTTTCATCCATTTTCAGGGTCCCCTTGAAATTTATCCAAGAAACTCTTAGGGATTTCTCAGGTTAAATAGCCTTGTTCTAAGAGTATTTTTCTTTCTTTTATTTTCTTGTGTTTGTGTGTATGTGTGTGTGTGTGTTTCTATGTATGTGTGTGTGTGTGTGTGTGTGTGTTGATTACAGTATTCTCTGGGTTTGTTCCAATCCACTGAAAAAAATCCATTTTCTTCCCTTCCCTACTGGATTTCAATGAAATTCAATCATATTAAAAGAGCATTTCAGGGGTGATTGAGGAAGATTCCCTGATTTGCTAGACCAGGATATTTTCTAAGTAGATAAGTATGTGTTCTGGCCTCTTTTAGAAAGACAAGTGCTTGCATGGTCAGTGATTAAAGAATTGTACTTTGTGACAATGCAACAACTTTTGATTGGTCCTTGGAAATGAGAGGATGTGTTAAAGACTGGCAACCAATCCACAAAAGGCTTCCCTTTAAGTAAGTTGTAAAGGGAGAAAATGAAAATTCTACCTCTTTCAGAGGACCTTTCTCAGTGGAGAACTTTGCATCATATTTTACTGAAAACAATGACAACAACTGAGACCATTTACTGAGAGTTCTTTTTGTCCCCTATTACTCATTTAACCCCAGTCAATTGTCTTCCATTACTATCTCCTCCTTTAACCTTATCTTATGAAGAGCTGGCTCCGCTCTTTGGTAAGACAAATCTCTGTATATACACAAGTGATTCTATTGCATGCTGTTTTCTCCATCAGATTTGTCCTAATATCATCCCTAATTTCTCACTAATCTTCCATCTCTCTTTGTCTACTAGCTACTTCCATATGCCGACACACATACTCATATCTTCTCCATCATCAAAAATCCCATTTGATTCTCCCATCCTTGTTAGCTTTCATCTCATATCTCTTCTTACTTAAAGACTAAACTCCTCATCAAGGCTGTCTAGAATCATTATCCCCACTTCTTTTCCTCTCACTTTCTTATTAACTCTCTGCATTCTGGCTTCTGGTGTCATTAGTCAACTGGAATTGTTCATGCTAGACATAAAACCATCTCTTAATTTACAAATCTAATGGCCTTTTCCCAGTTCTCATCCTTCTTGTCCTTTCTACAGCCCTATGACACTGTGGGTTATCTTATTCTCCTTGATATAATCTTTTCTCTACATTTTCATTACACTACTCTCCCTGTGTTCTCCTCCTGACCAGTCCTTTTCAGTCTCCTTTGCCAGATCTTCATTCAGGTTACATCTACTAACTATAGGTGTTGCCAAGGGTTCTGTCCCATCCCTTCTTCTCTTTTTACTGTATGCTATTTTATTGCTGATCTTACTAGCTCCCATGCATTTAATTTTCATCTGTATGATTTTTCTCATATCTCTTTAACTAGCCATAGCAACTTCTTTCTTGATCTCTAGTTTCAGGTAGATATCCTGAACTTAAAATATGCAAAACTGAACTCATTGTGTTTCTCCCTTAAACCATCCTCTCTTCCTATTATCCCTATTACTGTTGAGGTTTCCAGTATCTTCCTAGCCACCTAGTCTCACAGCCCAGATATCATTCTTTACTTCTCACTTTCTCTTACCCTCCATGATCCAATGAGTTGCCACATTCTGTCCTTTCTAACTCCCTAACATCTTTTATATGTGCCCCATTTCCTCTTCTGAGACTGCAACGACTATTTTGTAGGCCCTTATCACTTCATACATGTACTAATTCTGGACTTTGCTCATCGGTCTCCCTCATCAAGTGTCTCCTTATTCCATTGCATCCTGCTCTCAGCTATAAAATAAAACTTCCTAAAGTGCACATCAAAACCTTATTAAAAAGAAAAAGGAGGCAGTGAGGTGGCATAGTAGATAGAGCAACGGCCCTGGAGTCAGGAGGACCTGAGTTCAAATCTGGTCTCAGACACTTAACACTTACTAGCTGTATGACTTTGGGCAAGTCACTTAACCCCATTGCCTAGCCAAAAACAAAACAAAACAAAAATCATAAAAAAAAAGAAGAAAGGAAAAAAAAAACCTTCTATGCCTCTCTGTTATCTCCAGGATCAAATATAAAATCCTCCATTTGGCTTTTAAAACCCTTCATAACCTGACCCCTATCCATCTTTCCAGTCTTCTTACACCTTCCCTTCTCCCTTCCATTTTACTCTATGATTTAGTGACATTCTCCCTTTTTCTATTCTTCATACAAGACACTCCATCTTTTGAATCTGAGAATTTTCACTATTTGTCCTTCATGCCTGGAACTCTTCATTTCCACTTTTTGTCTGCCTCCTGGCTAACCTGGCTTCTTTTCATGTCTCAGCTAAAGCCATATCTTCTGCAAGAAACCTTTTCCTCTTAATGCTTTTCTTCTGAGATAATCCCTAATTTGTCTTGTATATATCTCATTTATACATACTTGTTCACATCTTGTGTCCCCGATTAGATGGTGAACTTCTTGAGGGCAGTATTTTTTGCTTTTCTGTACATATCCTGGACTTAACATAGTGCAAGACATAGTGCATGACTCATAGTAGATTATTTTCTCTTTCAAAATATTTATTATTTATTTTTAACATTTAAAAATTATATTAAAATGCTCTCCTCTTTCTTGTCCCTCCCCTCTTCACCAAAATGGCTAGCAATACATCAATTATACCTACAAAATCATGCTAAACATGTGTTCCATCTTAGCCATATTATGCCCCCAAAAAGCAAGACAAACAAAGAGAGAAAACTATACTTCACTTTGTACTCATAGCTCATCAGTTCTTTCTCTAGAGATGGGGAACATTTTTCATCACAAGTCCTTTGGAATCTTCTTGGATCATTTTATTAATCAGAATAGCTAAGTCTTTCACAGTTGATCATTGCTATGCACAATGATCTAGTTCTGCTCACTTCACTTTGCTTCATTTCCTATAGGTCTTCCCCTGTTTTTCTGAAACGATCCTCCTTATCATTTCTTATAGCGCAATAGTTATCCATCACAATCATATGCTATAACTTGTTTGGCCATCATTCAATTGATGGGAATGCCCTCAATTTCTTATTGACAAGAAATAATTGATATAAATATTTTTGTATGCATAGATCCTTTTCCTTTTCCTTTGATATCTTTAGAGTACAGACCTAGTGATATTGCTAGGTCAAAGGATATGCTCAGTTTTATAGCCCTTTTGGCATAGTTCCCAATTATTCTCTAGAATGGTTGAACCAGTTCACAACACTCTCCCAATAGTTTATTAGTGTACTTGTTTTCCCTCTTCCCTTCTAGCATTTTTCAGTTCTGATAGGTATGAGGGGGTAGCTCAGAGGTGTTTCAATTTGCATTTCTTTAATCATTAAGGATTTAGAGCATTATTTCATATGACTATCTATATCTTTGAGGTCTTCCTCTGAAAAGTACTTATTCATGCCCTTTGACTCAGTTCCCTGTATATTTGAGACAAGGGGCCTTTATCAGAGAAACTTTAAAATTTTTTTGATATTACTTCATTGTCTATGGTACCTCTTATCAAAGTAATTTTCATGATTATCTCTTTTAATTAGATCTATTTCTACTTTCACTTTGTCTAAGATCATGACTGCTACTCCTGTCTTTTTTACTTTAGGTAAAGCATAATAGATTCTATTCCATCTCCATATTTTAACTCTCTCTGTGTGTCTTTCTGTTTCAAGTTTATGTCTTGTAAATGATATATTGTTGTGTTTTGGTTTCTAATGCATTCTGTTCTCTACTTTCATTTTATGGGTGAGCTCATTCCATTCACATTCACATTCACATTTATGATTACTGTGTGTTTCCTCCAATCCTATTTTGGTCTATTTATCCTTCTCTCTATTTTTATCCTAACTCCTCAAGAGTCTATTTTGTTTCTGACCACTACCTCCCTTCATCTGCCCTCTCATGTAATATCCTACCCTATCCCTTTTATATACCCTTCCCTTCCTATTAATCTGTTAGGTAAGAGATTTATATAACCAACTGAGTATGTGTATGTGTGTGTGTGTGTGTGTGTGTGTGTGTGTATGTGTATGCTTATTCTTCCCTCTTTGAACCAATTCCAATGAAACTGAGGTTCAAGTATTGCCTGCCACTACAAAAGCTCTTCCTTGAACACCTGTTTTATATGAGATAATTTTCCCCAGTCTACCTTTCCCTTCCCTCTTCTCTCAGTACACCTCTCTTTCTCATTCCTTAATTTATTCTGAGACCATCCCACCATAGCTGATTCTCACCTATGCCTTCTCTCTATGTAGGCACCCTTCTTTCTGCCCTAATAATGATAAAGTTCCTTGGAACTACATGTATTATTTTCTCATATAGGAATGTAAACCACTTAATTTTATTCATGTTTACCTTTTTATGCTTCTCTTGAGTTGTGTACTTAAATGTTAAACATTCTACTCAGTCCTGGTCTTTTCTTCAGGAATGCCTTAAACTCTTCTATTTCATTAAATATTCATTTTCCCCCTAAAAGTATAATATTCAGTTCTTTTTCCTGGGCAGGTTATTATTAGTTGTAATCCTAGTTCTTTTGCCTCCTGGAATATAATATTCCAAGCCCATTTCTTTAAAATGGAAGCTGCTAACTCTTCTGTGATCCTGACTGTAGCTCCATGTTATTTGAATTGTTTCTTTTCATCTGCTTGCAATATCTTCTCCTTGACTGAGAGCTCTGGAATTTGGTTATGATATTCAGTGGAGTTTTCATTTTGGGATCTCTTTCAGGAGGTAATTGATAGCTTCTTTCAATTTCTGTTTTGCCCTCTGGTTCTAGAATATCACGGCAGTTTTCCTTCATAATTTCTTAAGAATTAATTTCTAGGCTCTTTTTTTAATCATGGCTTTCAGGTAGCCTAATAATTCTTAAATTATGACTCTTCAATCTGGGTCATTTTTTTCTAATGAAATATTTCACTTGTTTCTTCTTTTTTTCATTGTTTTGATTTTATTTTATTGCATCTTTATGTCCTATGGAGTTATTAGCTTGCAATTGTTGAATCCTAGTTTTTTAAAAAATATTCTTCATTGAGCTTTTGTTCCACCTTCCTTTTGGCCTATTCTGTTTTTTTATGGAATTCCTTTCTTCAATGTATTTTTGTGCCTCTTTTTTGATTGTACCCATTCTGTATTTTAAGCTATTATTTTTCAAACCAATCTGAAATTTTTTGTTACTCATGATGTCATACTTTTTCTTTTCTTTTCTTTTAATTTAATTATAATTATTACTATTATTATTTTGCAATTAACAAAAAATCTGTTTTCCCTCCCTCTCTTCTATTTCTATCTCTGTACTCCAGGAAGGGAGATAGAGAAACAAAGCTCTTGCATATTATAATGTTATATATATGTGTATATATATTACTCTATATATGCTCTCTCCATATAATATAATGATATATTAAATATTATGATAATATATACAATATATGATACAATAATATGGAGAGATATAATATATATTATATATAATAATAATATATAATTTAATATATACTCTATTAGAGGTCTTCTGGAATTGTGACAAGTGATTCCTCCAATCAATTCTTCAGTTTTTCAACTATTTTTATTGGTTATATTGTCATCATATAAATTGTTCTTCTGGTTCTGCTCACTTCACTATGCTTAAGTTAACACAAATTTTCACAGGTTTGTCTGAAAATACATCTTTTATCATTTTTTGTGATTAAATAACATTCTATTATATTCCTATATCATAATTTATTTTTCAGTCCCTAACCTATAGACCCTCCCTTAGCTTAGAGTTCTTTGCTACAACAAATAGAGTGTCTATAAATATTTTTTTCCTTCTTTCTATATTCTTTTTGGTTTCAAGTCCAGTAGGTTATTATAAGGTCCAAGACTATACAGTGTTTAGTAACTTTTGAATCATAGTTCCATATTCCTTTCCATAATGGTTGGGCCAATTCACAACTCTACCAACAGTAGATTAATGTAGCCATTTTTGAACAATCCCTACAATAATTGGCATCTTTTTGTTGTTGTTGTGTTTGCCAATCTCAATGGCATATTATGTGACCTTAAATTTGTTTTCATTTGCATTTTTGTAATTAATAGTTAAAAATTCATGTTCCATGTTATTAAGATCTGAAAACATTTTTTTTCTGGAACAGTTACCCAATATCAGATCATGGGTAGCAGTCACAACATAGAAACGAATGCATAGAATGAACCCCAGAATGACCACAGACTAAACACCCATGGTGCCTTTTTGTTCAGGAAGCCAAACTTCCTTTTTTGTCTGCAGGAAAGACCACAAACCTATAAGTTCAGAGAATAACTTTTGTTGTTCAGATTGAGACATAGTCTTTGTCTGTAGGTAGGTCACTAAACAAGGAATTTAAGATAAAGCACTTGGAGATTAATTAAGAGAACCTCAGAGCTCTCTACCACAAAAATAAATCTGATACTAATCCTTTGGTAATTTTGTCTTTGCTTGCTAGTAGCTGCTGGCTGCTCTGCTCTGGCTATATCACTAACCTCTCACTCCATACTTAAACTCTGAGCTTGCCATTGTTTTAGTAATGGCAAACAACTGGAGAGTAAAAGGTCTACCAATTCTTTGTAATTGGCCAGTTCTATCAATCTCTCTCTTTCCCACCCTACATGGTGGCCACATTCTATCTTTCCCCATATTAGGTATACCTCCTTCCTCATTTTCCCTATTTTCAGGTGCTTCTTCCTCACAACATAATCATAGGCTCATTCCCAAACATAAGTAGGCAAGGTGGAATAGGAAGCAGACAGAGCATATCTGAATGGTACCTTTACTCCCCACCTCCCAGTTATTTTTTGACATATTTCACTTCCTTATAATAAAGTAAAACAATGAAGTAGAATTGACCAACAAAATGACAGCCTTTAATTGCATATTTAACAATCCACATTCATTGTTTCTCATCTTTTTAGGGCTGAGAGAATTGTACTTAAGGTTTTGTTCTCCATGACTATTACTGGTCTTTGCAATTAGTCTGAGTTTGGCTTTCTTCTTAATATTATTTTCATTAGGTTTTTGGTAGTCATTTTGCACATTTTTCTTCTGATTCTTCTTTTTACACCTTACTATTATTTGTACAATCCTAAAGTAAGTTTCATTAAGATTACAAAGTTGTAATGAAACACAATCCTCATGAGATATACAGTATAAAAAAGGGATAAAACATCAAATAGACACATAGAATAAACAATGTTGCATGATAAGGACAGTAAAAATTTCATGACAAACAGCTAAGGTTCAAGAGACAAGTTGAGGAAATCAACCCAGGAGATCAGAATTGAGGTGGGATAGACTGAAACTTTTAGCCAGGGAGAAGGTATAAGCAAAAATTCAAATAAAAATGTTCTGGAATTAGCAATTTTGCCCCTTTCTGTAACTCAAGTGATAGACTACATTTCTGATGAGATGATTCAATTCTTACATCCAGACTCTAAAATAAAAACATGGATAACTATGACAATTAAAGATTGTAGTTAATATTTGATTGTTAGCATTAGTGATTCAGGATGTTTTCAATTCAGATACAGTGACTTTCTCCAAATCAATTGAGCTAGACTGTTGTCTGACATGAATAATTATTTCTGTTGAGTAATTCCTGGAATGCTTATTAGTTGTTTTAGAAGGGATTTTGTAATGTGATTTATTTTGTTTAACATACCCAACATCTAGATGATATATTCTAGGTCGAGATTGATTGTCTTAGCCCAAATCAACTTACACATTTGATGTTATACTGTTCTGCAATTGGAACTAGTGGTGCCTTCAAAAGGTATTAAATTTGATCTTTTTTCTTTGGCTGGTCTCTCTTGATTCGATTCCTTTGAAAATGGCAGACAATGAGAGACAATGCTGAAAAGAGAGACATCTTAGTTCCTTTTCACTCTCAAGACAAAATGTAGCCCTATGAAATAGTCCATGGTCACATGCCTCTGCATTCCCCCTTCTCCGAAAGTGAAAAGGAGGAACTTCTTTAATAGGAGACAGTAATTGTTCATAAAACACTCATGGATGGACAAATGCATGTGTGTGTACACATGTGTGTTTATATGTATAGATACATATGCATATATTTATATGCATGTTTATATATATATATGTATAATGAATGTCAGCTTTAGGAAGAGACAAATTCATATCATTTATTATAAAAATGGGCAACTTAGATGTGGCAAAAGAGTAAAGGATGATAGACCACTCCTTTACTATAAGTTTTATATGTGCAGGAAGTTGAGGAAGGGGGTTCTCTGATCAATTCATCTTCCTATATAGTAAGGTATGATATGATAAACATTATTATCATCATCTTCATCATCATCATCATCATGATTACATCATATGGAGTATATGGAATGGATATTTCCCTTGGCACCTTATGTAGAATGAGTCTCTGATGAGGGATGAATTGGTTGGCTAGGAGTATCATGAGGTAGAGCACTTACTGTATATTGGTACTACAAAAGGGGGTCAGTCATAGAATTGAGCTTTTTTCTCCCCTTTCCAGAGAACAGCTAAAAGAACTACCCCCTCTTGGGCCTATTCATCCATCTGGTCTAAACTTGAGATACCAACTTCACTGTTTCCCAACTGTAGAATTGGACACACCCCTGGTACACCTCAAACTTTGCTATGCCAGGTCTTATTTTGCGAGGTTTTAGGCCTCCACAGTACTTTTTGAAAATCTCCAGCCGTATACCTGAAGCTTCTTCATGCATTCTAGATCCCTTAATGCATAATCTTCCCTCATTAGAAAGTAGTCTCCTTGAAGTCAGGGACTTTTTAATATGCTTTTATTTGCATTCACAGAACATATCACAGTACTTTGTACATAGTAAGAGTTTAATGAATGCTCTATCTATCTATCTATCTACTCTCCTAATCACCACTACCACCTAGGAATGAATAATGTTTACTTTGAAGCAAAAGCATATGTAAGTTTTATGTACTCTCACCCATTTCACCTGAGAGAGAGAGAGAGAGAGAGAGAGAGAGAGAGAGAGAGAGAGAGAATGAAAGAGAGAGTAAGAGAGAGAAGCAGAAATTCAGCTTTCAAGCAAAAGAAGGGGAGGTATTTTGATTTTGAGAAGAGGATTGTGCTATGGGAAACAGAAAGAAAAATAAAACAAAACAAAACAAACAAACAACAAAAAAAATAAACCCTTGACTGTTGTTTTTGGTACTTCTGTGAGGTATTGAAATAGTGAAATACTTATGGGAAAGATGTTGCATATCTAGCATCCCCATTCAGTCAGTCAGTCAGTCAATGAACTATTATTAAGCACCTGGTATATGCTATGCACTGTCCTAAGCACTGAGGATACAAGTGTAGAAAAGAATGGCGTTCCTTGCCTGGAGCTCACAATCTAATGGGTGTTTTCCTTCTGGAGGATGGTCTGAACTCTCAGATTTACACAATAGATTGGGATGTCTGTATGAGTTCTTGGTGTGGGTGGTAAGGTGTGACACTGATTGTAGTGTTAGAGACAGGTGTTGCTCAATTAACAATCCCAAATTTCCTTCCAGGGATAATCTACACCCTCATGTAAATTTCATAATGTAAGATTACTATGGATAACTGAGGCAAAGGTTGAACTTATAAGAATTTCATGGAGCAGGGGGGCAGTTATCTCCCTACAAACTTATCTCCTGGCAAACTTCAAGTTCATTTTTATTTTGTAGGAAATGTGATCCATTGAGTCTGCACAATTTATAGATCCTAGAAGTACAATGAAATTTACCTGAGAAAGAGAGTTATATCAATTTGTATGGCCTACTGTGAGTCCTCTATTATTTTTTAAAATACTTTTTGTGGGATAAAATAATCTGCCCTCTACCTGATATATTGTTACCCTGAATGCTTGTGCAGAATCTTGGTCACATTGTTTACTCACATCTACAAGTGATGTGACATAGCTAAGAGCTAAATGGTCAATATCTTGATGCCTTCCAGATAAATTCCAGGTAAGGACAAAGCAAACCAAAGTCATGGTTTTGAGAAGTGGAACAAATTGCAACTGATCCATGTAAACATAGAGCTTAAGATGGTGCGGTATAGCTACATAGATTGCAGGAGTAACCATAAAGTAGTTCATTTGCTTATGCTCTGAAAAAAAAAAATAAAGACTGAATATAAGGCCTAAAAGGAAGACACAACAGAAAATGTAGCTCTTCCTAGATCTTTTCCCAACAGTCAGAAGGTAGTCCTGCATAACATTATCATTTAAGTTTTTAGGATAGACATTAAAGATTTGACACTATAGCAGGCCAAAGGAGAAAAACAAAGTTTTTCAGTAGAAACATAATAAGACTGAACTTAAATTTATTTGTTTTTTTTTAAATAGGAATAATAGGGGTATTGTAGTACAACAAAGTGATTTTATTCCATTTGAATTCCAACATGTTTGTATGTATGTACATATACACAGACATTGATTTTTTGCTACCATAATTAAATGCTGAAGTAATTTCTAGAATATTTTAAGCAATACTTTTTAGTCACATCTAACACTTGCCCTCATTTGCCTACTTAATGATAGCTGGAATAACATTATACAAACTTTTAGCACCTCTCTAATGGTTCCAGGGACTATTTGAATCCTGATGTCTCAGAATGAGTATAACACTGACGGTCACCGACCCTGAGGAAAGGAAAAAATTGTTAATATAATTGAGCGAAGGATGTTTTAGTAACCTGGTTAAAAGGCAACTGAATAGATGAAGGAGCATAAAGGAAACTCAGGTTTAGCCTTAGATTATTTTTATTCTTAGTTTTATTCATTTATTTAGTAAACACTTGTTAAGTGTTTACTGCATTCATCTCACTCTATCGGCACTAAAGAAAGATTGTATGTTTCAACAATTGTGTGTAGGGAGCTGAACTTTATGGGAAGAGAAATGAGCAGAGAACATGGATGCTCTTGGGTTGAATTTTTACAGAGAGATCTCTTTGGAAGATCAGGAGTTAAGAAAAAGAAAGTCTTATTGATATTTATTTTCTATCTTCAAAAACCTTCCAAAGTGGGGAAAGGACTTTTAGCTTAAAAAATAAAACTTGCCTTTCTGGGGGTTGGGAGAAGGGAAGTTGGAGATGCTCTGATCACTTTGCCATTGTAGAGAGCAATCCCTTTGTAGGAAGAGGAGCAAAGGATGGTGGCAAGATAATAGGCCACACCTATAGGGAAAAGATGAGTGGATAGGCATCAACAAGGCAAATTCTGCTTATAATCTGATGATGAGAGTCAGAGGAGGGGGACTGAGATATCTGCTGTTTCCTCATGTAGCATCTCAAAATCTGAACTTTCTCTGCTTTGAACAAACAACCTTCATAGATACCTAACTATAACAGGACAAAAGCAGAGCTGCTCACATTAGTGTTCAATAAGGGCAACTGTATTTGAATCTGATTGAGTTTTTGCTTTTGAGATATTCTTTTTATAGTTAAGTATTTAATGAGCATCTATTATTTTCCTAGCACTGGTCTAAGCATTGTAGGTAAAATATATTAGAAGAATACAACATAGTCTTTGTCCTTGGAAATGTTATAATCTCTTTGAAAGGGAAAAAGGGGGCTTCTATATGGGAACCTATTATAGCAGATCTTCTTAACACAATAAAATGTTTATTTTCTTGTTGACTTCATCATTGTCATAAGCTTAAACACCTACCCAATTAAATGAACTAAGCTACCAATATTGGTATTAAGAATCAATCAGGAGCTTATTTCAATTGTTCTGAGGGGAGATCTTGAGGGCAGTAATGAAGGTGGTCATAGTGTGAATGGGATAAAGAGGATAGATGAGAGACATTCTATACAGTTGTACAAATGACATTCTGAAAAGTTTAATTCCTTGTGGATGATCACAAAGCTATTGAGCATCTGAAATAGGATTCAAACCAGGCTTTCTTGGCCTTCTCAAACTGGATGTATACACTGTCCCTCAAATTCTTTCTTTGAATTGTCTGATTCCTCATAGAATTTCTATTTTAAGGAAAGTGATCAGGCTAATCATGTTTTATTCCTCTCTGGACTCAACTTGGGACTCTGCTGATTTTCTCCACCTTACCCCTGTGTTGGGATCCTGGTTTCCTTCTCCCTAATCAGCTTCTTTTTATATTAACTTTCCCCTTTCAAATGTAAGCTACTTGAGGGCTGGCCTGTTTTTCTACTTGGATTTGTATTAATAATGCTTAGCACAATGCTTGGCCCAAAGTATTTTATAAATATTTGTTGACTTTATTATGGCTTGGGAACATAAATATGTATATATTTTGAAAAATGTAGTTAAATATAATATGATTCTATGTATTTTATTTTATATAATTAAAAACATTATTTTGAGAAAAGATCCGTATTTTCTATCAGACCTCCAAAATGGTTCACATACCCCAAATGTAAAGAATGCCTGTGCTAGAGAACAAATCCAGATGATTATATAAGCAAGTAATAAACTATGCAGCACAGACTTTTAAGTGTTCTCAAATCAGAGAATATTAATTAAATATTAACTATGGGGATTTTGTGTCTATATGCATATATATAATATATATGCACATATATAATATATATGCATATATAAGCATATATATATTATATATGTATATATATACATATATATATAATATATATGGGGGTCTTGAGTTATTTCATCACATCACATACTTACTTTCCAATTAAGGAAATTCTACCTACCAATTCTGATCAAAAATTGCTCTAAAACTTGTGATCTTATCAAATTACTGGAGGCTCTGAAGGAACAAGTGACTTGCTCAGGATCACATATTCAGTATGTGGGAGAGTAGCACTTGAATCCAACTTGATTTGACTTTGAAACCAGTTCTACTTACTATGCCATGTTGATTCTCATGTATATACTATATAATCATAGTCATCATCATAATCACAGTTGACATTTAAAAAGTATTTTAAATTTTACACAATGATACCCATTGTCTCATTGGTTCCTTCAAACAACCCCATGAGCTAGCTACTATAAGTATTATTATTATTATTATTTTACAGAAAAAGAAACACAATCACAGAGTTGTTCAAATGATGGATTTAGACATGGATAAGATGATAAAGGTTGCCTAGGCTCATTTTGCAGATGAGGCAAATGAAAACCATAGAGACTTTAATTAGCCCAAGATCATATAGATTTTAAATTGCAGAGTCAACCTTTAAACACTGGTAATTTAACTCCATATCCAGTATTCTCTTCTTTTAACATGATGCCTCAGTTATATCCCCCAGTAAGTGCCAGAGGTACGATTTGAATTCAGATCTTCTTTAGCCCAAGTCTAATGCTGTGACATATATACTATTTCTATTAACGATGAGATAACTATATATTAGATGGTACCAATAATTTGTATCATAACTAAATGTTGTGTTCCATTTTTAGCTCACATTCTTAAAAGTTGAACTTCAGGTCTTCATGCTCAGGGAAGTTTCTGTAAGAATTACTGGAAAAAATTCAGAAATGAATTATGTTTCTGCAATAAGGTTTAGGTGAACTTGTGGTTCTTTATTGGGTGGCTTCAATTTGCATGACACATCATCAAATTTGAGAACTGTGAAAATAGAATGATTGATTTAGTCTGGGCCTGTAAAGTAAGCAGGCATTCATTCTGTGCCCCAAACCCCTAAACTAGTTCACAGGGCTGGTAAACACAGAGGTGGCAATCTAGAAGAAATATTAGCCTTCATTCACCTTTATATGATTCTGAGGGTGAGATGAATAATTTTTTTCCAAGAAAAATGAATATGTCTTTCCTCATTGAATATATACCAGAGACTGACATTCAATAAACCTTGAATAATTCTGATGGAGAGAAGGCTGATGAAAATATCTGTAGCCTGGTACATTTAAAAAAAATGATTTCCAATAGCTTGTTTTACTTCATTTTATAATTTGATTACTGCCCAAGCTATGATTTAACAACTTTCCTGAAATGTCATACCAAAATTTCATTCATTCACTTTTTAAGAGTGAGGCATTGAAGGATTGATGGGTATCTATCTCTTATGAATGGGGGGTGGGGTAGATTCTCCACTTCTCTACGAAGGGAGGTGGACTGCTCACAGCTATGTATACCTAGAGTTCTGCTGACAACAACCCAAAAAATATGTTGAACCCTGAGGGACAAAATTCTTGGGGGGATATAACATGGGAATGAAAGTTCATAAAGAACAGTATCACAGTATGTCTACGTGGTATTTTTCATTCCCATGAACAAGAAACCCTCTCACTAGAACTGCCCAAATCACCAGTGATTTTGTAACATCTGGTGACAGGTCTCACACAATAACTCTAGACTTAGTATTTTTTTTTCATTTCATTGAGAGCCTCATGTTATCAAAGATAAAATAAAAAATGTCATAATAACACAATAAAACAATATTTTGCAAAGAGGTAGATCTGCCTTGGATACCATATGAGAGATTTTAGTCATTGAAATTCCCAAACAATGCAATATAATTATAATATCTAATTTGAACCTGAGGATGACATTATAGAGATTAAAAAAAAAAAAACTACAGCATAGACTACAAAAGTAAAAAAAAAAGCTTATTTTTAATATATTTTGGACATAGAAATTGCTCACAGTTATGCTTATAAATGTAAGACTTCCCACAAAATTCCCTGGATCATTGCAAACTACTGCTGGTATTTACTTTCCAGGCCTATTATTTTGGGAGGTCGATAAATGATTAACTGCAGCTTATTTTGTTTTAGCCCAAGCATTGGAAAGACTGCTTTCCTCACTTTATCTTCTCAGTAGTGATGTGGATTATGGAGATGAGCTGAAGCTCTGGTGGAAAATGCATCATTTATATATGTCAGTCAGAAGGCATAGTGCTCTTACTTTGGAGTCTGTTCTCAGTTGCTGGGAGATTTATGATGGTCATCAGTCCCTTTTCCTTCCCATAGATCACACCAGTGTAGAACATTTACTTTGACTAGTACATTTGCAGAGACCAGGCATGGTAAGGGAGAGTAAAAGGCAGTATGGGCATTTCTAGAAAGAAAACAAAACAAAAACAAACAAAAAAAAAAACATTGCTTAGATCAGATGATGGAGGCCAAAGGGCCTTTTTTTCTTCCAGTGTGATTTTGTTTAAAAAAAAATGCACCTTTATTTTCATGAAAATCATCGCCAGTCTTTGTTTTCAGGTTAAAAGGAATATTTCTTTTGGAATAGAAGCTCGAGACAAAATGTGGGATAGAAGAAGCGGAGACAAAAATCTGGGTCAAGGAATAGCTGGAATATATACAGAATTATGGGACATATATGGCTTTTGAATACATGGGAAAAAACTATACCTATCTACCTATCTACAGAAAGATATCGATTTTACCCCCAGGATGTGTTTTTGGGTGAAATCTTTCTATTTGTATACTAGAAAGAAAAATAATAAATGAAACTATGGAATTATGTATCTGGATAAAAGTACTTAGAGATATTGAATTTTACCAACCCAAAACTGGGATACTCTAATAAAGAATTTTTTATATGATTTGTGAACTGGTTTATATGAGAAGTCTATTTTAAAAGTATGACAATTAAAACATGGTATTACATTTGTTGAATTGCCTTTAAGAAGAACAATATCATGAAATTAAAAGAAATACAAAATTCAGCAATATTTACACATCCCATCATCACAGAATCTCAGAGTTGGGAGAGAGACATTTAGATCAACCTGTACCTGAGCAGGGCTTCTCTCTATGATGTGCCTAACCCTGGATTATCATAGTAGATGATGAGTTCTTCCATTAGATTATGAACTTCTTGAGAACAAGAGTTGTTTTCTTTAATTTTCTTTGCATCCCCTACTCTTCACACAGTGGGAACGTAATAAATGCTTGTTGTTGACTAAAATTTCCAGCTTCGTGATTTTCTTCCACTGTTCTTAGTTTTGTACTTGGAGTCCAAAAATTAGTCTATGCCATCTTTGATGTGAAAATCCTTCAGACACTTGAAGAGAAATACCGTGGACTCTTGTCAGTCTTTTATTTCCTGTTCCTGATGTCATCATTTCCTTCAATCACCTTACAATCTTATAATAAGGTTTGATAGACTCAACTCCTTTGTTACCTTTCTCCAGACATACTCACATTCATCAATCCTTTCTAAAATGTTCAGATCTGAATACTGTACTTCACATACGGTTGAACTAAGGCAGAATATCATGGGATCAGATGTTTCTTTGTCCTGGACAATATGTATTTATTAATCAACTAATCTACAGGATTCCAAAAAGCAATTATAATATGAAGCTTTATATTTAATATGTGGAACAAAAATCAAAAAGCCAAAATAGCCCCGGCCTCATAGAACTTACTTTTAATTATGTAGACAATACACATAGAAATGTGTACATAATAGTCACATTAAGAGTAGATGGAAGATAATCTTATAGGGGAATATACTAGCAGCTAAGGGGACCAAGAAAGGGCTGCTACAGAAGGTAGCATTTGAGCTGAATCTTGAGGACAGCCAGGGATTTTCAGATGCAGAAGTGAGAAGTAGAACATTCTAGGCATAGGGGACAGAAAATGGGTGTCATATGTGAGGAAGAGCAAGTAGTCTGGATCATAGAGTCCTTGAAGAGGAATAATGTGTAAGAAGACTAGAAGGAGGGGCATCTAGGTTGCGCAGTGGATAGAGCTCCAGCCTTGAAGTGAGGAGGATCTGAGTTCAAATCTGGCCTCAGACACTTGACACTTACTAACTGTGTGACCCTGGGCAAGTCACTTAACCCTAATCACTTCACCCCCCCCCAAAAAAAAGATAAAGAAGACTAGAAGGAGAGAAAAGAACCAGGTTGTGAAAAGCTTTGAATTAAAAAAAATAAAAAAGGAGTTTATTTGATCTTAGGGGTAATTGGAAGCCATTAGACGTTAATGAGTAGGGTTTCTATAGAAAATGAGATTTTATTTGTGACTTGAAGGAGGCCAGGAGGAGGGTTAGCATTTAGGGCTTGGGAAACAGTCAGGGAAAATACGTGGATTCAAGAAAGGTTGTGTCTTTTTTCAGGAATAGCAAGGAAGCCAGGATCACTGTCTCACAGACTATGTGATAAGAGGACTTGGAAGGTTTAAGTGAAGAAAGGCAGGTTATGAAAGGCTTTTAATGCCAATTTGGTTTTTATATTTGATCCTGGAGATTACAGGGAGTCACTGGAGTTTACTGAGTAGAACAGGGTGACATAGTCAGAACTGTACTTTCAAAAGATTGAGTGTGGGATGACATGGAGTGGGGTGAGACTTGTGGCAGGGAGACCAACTAGGAAGCTATTTTAAAAGTTAATGCATGACCTGACTCCCAAATGAAATCAATCTATTAATGAGTATTTGTGTCAGGCCATTCAACTTTGAATTCATCTAGTTGTATGGTCATTCAGTCCACACCTTTTCATATTCTCTATAAAGATGTTGTGAGACACTTCATCAAATTCCTAAATAAAGTCTAGGTGTAATACTTGTAAGACATTCTTCCAATTTACCAATCTAAGAGTCCTGTCAAAAAAAAGGCAATCTGATTAGTCCAGTATAATTTGTTCATGATGTGAACTCAGAGTGGCTCAGATGAATCACTAATTTTCTTTCTATTTTTTTTAATGATTTAGTTAAAAATCCACATCCAGAATTAAGTCTATTTAGCCACAAAAGTTCGAGGAAAATCAAGGTCAACATATAATAACAATAGCTATTTCTTACTATAAATAAGTGATTAAATCACTTCTTAAATGAGGAAATGAAAATATTTTTTAAAAAATGTTCCAAATAACTAATAATAAAATAAATTCAAATAAAAAAAAAGGTCCACCTCATCACTAATCAAATTGGCAAAGGTGATAAAAGGGGCAGTAAAGTACACTAGTTATCTAGAGTCTTGAGTCTTGAAGACTTGAGTTCAAATTTGACCTCAGATATTTACTAGCTGTGTGACTCTGAGCAAATAACTTAACCTCTGCCTGCCTTCATTTCCTCATCCTGCCTTCCACATGATAGTATCTACCTCCCATCATTGTTGTGATGATAAAATAATACATTTTTGTTAAGTGTTTTTCTAATCCTTGAAATTCTATCTAAATGTTAGCTACGATTATTATAAGCATAATTATTGGAGGGATTGTATGAAGAGAAACACATTAGTGTTCTGTTGCTGGAGCTCTGAGTTGTCTCAACAATTTTGGAAAACATTTAGGAATTTAAAAAGTCACTAATTCTTTGTTTAGGATACACCTCTGGGTCCAGACATACTGCTAGTAAGCATGTTCCCAAAAGAGGTCAATAGCAGAAGGATAGAGCCCACATATACAAAATAGCATTGCTTTTTTTGTGGGAAAAAATCTTGAAAAATAGGTGCCCATCAATTGAAGAATTTGTTAACAAACTGTAGTTCATGAATAGAATGGAATTTTATTATGCCTTATGAAATTATGAACATGACAGATTTAGAAAAATATAGAAAAAAATGCATGAACTTATGCCAAATGAAATGAGCAGAAACAGGAGAATAATATACATGATAATCACAATAATAATAGGATATAAAACTATTCAAAGTATCCAAAACTTAAGCAAGTAGTAACCATTTAAAAGACAGAAGCTCAAATACGTCTCTCACCTTTTGGCAGATAGCTAATGGACCAGAAGAACAAAATGATACCTACTGTTAATGTGATTAATTTATTTAACTATACGTATATGTGAAGGGGGGGTGGGTTTCTTGTGGTCCATTGGGTGAAGTGGCTTAGAGTGGGTAGGGATAGTCATAAAAAAGAGTATTAATAAAGCATTTATTTAAAAAACATGGAAGATAATAAAAAAGAACAGAAGATAGTATTTATGGAACAATGGATGTTCCTTTAAAAAGTCTACAGAGATGTCCACAGTACTTTACATAGTCTTCTCCCTCTTCCTTTGTACCTTATATTTATATCTGTTGATAATTAAGTTCACAATTTGTGAGCTTTAGGAAAAAATAAATAAACTTGTCATTTCTCTGACCTGTAGTTTTAAGTATCCATATTATTCTACCCTTTGAAATTAAAAGTAACAGGTGACTTTCTTCAATTTTACAACAGTACTTCTACTCATGCTGATTTTTCATCAATCACCAACAACAATTTAATACTCATAAATTCAAGGTCTCTTTGGCACCCTGTGATGGATTTGGTTTGATTTTAATTACTTCAGTTCATTGGAAATGTTCTCTATCAACCTTATCACTTACCTTTTAAATTCCCTTTTGACTATATTTATTCTGTATTTTCTAGTCTGGAGGCATTTTCCTTGGGAGAAAAAAAAAGAAGGGGAAAAAATCATATATTGAAGAATGACTACTTCTGCCTTGTCTCCATCACGTGTCATCGACTCATCCACTCAGCATTCATTTTTATTCTTTTTAGCCCCAAATATCTAAACACTCCTTTAAAAATTAACATTCATTTTTAGTCTTACATCATCCTGGCTTTTATTGTCCCTGACATCATTCTTATGTTACCACATCACATTTTTGTGTTCATCCTCAACTGTATGTTTTTCTTATTATTTCTTACATGACTTTTTTTCTAGCTTAATTGGTTGATGAGAACCCTGTGTATCTATATCAGTTTCTTTAGACCTTCTGTTATTTCTGATTGGTATAATTCCTTTCAAATTCATCAGAAATTGAGATCAATCCATCAGTATTCAGATGCTTCTGTGATATAATCTTAAGCCACACCATCCAATCAGTTAAATATAAAATCACTTCCTTAACTAGAGTTATGTGTTACTTTTCCAGCTTGCCCTCCTCCCTCAAGAATCCTGAAAAGCACATGATACTGTGATTACAATAACAAAACATGTAACATGAGCATACAACATTATTAGCATATTCTTAAGTTTCCCCATCCCCAGCAACTTGGCTATAGAGATTTATGTATATTTTTATTTTCATGATTATTGATTTGATTCTTTAAGTTATATGGGCTTAAATATTGGAATATAGGGGTCATTTAGATATGTGTTGGAGAAAAAATGCCATAACAATTTTTTTTTCCTATAGTCAAATATCTAGACATCACTCCTTGTTAGAAATATTTCTAAAACTGACTAACAGGATAGAATAGGAGACTATTTTAAAATTGAGGTTTTTCTGGGGGGGGAAATATAGTTGCCAGAAAAAATGCAAACATATATCATTTGAATGACTTTATTATGGTGTACTTGATCATCTAAGCTAGGATTAACAAAGTCAAAGAGACAAAATTTATTTTTGCCTACGAATTTCATTATTCACCTTCCTCAAACTAAGTCCTCCATCTGTGCTCTGAATCCATTTTCTCCTGTGACCTATAGGTTCTTGTTCTATTAATCATCTTCCCTCCCTCTCATACATTTTCAGTCTTTTCCATTCTACAGGCTCTTTCTCCTTTATCTGCAAATGTATTTAGGTCTCTCTTATGCCCATAAGCCCTACAACAAAACAAAACAAAATGAAAAACCTTTCTTTGACCCCATTATTTCTTCAAGCTATCACACCATGATTCTCTTCCCTTTCACTGCCAAAGTTCTTGAAAGAATGATTTATACTTGTTTGCCTCTACTATCTCATTGCACATGTACTCCTTATTCATCTACTTTCTGGCTTTTACCCCCACCAGTTGAGTGAATCTGTTGTTTCAAATGATTAGCTTATGTATAAACCCAATGGACTATTACCAGTCCTCCTACATTTTAACCTTTCTCCGTTGCTTGATTCTATTACTTACCCTTCTTTGTTACCCTCTCTTCCTTCCATGATACTGTAGTATATGTTTCTTTTTCTAATTATGGCTGGTCCTTCTCTGTCTCTTTTGATGTTTCCTATTTCTTAAGTATGGATGTTCCCACAATGGCCTGTCTCTTGGTACTTTTTTTCTGTTCTTTCTACATGTTCTTCCTTATCAACCTCACGCTATGCTTTAGCTGCTACCTCATACTCAGCATGACATAAAAGGAAGTTGTCATCTTCTAAAATCTATTATTTGCGATGACAGTACTGCAAGTCTTCTAGTTAGCTAGGTTTCAAACTTCAAATGATTTGTTATTCTTTCTTCCCCACTCAATTCCCTCCTCCCTCTGTTATCTCAAAAATCTGTACTCTTGTTTTTGATCCTACTATGCCAACATGGGCTCATAATACCTCTCACCTAAGTAATCTTCCTACTTCATTGCTATGATTTTATCTTTTCTCTACTCAAAAACTTTGCTGGCTCCCCAATGTAGTACTTATTGCTATCCATTATTGGCAATTAGATGCTACTAGTATTCATTACTATTATTAGCAATAATGGATATTAATAGTATCAATTGCAGGTATTAATTGTCCTTTAAACATTTAAACATTCCTTGAAAGTAGAGACTATGGGGCAGCTAGGTGGAGCAGTGGATAGAGCACCAGCCCTGAAGTCAGGACAACCTCAGTTCAAATCTGGCCTCAGACCAAACACTTAACACTTACTAGCTGTGTGACCTTGGGCAAGTCACTTAACCCCAATTGCCTAAAAAAAAAAAAGGAGAGGTTATTTGTTGAGTGTTTTTTTTTTCTTTTTGGTGAGGTATTCAGGGTTAAGTGACTTGCCCAGGGTCACACAACTAATAAGTGTCAATTGTCTGAGTTCGGATTTGAGCTCAAGTCCTCCTGACTCCAAGGCCAGAGCTCTATCCACTATACCACTTAGCTGTCCCTGAGTGTGTTTTTTTTTAATTTTCCATTCTTTTTACTCCCAGAACTCAACACAGAGCCTGACATATAGTAGTATAGCAAATACTTAATAAATCCTTGTATAGTTGGCATGACTTTACTTTAGTCTACCTTTCCAGCCTTCTTTAACACTATTTGTCCAAGTTGGACTGTCCACAGACTCTCATTCTTGACTTTCATTCTTTTGTCTCTGTATTTTTGCTCATGCTAGCCTTCCCCTCTTTATACCTGAAATGGATACATCTGCCTGTTTGCTTATTAAAACAGACAAATGAAAAGTTTGAGAGACAGAGTTTCTGGGTAATTCATAATAAATTTATTAATTAAATTAGCAAATAATAAATTGACTGTCAGTTGTCTCTCTTGGTAATCAAAGAAAAAATCATGGAAATTACTGAATGCTTAAATACTTTAGTAAAGGAGGTATCCTTGACAGCTGAAAATCAACCCTAATTGGTGAACAGTTAATGAGGAGGTACACATATTAATGAGGAGGTGAGCCAAAAGTCTTCAGCTCCTCCTGCTGAAAATATGACTTGATCACAAGATTCAACTGCTTCCAGAAATCTGGAAAAAGGAATCCAACTCTACTCAGATCATACTGGTTGGTTTTCAACTTCAAAAACTGGGTCACCCTAAATTCTAATGGATGGTTACAAGGATGGGGACTCATTTCCTAAGATCAAGAATTCACCTAGATTTGATTCTGTTTAGAAGGTCCGCTAGTTGGGTAGAGTCCCATCCAAGGTCACAGAGCATTTACCCAGAGGATTTGGGCAATCTCATCTATCAGCAATGTCCTTCAGAGGCTACAGGGGCTTTTCCCTGAATGAGGAAATAAAAAGGAAAAATCTCAATCCTAATTTAACAATTGGTCATTAATATAATAGGAAAAAATCAATTCTCTCAAATATATCCTTAATTTTAAGGCCTGACTGAAATGTCACCTACCCTATGAAATCTTCCCTGATTCCTAAGGCTAAAAATTGTCAGTCCTAAATTTCTCAAGGAAATTAATCTGGACCTCTTTATACTTACTCTATAATGTTCAGTGTCACAAATATTTGTGTTTATTCTCTTTTTTTTTCTGAGATCTTCAAGTGAAAGATAGATGTTTTGAAAGGATTAAGGGATTATTCTAATTTGGATTAGATGATCTGTCAGTTAATCAATAAACATTTGTTAAGCACTTATGTATCAGTGTTATTTGTCCTTTGTTCTTGAAGAGGACGGTGTCATTAAGAAGGTGATTTGCAAGTGAATTGGATTTAAGTGAGGTAAAGCTATTCAAAGTAACCAGCCTCACCTTTCTCCTCCAGAACCAGAAGATACAGATTGGGATGACTGGAGATGGCATATCTCTAAACACTAGGGATATAAAAAATGGCAAAAACACTACCCTTACACTTAAGAAGATCATGTTCTAACAGGAGAGAGAACAGATAAATAACTGCACGTTAAAGCTAGTAGTTGAATAGGTGAATTTTAATATCAGAGGGAAGGCCTCCTGCAGAAGAAGGGATTTTCTGAAACATGAATGAAGCCAGGAAAGCTAAGCATCAGCAGTGATGAGGGAGAACACTCTAGTAATGGAAAATACACAGGACTTGGATTCCAGAACCAGGAGAAGAAGTACAGTGTTTTTTGCAAGTGAAAGCAAATAGGTCATCAAAACTGTACCTTAGAGTGCATGAAGAGGAATAAAGTATAAGAAAACTAGAAAGGAAAAAAAGGAGGTAGGTTGTTAGAGGCTTAATGTGCCAAATGCAGGGGTTTCTATTTTATCCTCAACGTAAAATGGAGTAAGGATATTAAGATGAAACAGGTTTCAATTTGGGATGATCGAGAAAAGAGTGGTTCCTTTAATATCAATAGGAAACTTTGGAAGGAGAAATGGTTTGAGGGAAAGGTATGTTTTACATGAAACATTTTGAGTTGGAGATGCCTACGAGACATTTTGTCATTTTTATTTCCAGTGTCTCAAGTGTGGTAGGCATTTAGTAGATGTTGGTTAAACTGAGATGAGCATATAATACTCCAGTCTCTTTCATTTTTCTTAATGGGGCCTTGTAGTTTGATTTTAAGTTTTAACACTCATGATTTCATATATTTTCTTATAATCATCACTGATTACACACACACACACACACGTGTGTGTGTATGCTTTTCTTTTGTATTAGACCTTGAAATGGATAAATATGACTATTTGTTTCTATTAATTTAGGTATTCATTCCTTCATTCATCCTTCTAATTATCTCACAAGTACATATTGTACCTTCTGTATGAATAGGTTATTTGGGGAGAATATCATTAGAGTGGAATAAAATGTCATTCAGACACAAGACTATTGATTTTCTACCTTGATAAATAGCAGAGAAACACTGTGATATAGATGAAAAAGCCCTGGATTGAGATTCAGGAAATTTTGGTTCTAGGTATATTTCTTCAACTAAATAGTTGTATGACTCCTCAAGGCACTTAACCTTTCTGTAACTCTGTTTCTTGTCTGTAATATGAGAAGAATGACTTAGAAAATCCCTATGGTCTTTCCCTGGCACTAAAATGCTGGTATTTAACACAATTCAGTGAACTGAAGTAACCTATAGAGGCTTTGGTAAGAATTAAATTATGAACACTGTTCAGTGTGGCTAAGTGGGATAGCAAAATATATACTGCACATATTCAGTTATTTTTATAATGAGAAAGAAACTTCATTGATATCAAGTAAATATTTTGGCTTTGAAAACAAAGAAAATATCATTTCATCAATTAACATTTTAAAATACCTACTATATGTAAGTCACTGTTCTCTGAGACTATAAAGACAAAAAAAAATTAAAATCCCGGTCCTCTTAAATGTCTATCAATTGGGAAATGGCTAAATAAGTTGTGGATATATGATTGTGATGGAATGCTATTTTGCCATGAGAAATGATGAGGTTGGGGCAGCTAGGTGGCGCAGTGGATAGAGCATTGGCCCTGAATTCAGAAGGGCTTGAGTTCAAATCCAGTCTCAGACACATAAGACTTACTAGCTATGTGACCCTAGGCAAGTCACTTAACCCCATTGCCTAACCAAACCAAAACAAACCAGAGCAAAAACAAACAAGAAATGATGAGGTAAAAAAAAAAAATTGAGGTAGATGGTTTTAGAAAAAATCTGGGAAGACTCATATGAATTGATGCAAAGTGAAGAGAGTAGAACAAGGAGAACATTGTACACAGCAATAGCAATATTGTAATGATGACCAACTGTAAAAGACAGCTATTCTGAGCAATGCAATGATCCAAGACAATTCCAAAAGTTCCATGATGAAAAATGCTATCCACCTCCTGAGAGATAACTGATGGACTCTGAATGCAGAGTGAAGCATATTTTTCTTTTTTCAAATTTTTTTAAATTCTATTTTTTTTTATTTTTAGGCAATTGGGGTTAAGTGACTTGCCCAGGGTCACACAACTAGTAAGTGTCAAGTATTTGGTCTGAGGCCAGATTTGAATTCAGATCCTCCTGACTGCAGGGCCAGTGCTTTATCCACTGTGCTACCTAGCTACCCCTGAAGCATATTTTCTTTCAATTATGTGTTTGTCTTCCTTTTTTTTTGTTTTGTAACATGACTAATATGTAAATATGTTTTGCATGATTTCACATGTATAATGGGTATCATATTGCTTGCCTTTTCAATGTATTGGGAAGGGTTCAAGGGGAGAGAAAGAATTTGGAACTCAAACTTTTTTAAAAATGAATGATAATGATAAGTAAAAAAGGAAATAAATAAATGAATGAATCAATGAATGGAAGGGGGAAGAAAAAGATATGCAAAACTTACAGTGTTAGATAAATGGCAGTTATTTTTCAATAAAAATTAATTAAAGCCAGAAAAAAAGATAGTATACGTCTTTAAGAAACGTAGTCAATTGGGAGACTTGATATATAAATGCATATATATACATATATGTATACACATGTATATATACATATATAGTTATTTATATGTGTGGGTGTATGCGTGTGTGTGTAGATGTGTATATATACATACACACACCTATATATACACACATTCTTGGAGTTATCTTTCATGACATGGGAGTATGGGCCAAATCGTTATTAAACAGAATATACAGGGGATGAGGTGTTGTGTGTAACTGAATTTTCTGACTAATCATGATCGAAGCAGACTATTTTTTTTTAAGTTAAACTCTTATTTAACTCTTCCTTAAAAATGTAATAAAATATTTGAAAGGGTTTAGATTAAAAAATATTCCTTATAAGTGGAGGAAGTAGCCTAAACCCTTGTTGAGAATCCTGAGGCTTGTTGTCCTCTTTTTTAGCCCAAGAAGAGATGAAATCTTCCCTTGACTTTGACTAAATGGGAGTGGATTTTTGCCAGCCTCAGAAATTTTGAACTGAGTAGTAACAGAAGAAGAGGAGTGAGTTTTCAGTAGTAGCAGCGTAAGTTGGGGAGATAAGGGACAGAGCTATGGCAACTGGGGTTTTAGGTATATCTGATGGTGCACAGTTCAGGTCAGGAACTTGAATGTGGTTGCTTTGTCTTGGGATAGTCTTTGCTGAGCAGAAAATAAAAATAGAACTCAGACTTCTTGTTATTGGAATTGCTGTCCTCTCTCCAAAAAAAAAAAAAAAGGGAAGGAAAATCAACAAGTTTACTTTGTCCAATTCCCCTGTCCCTCCTCATACTTGGGAAATACTTCACAGGAACTTCTGATATATTTGCTCAGCCTCAGGTTGTTATGTTATACTGATTCTATTTTCTGTTCCAAGTAAAACATACGGTTGACTATAAAAGCTAAGTGTGAATATTTGTACTTCACTGGAATGAAGGGGTTGGAAATTGTTAATGGAAGATCCAGTGGCTAAATGAAATTTGTACAGGATTGAATATGGAAAAGAGATTCCAGTCTCTGGCTAATTGTTAAAAGATTTCTAACTAAAGCATGATGTTTTGTTATGAATTTTATTAATAATACATACATTTAGACAAACCTCCTAACAGGCAGAACTTTAAACTGAATTTAAAAATTTTGCCTGTAGAATAATGGGCCTTTTGTAATAAATTGTGCCTGATAAAATCTTCAACCTTAACTAGTTAGAGAATAGAAGAGGGAGAGAAGAAGAATATGTATGATTGCCACCTTAGGCAATCAGCTCCTTTCTAAGAAAGAATGGGAGAGAGACAAGGTAAAAGAAGATAAGAGAAAGACTCCACTTTGAGCAATCCTATGGGAGTAACTGTGCTTGGTCTGGTGGGATTTGTCTCTTTCTACTCCTCGAAGAGATGGGCAACTAGATGGCATAGTGGATAGAGTGCCCTGCCTGGAGTAAAGAAGTCTCATATTCCTGAATTCAAATCTGGCCTCATATCCTTACTGGCTTTGTGACTCTGGGCAAGTAATTTAACCCTATTTGTCTCAGTTTTCTCATCTGTAAAATAAGCTGGAAAAGGAAATATTAAAACACTCCTGTATCTTTGCCAAGAAAACCCCAAATGTGGTTACAAAGAGTCAGACATGACTCAACAACAACAATAGCTCCTCCTAGAAGAGAAGGGAGAGAATTTAATCTTTAGCTAACCACTGAGCCAACATTGCCTTAAACAGAGACACTTGCAGGTAATAATAATAAAAACATAAACTTATAGTGCTTTACATTCATTATCTCCTTGCAGCTTCTCAATAAGCATCTGTTCCTAAAAAGCAGAGGGAGATCTGATTTAAGCCCTGACCCTCTTTTCTATATTATGCTGCTACTCAGGGAAAACCACCCATGTACAATTATAGAAAATGTCTGCCAGGAATTAAACCCAGGTCTCATGATTCTGAGTCCAATCCATTGTTCTCTTACACTGTAGTGCTTCAGAGCAGCACATACCATTAGTTTGGCCCACAAGCCATTAGCATAATTCCATGCTTCAGTTACACCAGTTGATGGCATAAACTGAATCTCTAAGATTGGGGATCTTTGTGGGGGCTGGGATTGGAGACATTCTGAATTCCATTACTCATTTTTGCTAGTATAACTGTAGATGTTGAAGGATATTTGTTTTAATGTACACTGACTCCAAAACATAGCATAAACATATATATTTTTAAAAATTGATTTTATTTTTATTCAGTTTTATAACAATCACTTTTTCAATAAACACTTTCATGAGATTTTGAGTTCTAATTTTTTTCTCTTTTCTCCCCTCCCTCCTCCCCAACACAGCATGCAATCTGGTATAGGTTATACATGTACAATTACATTAAATATATTTCCACATTAGTCATGCTCTGCAAGAAGAATCAGAGCAAAAAGGAAAAACCATGAGAAAATGAAAAACAAACAAACAAACAAAAAATAAAACAGTATGCTTTGATCTGTACTCAGACTCCTAAATTCTTTCTCTGGATGTGGATAGTATTTTCTATCATTATATAGACATATATTTAAAAAAATTAATTCTCTGACATGTATGCCTGCTTGTGACTTTCCTGTGCTCACAAGTGTTGAGTATAATTGACAAACGTTGAGAAACCTTCAGTAAAGCTTTTTTAAACATTAAATTTAAAAGAAAAGCCCATTGAAAATTTAATATATTAAGCCAATATTTTCCTTCTGTAAACATTTATTTCGTTTTTTTTTTTGAATGATAAGGCTCTTAGCAATATCAGCATCTACTTTACAAGAGGACATGTAAATATATTACAATAAACCTATATATTATGTAATATACCACTTCCCTTTTTCCCCCTTTCTATATTATTCTATTTCCCTAAATAGAATAACACATACAAGAGATCTATTCTGCTACTTTATTTCAAAATGCAAGTAGATGAAAAGTAGAATCTGTGTTTTTCTTGTGACTGTCTCTAGTACAGCAGCAATTCACTTATTTTGAATGCACGGATAAATGAATACATCAAAAATGTACTCTTATGGAAAATGTGTTTTCTCAGTTTTGTTAATCCATTACTTATGGTAAAAAGCTCTTACTATGCAAGATTAGCTGGGTTTTTGAAGTAATTTAATGTAAAAAAAAGTTGAAGTGTTTCTCTGAGGCACTTCTGAAGCCATTTGTGCATTGCTGATTGTCTAAACTACAAGGGACAGCCAGAATCTGAGTTCTTAACGCAATTAATTAATGTGAGAGTGTAAATTAACACTCCCCAGAAAACTAACCCTGCTTTTGAATGTTCTCCTTACATGGAAAAGAAAGCTAGGTGCATCTAGCTTTCTAGTGAGTCTAGTCACATGTGAACTGGATCTTTCCCATCTGAGTTAGAGTCTGAATATCTGTTGTGAAAAACACTGTCAGGATCAACTTTCAGAGCAGCTTGGTTTACAGTACAGTTTTATGGGAGTGTAGCAGGTGGGGGGGGTCATTTCTTTCCTTTATATTTTTAAATTCCCTTTCTTAGTTTTATTAATCAAAGAACAGTTGGACTTCGGGACTACTCATCTGTTATAACTGATTTACCAAGCTTTAAGGGACCATGCCTCCAAGAAATTAGGGGCATAGAATCAATTTCTTCAAAACTTGGAATGTGTGGAGTGTGAAAGCCAATAGGCCTAGGGTGTTTTCAAATTAATGCATGGTTGTGCTTCATTTCATCTAATGCTAACAAGAATGAGATGCCATAATTCCATCATATCAGCCCATACCTGGTAATGAAGTCTCATCTTCTGACACCTGCTGGGTAGAAGACTTGGATTAGCTATAAATCAACCTTAAACTCAAAGGTTTGGCAGCTCAGCTTTCAGTTTGTATAAGCCTCTTGGACACTGAGGGCATAATGTTAATCAGAGAAAGACTGTGGAAACCTCCTCAAAGAGAAGGCTCTTAATCTTGTTAAAGGAGATTACTTTGTGATAAATCCAGGATTTCCAGGGATGCAGATCACTGGTATGGAAGAAAGAGATGACACAGTTCTAATGTTCTTCCACAGAGATCTCCTCCCTTTTCTTACTCTTCTCAATGGGGAAATAAAAATTGACTTGAAAATTATTAAAGGTATTATTTAGATATGGATATGGATATATGCTATATAATTAGATATAGACATGGATGAATCTTTACAGGATCTCTGATTTCTTTGTATAAAAAACTTCCAGGTAAGGAAACTCTGACTAATCTATATCAGATGCAAGTAGAAAGTAGAATCTATATTTTTCTTATAACAGTTTCTCAATTTACAGTCTTAGAGAGTTACCTAGAGCAGCAAGAAGTTAGAGGATTTGTCCTAGGTTACTGAGTCAGTATTTGTCAGGGTAGAGGTTGGACTTGGACACCTGTCTCTCTTGCTTTGAGTCCAGCTAATTATCAGTCTTGTTATGTTACCTCTTACTACACATGTAAATATATATGCATGTACACATATATATTCATATATTTATGCATATACATACCTATGTGTCTATTCATACAAGTACATGTGTATCTCTTATTTCAGTGTATAATATACATGTTTTGAAAAAATGTATTGATTCTATATCTTAAACTTCTTGAAGACATGATCTCCTAAAGCTCCATAAATAGACACAACAGAAAAATTGCTCTGAAGTCTAGCTGTTCTCTGATTAATAAAACTAAGGAAAAAGAAAAAAAATCACTTCCAAGTGCTAGACCCCACACATTATTTCTGCAAACCAAGTTTCCTTGTAAATTACTTTTTAAAATTTAATTATTTGTTTTATTTTAATTAATTAATTTTTTTTTTTGGTGAGGCAATTAGGGGTTAAGTGACTTGTCCAGAGTCACACACAGCTGGTGAGTGTTATGTGTCTGAGGCCGGATTTGAACTCAGGTCCTCCTGACTTCAGGGCTGGTGCTCTATCCACTGCATCGCCTAGCTGCCCCCTATTTGGTATATTTTAAATTTCAGTTTGTTTCCCTCCTTCCCTTCTCACTCCACACTAGAAAAGACCACCATTTCACACACACACACACACACACGCACGCACATATATACATACACACACATACAAATAGACGTATATATACATGTATGTATGTATGTGTGTATGTATGTATGTAAAACCATACTATGCATACTTCTATCTATCTCTTCTTTCTCTGGAGGTCGATTGCATCTTCCTTCATAGGTCCTTTGTAGTTGAACAGTAGTTTGAATATTTATAATACTCAGAATAGCTTAGTTATTCAGTTATTCTTCAAATACTATAGCTGTCACTGTATCCAACATTCTCTTTACACATCATTTTTTCCCTGCAGATACTCAGACCTTTACTCAGATGGGTAAGATCTCAGATTTCATTTGAGCTTATTCATATAATCATGATATTTAAAAGGACAAGTTTTCTGTGGAAATTTCTATTCTCACATTACATTTAATAACTAGGATATAAGATATCCCTTTTAGATTAGTGAATTAGGAATATGTAGATTTCAGAAGTTCCTCATAGAAATACCTTACAAATCTGAGAAAAGTTGGGTTCAGGTCCCTTTTCTGGCAAATAACTAGTTTTGAATCCGTGTCTATAAGGAAAAAAAATATTAAATGTTGTTATCCAATAGGTTAAAATGGCTAATTGAGATTTTTACTGAATTTGTCTCCTAATGGACAGAATAAAATCATTGCTCCAGTGATAACAAAGTTAAGCAGACACAAAAAATTCAAATGTTATCTAATCAGATAGATATCTATATTGCATGTTATGTGATTTTGATAAATGCAAAGCCTAACTCACATGTTAGAAAGTAGGAAATATTGAATGAATTAATGAGTAAAAACAAAACAAAATAAAAATAAAGTCTGCAAAAATCAAAACACTAAATCTATCAGACTTTTTATATTACCTAGGAGAAATCAAGTGATAGCTGTTCAATCAGCAGAAATGCATGACACTTAATAGGTACTCAGTAAGTATTTGTTGATTGATTTGTTGAATGTTGAAACAGTTGGAAAAATGGCTGCTTAATTCACCAACAGTCGATAGCTCTCTTAAATGAAGAGTTTTCTGAATACAGAAAAGCTCATTAAGGTTAGAGTTGAGGGGTTGACAGCTGTGGATCAAACTGAAGTAGGACTCACAGCTATCTGTTTTCAGTAGGAAGACAAGGATTTCAATAAATAAATGGAGATGAAGGAATATTTTAGACATGGGTAATAAACTGTGTAACTAGAGAGACAAAGGGAAAGGTCAACATAATATTAGGGCAGACCTAGCACATGAATTTATGTGGAATCCTGATTCCTATTACTTATCTCCTTTCTCTAAAATGTCTGTACATATATTTACTTTTGTGTGTGCCATCTCTTGGAATACTAGAGATCAGGGATGGGGATTAGGAAATCATGTAATAGAGGTGGAAATCTATTCCAAGCACAAACTCATCCTGACTAAGAATGTCTTTTGTAACATTACCAACAAATATTTATGAAATTTGCTATAGTACCACCGATAAAGAGAACCTATAAGCTTCCAAGATAGTCAATTGCACTTTTTGATAATTTTTATTTAGGAACTTTTACTTGCACAAAATATGCATTCACCTACCTGTAATTTCTGTACATTGCTCCTAGTTCTTCTGTATGGGTCCAAGCAACAAGTTAGCCCTTCAAATATTTGAAGGGTGCTATCATATGCCCCAAACTTTTCGCTCCCATACGCAGTGACTTAACCCAATCCTCATGTGGCATATTCTCTCCAACACCATGCTTGCCTTTTTCTACTTGTCTATGGCTATTCAAAAGGGTTGGTTGGTTTTTGTCCCTTGTTCTGGAAGAGGACAAAATAACATCATTATGTTAGAGTCAACTTACACATATGACCTGATCAGACCAATGTAAGTTCTGAATGTTCTACCAGAGGTCAGGCACAAATAGTTCATGTGAACATTTGGAGTGGATTCTCTAAATTAGGACATCTCACATTTCTTTTGAGATACTTCAATTCTGCTTTTCTCATAGAGCACAGCACCTTTTTTGATGACGGCATGCTGTGCTGGGCAGTACTGTACCAGTCATACAATGTCATACAATCCATTCCAAGGTTCTTAAAAGAGACCTTGAGAGTGTCCTTGTATCACTTTTTCTGACTACTATGTGAGGGATTGCCTTGTGTGAATTCTCCATAAGTCTTTTAGACAAGCATATGTTTGGCATTTGAACAACATGGACAGCCCATTGTACTTACAGTCTGCAGTAGAGTTTGATTGCTTGGCAGTTTAATTCAAGAAAGGATCTCGTTGTCTGGTACCTCGTGCCAGGTGATATTTAGAATCTTCCAAAGACAATTCAAATGGAAGTGATTCACTTTTTTGGTATAGCACTATTAGATTGTCCAGGTTTCACTAACATACACAATGGCTCTGTACACCTTCAGTTCAGTAGTCAGTCTAAAACCACTTCTCTCCCACTACCACGCTTACAGAGAATTATTCAACTTGAAAAAGCTACAAGCCAAGACTAAAGTGGAGGGAGAATTGGTGCATGAATTTTTGTTTGCAGATGATTGTGAACTCAATGCAATCTTCTGAATCTGAGATGCAACAGAGTGTGGACTGATATTCTGCTGCCTGTGCTAATTTTGGTCCAACAATTAATACTAAGAAAACATAGGTGCTCTACCAGTCAGCACCATATCATTCATACTCATTCATTGGTGGAGCCATTGGTTATAGAAAATGGAGAAATTTTGAATACTGTGGATAAGTTAATTTACCTTGCTAGTATACTTTCCAGAGATATACACATTGATAATGAAGTTGATGCACACATTCCCAGAGCTAGTTCAGTGTTTGAGAGAGTCTCCACAGGTATCCAAAATAGTGGTGTGCTGAACTAAACAAGGTTTTCCTCTCATAGTCTGACCAGGGTAGAATACAGTGAAAGAATGATGCCTCTCATTCTTGGTGAAATAATGATAATAGCTAGCATTTAAATAGTGCTCACTAGGTGCCAGACACTGTGTTAAGCACTTTACAATTATTATCTCATTTGAGTCACACAGAAACCATGGAAAGTAGGTGCTATTATTATCCCCAATTTTGCAGGTGAGGAAACTGAGGAAAGCAAAGTAACTTGTTTAGGGTTACACAGATAATAAGTATCTGAGATCAAATTTGAACTCAAGTCTTCTTGAACTATATAAACAGCATTATTTTGACAAACCAGTCTTTTTGTACCTTATCAACCATGAACTGGAAGCTTATTGTTAAATAATAGTATTAGAAGCCAAAAAAACTAGTATTAATTTAGGCTACATAAAGAGAGATGTGAAGTTTAAAGTGTAGAAGTAAATAGACCTACAACACTCTTCTTTAGGGAGATCATATATGGATATTACATCCAATTCTGGGTGCACCATTTGTGAACAGACATTGGACAGCATAAGTATGTTCAGAGAGGGACACTAGTAAGGAAATGAAATTAGATACCATTCCACATAATGATGAACTTTTTTGCCTCTGCTCCAGAGGCCATCTTCTCATACTATAATTCTCTGCCACTATGCTTCGGCTGTCTTCTCCTTATGCTTCTGAAATCTCCTTCTCTCATTGGTAAATTCTTACTGCAAACTTTTATTTGGAAGCAGAGAGAGGATAAGTGACTTGCCCAGGGTTATATTATCAGTCAGGGTCTAAAATCAGATTTAAACTTAGGTCTTCCTGACTCTAGGGACAGTGCCCTATCTACTATGCCATCTAAATTCTTTAGATCTAGGGGCAGTGAGGTGGCGCAGTGGATAGAGCTCCCGCCTTGAAGCCAGGAGGACTTGAGTTCAAATTTGGCCTGAGGCATATGACACTTACTAGCTGTGTGACCCCAGGTAAGTCACTTAACCCCGATTGCCTCACCAAAAGGCAAAAATAACTAACTAAATAAATAAATTCTTTAGATCTAAAGGATTTGGGACTATCATTGAAAAGTCAACAGGTCCTGAGTATGTACATGTATGCATGTATGCATGCATGTATATATGTATGTGTGTGTGTGTGTGTGTGTGTGTGTGTGTGTGTGGTCTAGGTAGCGATGACAAGACTTTCTATAGATTTGTGACACTAAATACACCTGTGCTTAAGGTTCTGGGCTCAGGTTTCCTGCACTAGCCAGCACTTGTGATTCTGGGTTCTGGTTAAGAAAGGGAACTCCTTTGAAAGCAGCAGAGAGTAGCTAAATAGACTAAGAGGCATCAGTCTGAGACTTTAGTCCCTGGGGTGTTTGTATCACTTTGGAACTTGTTGCATGTCGCAAATTTCATAATAACTATGTCCCCAAATAGCCTTTTCCCCTATATATCCTTTGTTGTTGCTCAGTAGTGTCAGACTCTTCATCACCCAATTTGAGGTTTTCTTGGCAGAGAAACTAGAGTGTTTTACCATTTCCTTCTCCAGCTCATTTCACAGATGAGAAAACTGAGGTAAATAGGGTTAAGTGACTTGCCCAGGGTCACACAGCTAGTATGTGTTTGAAGCCAGATTTGAATCCAAAAAATGAGTCTTCCTGACTTAAAGCCTGGCACTCTACTATGCCACCTAGTTGCCCCTGTATATCCATCACAGTGCCTTAGCTTTCTCACATAAAATGCATTGACACAGTAATTAAAATCAACTAGTACCATGAAAAGTTTAATAATATCAAAATGAATTGGCAACACTTTGGAAATATGACCACTCCTCTCTTCCACCTACTTTCTTAGAGTTCTTTGCCCCCACAGGATCCTTTCAAGCCCTTCTAAAAAACAAAGCAGTTATCTTTAACTTTAATCTGTATGAGGCTACTAAGTAAGAATACGTTAGGTTCTCCCCTCTGTCTCTACCTTCCTTATTATAACTTTCTTATTAAGCAGCACCCAGTGGCAGACCCACCAGGGAGCTGGTCCATTAAAAAACATTGTGTTGTTAAATGTTTCATTGTTATGAGCCCACTTATAAATCTAAAGAGCAAGCTGTGAAAGGATAGAGTGTTCAAAAATTTTATGGCCCATGAAACAACAAAGAAATCATTTATAAGGCAACTTGGGCATCAAGGAGGTGGATGGCCTTTTTTTCTTTTTTGTTATTACCTTCTCAGGCTTTTCCTCTCTCCTTTTCTCTTAGCAACAAGAAAGTATGGGATCACAGAAAAGTAAAATGATAAATGTAGGAGGGGATGGGAAGTAAGAGGGACACTAATGCACCTATGGAGTTGTGAAGTGGGCTAACCATTCTGAACAACCATTTGGAACTATGCCCAAAAGGCTATTAAACCCTTTGACCCAGCAATACTACTACTAGGCCTGTATCCCAAAGAGATCAAAGAAGAAGGAAAAGGTTCTATATGTACAAAAATATGTATAGCAGTTCTTCTTGTGGTGGCAAAGAACTGGAAATTGAGAGGATGCCCACCACTTGGGGAATGGTTGAACAAGTTGTAGTGTATGATTGTGATAGAATATTCTTGTGCTATAACTCATGAGGAGGAGGGTGGTTTTTACAAAAAAAATAACCTGGGAAGTCATATAAATTGATGCAGAATGACATGATCAGAACAAGAAACTCATTGTACACAGTAATAGCAATATTGTAATAATGATCAATTGTAACAACTTCCACACTCTGAGTTAAATGATTCAAGACAATTCCAAAGGACTCATGATGGAAAAATGTAGTTTACCTCCAGAGAGAGAACTGATGAGCTCTGAGTGCAAACTGAAGTGTGTATGTATGCATGTGTGCACATGTGTTTGTGTGTGTGTACCTTCTTTACTTTTTGCTTTTTTTTTTACAATATGGCTAACATAGAATTGTTTTTGCATGACTTCCCACATATAATTGGCATCATGTTGCTTGCCTTCTCAATGTATGGGGCAGAGGCTGGAGGGAGATAGAGAATTTGGAATTCAAATTTTTTTTAAATGTTAAATAAATAAATAAATTTTAAAAATGGGGTTTTAGGCACCCGAAAGATAAACAGTCTCTGCCACAAGTATACCAAATATACAATGAAGAGTGAAGACTCCTTTATTAGATGCAACATGGAGTAGTGGAAACAGTCCTGGATGTAAAATCCAATAACCTCTGTTTAAATCTCTGGTCTCCTACTAATAAGTTGTGTAACTCTGAATAAGTCTCTTAACCTCTTTGAGCTTTCATTTACTTATCTGTAAAATGGTCTTCAAACACTTGCACCTCCTACCTCATGGGGTTTTTGTGATGGGAATAAATATATCTTTGGCATATGTGTCAAATGTCCCTCTCTGTTATGATGGATTCCAACTTTGACTCTCTTGTTGTGCCACTACTGCTAAGAGATCATGGGATCTGCCCTCAGTCACAATAAGTAAAACAATTGTTATCTGATTTGTAAAGATGATTTTCAATGATACTATCATTATAGCTACAAGAAAGAGGAGAGAAAAGGAATTGTTTGTGATGAATCTGATCTATTCACAGATTTCCTCTAAATGCTCTCCAGTATGCATAATTTTCTTTGCTCTAGTCATATTCATGAAATAGATTTTTTTTAAATATCTAGAAAATAACTCTAGAAAGAACTATTACAGCTTTGCCATATTGAATCCTGTCTACAAATCCCTATCTGGAATAAGCTTTTCTCTACACAATTTTGCTGAGCTGTTATGATAACAAGCTATATGATGATTAGCTGGGCTATTATTTGAGGGATAATGTGTGGTCAGAGAGATTGATAATGTCATCATAGAGAGTATGGTAAGAGCTTTCTTGGTTGTTCTGAAGTTTTGAGGGGCACCAGTGTTTAACTGTATTACTCAATGCCTTGCATATTATGGACACTTACTGAATTCTTGTTGAATGATTGGAAATATAATTACTATGGGAATGAAGTCAGCATAGCCACCAATAGCCAACTTAAGGCAACTGGTCCCACCATTAAAAAAAATCTTCCTTACCAAATGTTCCTTAGTAGGCTCAAAGAAACCTACAATCTACAGTTATCCCTTCTACATCATGACTTTCCCTATAGCAATTTCAACATATCATAGATCTGCATAAAACATTTTGGGAGTTTTGAGGAAGCCCCAGATGACAGAAAAAGTTTAGAAACTCAGAAATGTATAAAACGCATGTATAGTATTGTATAATATCAACCCAAATTTTACAAAAAGCCGTTGTAAACACTTTGTAAAAGAAAAAAAAATCAAACCTCTTATCTGGTACAAAGGGAGGGCCAAAAATTTTTATGCAGATTTTCTAGATCATGGGGGAGCTACATCCATAATCCCCTGCAATGTGAAAGGGATAACTGTACTGGGATCATAGGACTTGTCATAGCTTTTTATATTCCCAGATCACCAGGGTACAAGGCCCTAACCAAATTATAGTTTCTCTTCCATAGGATCATCTTATTCATTTGGCCACATCTGGAAGATGCTGATATATATCAAGTTTTACATTGCCACATGGCAATATAAGTAACTCTGTGTGTGTGTGTGTGTGTGTGTATGTGTGTGTGTGTGTGTGAGACACACACCTAAGTAGAAGGGGTGAAATGAGAACTTTTTTCTGTGGTACACTATTTTCCTCATAGTTAAACTGATAACTAATATCTACTTTGTTCATTTGCTGGGCAATGTGACACTCACTGAGGAGTTCTGCACTGTCAAAACTCCAGGAGAGCTACAGCCCAAAGTGAATATCATTGTTTGAATAGCTAAACTGGGCATGTTTCTCTCCTTTTCTCCATTAGTGTTTTCTTTAATAATTCATATTCAATCAATAAATGTCCACATTCTAGATATGGAAAATATATTGACCCATTTACTCTGTGAGTTCCTTAAGTCAAGGAACTGTTTGTATTTTGTCATTTGTCTTTTATCCTTAGTGCCTGGTATATTGGGATAAGAATAGGAGCTGGACCTATGATTTCCTTAGTATGAGAGCTCCCAGGTAAGTAAAATCCCTACACTATCATGGAACTTGAGGCACCTTCCCCGAAACTTTTATTCCTAGAAGGTTGCCTAGAGTACTGAGAGGATAAATGACTTGCTTAGGTTGAGACAGCAGGATGTGTCAGGTGGGAGTTGAACCCAGGCCTCTCTGGTTTTGAGGTATGTTCTTTATTTGAAATGCCATGCTACCTTTCACTGTGTGACAGATTGTAGATACCTAATAAATAATTGCCAAATTGAATTAAAACTGCCATAATCATATATTGCTGATTTGTTCTTTTTTTAAGAGCAGAGAGAGAGGGAAGGGTTTTTAAACCTTCTTAAAAGAGATATAAAGGTTTTTATGAATCCTGATTTACTATTTATTGAAAAAATTAGTCCCTACTTTGCTCAGAACACTATGTTAGGTGCTAGAGGAGATATAAAGTTTCTATGAGGCATGACTTCTCTATTTGATGCAGCTTACAGTTTACTTTCCAAGTTTCAGTGCTCAAATAATTCATGTACAATAAATTATTATATAATGTTAATAGAATTTAAATGGATCATTTACAAATTTTCATAATGCATCCCTATGAGAAAAGTTGTTTGATTGTTTTTCCTCAAATTTAGACCCTGTAAAGAATTAAGAGAAGAATTAAAAGGAGAAAACAAGACAAATATAATAGAAAGGGTCTTGAAATGTGAGTTAGGAGATTTCAATTTTAGTCCTATTACTCATCAGTAATCATATGTGTGATCTGGAACAAATTGGTTAAATTTAACAAATAGTAATTAAGCATCTACTATGGGTAAGTCATTGTGTTAGCCATTTGGGATACAATATAGTACCTATGCCTTACCAACAAAAGCAAAATGTTTCAGGGATTAGTTCAGTTGTGTGATAACAGAGGAAGCTACGGTATAAGGATTTAAAAAGTAATGAGTTGAAATGTGAGTACTGGGACAGAGCAAGTGATAACTTGCTTACAAGACTTGGTGTCCCACCTTTTTCTCCTGTCCTATCCTGTTGTCTCCTCTCTTTTCCTCTCCTCTCTTCTCCAATCAATTTAGATCCTATAGGACAACTCCCTTGGACTCTGACTAGTATAACAGGGATAGAAATGAAGGTTAAAATCATACACCTGAGAAAGTTGGAGATCTAGGAGAATACCTTTATTCACCTTTAGCAGGGGGGACAATAGAAGACACTCAGCTTATGAAACTGTCTTTCTTTCAAACATGCAAATGGTATCTTATAAGTTCCTATATCACCTCAACAGATTGGATACTGATTGCTCTACCAGGTTTACTTTGTTCTAAGTGAAAAACCTTGTGCAATCATCTTTGTTGACTCATCTCTGAGAACTCCTTTGTAAGCTCCTTGTGAGGACAGGAGCTATTTCGCTTTTGTCTTCAAATATTCAGCACCTAGCACAGTGCCTGGCACATGGTAAGTGCTTAATAAATGCTCATTGATTAGTTAATTGGGAATGAATGGAAGTAACAGATCCTTTTGGGCTTTGGGCCTTCCTGCTGATGGAGGTTAATGTTGGGATTGAAACAGGAGTACAAAGGCTAGTGAATGAGCATTTAGGTTCAATGATATTAAAAAATTATATATATGAATGTTTTGCAAAATATCTAAACTGAAATGAAATATTAATGGGATGAAGTGAGCCATGTTATTATCTAGTTAGTAAAAACAACCCTTGATTTAGATAGGTAAGGATCTTGACAGCATCCACAAGATTTAGAGTCAATGAATAAATTATAGCCGGTAATTTACCCTGAGAGAGACAGAGGAGCTTGCGAATTACACCAGAGTGTTCTCTAGTATTGCTGTGCTGTGCATGGCCAGTTTGACTAAGCATTTGGTTCACATCTAATGCCCAGTCCTAATTACTGAAGACAATCAAGCCCTGATCATATACTTTTTATGGTGTCCCATATGAGATTTCATTTGGGCTCTGGTTTTGGAGCAGCCTAGGGATTTCTGGTGGCTGGATTTAAAAAAATATATTAAATTATTTTAATTGTTCCTTCTGGGACTCCTTCCTGAACAGAACTGATGTGTTCCATTGCACCTTTAATTTTATGCTGAAATTATATAATCTCAATTGTGGATAGTTAGATACTTAAGTAGTCTTGTCTGCAACATTACTGTATACGATTATGATCACAGTTTGAGCTAAGAAAAACAAAGATAAAAATTTTAGATAATTGGTCCCCAGTGTTAAAACTGAATATGCCTCAGGAACTTTTACTAGTAAGAATCCATTCTGGCAGTGAGGGGAAAAAAAATAGAGACAGCATTAGAGGCATCTGGTAGTGCAGTGGATGTAGCACTGGTATTGTAGGCAGGAGGACCTGAGTTCAAATTTACCCTTGGTTGCTACCTAGCTTTGTGACACTGAGTAAATCACTTGAATCTATTTGTCTCAGTTTCCTCAGTTGTATAATGGTAATAATAATAAAACTTGTGTTTCAGAGTTATTGTGAGAATCAAGTAAGATAACATTTCTTTTTCCCCCCACTTAATAGCATTTTTCACTTACATGTAAAGATAATTTTCAACATTCACTTTTATGAGATTTTGAGTTCTAAAATTTTTCTCCCTCCTTCCCTCTCCTCCCACTCCCCAAGACAGCAAGTAATCTTATATGTTATACATGTACAATTGTATTAATTATATGTCCACATGAGTCATATTGTGAAAGAAGAATCAGAGCAAAAGGGAAAAACTATGAGAAAGATTAAATAAAAACAAAACAAAACAAAACAAACAAGCAAACAAACAAACAAAAACCCTGAAAACAGTATGCTTCAATCTGCATCCAGACTCTTTAGTTCTTTCTCTGGATGTGGATAGTATTTTCCATTATAAATCTCTTGAAATTGTCTTAGATCATAGTACTGCTGAGAAGAGTTAAGGTTATCATGACTGATCATCACATAATGTGGCTGTTACTGTGTACAATGTTCTCCTGGCTCTGCTCACTTCACTCAGTGTCAGTTCATGTAAGTCTTTTCAAATTTTTCTCAAATCTGCCTACTCATCATTTCTTATAGCAGAGTAGAATTTCATTACATTCATATACCACAACTTGTTCAGCCATTCTCCAATTGATGGTATCCCCTCAATTTGCAATTCTTGGCTACCACAAAAATTGCTACTATAAATATTTTTGTACATGTGGGTCCATTTCCCTTTTTTATGATCTCTTTGGGATACAGATCTAGTAGGGGTATTGCTTAATCAAAGGGCGTACACAGTTTGGTTGCCCTTTGGGCATAGTTCCAAATTGCTCTCCAAAATGGTTGAATCAGTTCACAACTCCACCAACAATGCATTAATGTATCAATTTCCTCACATCTCCACTAGCATTTATCATTTTCCTTTTGCATCATATCAGCTAATCTGATAGATATCAGATGGTACCTCAGTACCTCAGAGTTATTTTAATTGTCATTTCACTAATCATGATTTAGATCATTTTTTTTCATATGACTATAGATAGCTTTTACTTCTTCTTCTGAAAAATGCCTGTTCATATCTGTTGGCCATTTATCAATTGGGGAATGACTTTTATTCTTATAAATTTGAAACAGTTCTCGATATATTTAACAAATGAGGCCTTTATCAGAAACACTAGCTGTAAAAACAATTTCCAAGCTAATCTTGGTTGCATTGGCTTTTTTGTGCAAAACTCTTTTTAATTTAATGTAATAAAAATTATCCATTCTGCATTTCGTAATATTCTCTATCTCTTGTTTAGTCACACATTTTTCCCTTCTCCTTAGATCTGACAGGTAAACTATTCCTTGCTCTCCTAATCTGCTTATAGTATCACCCTTTATGTCTAAATCATGTACCCATTTTGACCTTATCTTGGTATACAGTGTAACATGTTTGTCTGTGCCTAGTTTCAGCCATACAATTCTCCAGTTTTCCCAGCAGTTTTTGTACAATAGTGAGTTCTTATCCCAGAAGCTGGAGTCTTTGGGTTTATCAAACAATAGGTTGCTATAATGATTGACTACCACCACTCCACTTCTTAGCCAGTACCAAGTAGTTTTGATGATTGCAGTTTTATAAGATAGTTTTAGATCTGGTACAGCTAGGCCACCTTCCCTTACATTTCTTCTCATTAATTCCCATGATATCTGGGAACTTTTGTTCTTCCAGATGAATTTTTTTTATTATATTTTCTAGCTCTATAAAATAATTTTTGGTAGTTTGATTGGTATGGTACTGAATAAATTAATTTAGGTAGAATTGTCATTTTTATTGTATTGGTTCGGCCTACCCATGACCAGTTGATATTTTTCCAATTGTTTAGATCTGATTTTATTTATGTGAAAAATTATTTGTAATTTGTAATAGTTTCTGGATTTGTCTTGGCAGGTAGACTCCCAAATATTTTATATTGTCTAGTTATTTTAAATGGAATTTTTTTTTCTATCTCTTGCTGCTGGGCTTTGTTGGGAATATACAGAAATGCTGATGATTTATGTGGGATTATTCTATATGCTGCAACTTTGTTAAATTTATTAATTGTTTGAAGTAGTTTTTTAGTTGGTTCTCTAGGATTCTCTAAGTATACCATCATATAATCTGTAAAGTGATAGTTTTGTTTCCTGATTGTCTATTCTAATTCCTTCTATTCCTTTTTCTTCTTTTATTGCTAAAGCGAATATTTCTAGTCCAATATTGAATAACAGTGGTGATAATGGGAATACTTATTTCACCCCAATCTTATTGGGAATGCTTCTAGCTTATCCCCATTACAGATAATGTTTGCTGATGGTTTAGATAGATACTACTTATCATTTTAAGGAAAGCTCCATTTATTCCTATGCTCTCTAGTGTTTTTAATAGGAATGGGTGTTGTATTTTGTCAAAAGCTTTTTTTGCATCTTGAGATAATTATATGATGTCTGTTAATTTTATTATTAATATGACTTATTATGCCAGTAGTTTTCCTAAGAATGAATCAGCCCTATATTCCTGGTAAAATACCATTTTTTTGTAGTGCATTGTCTTGATGATAAATTGCTGTATTCTCTTTACTAATATTACACTTAAAATATTTTCATCAATATTCATTAGGAAAATTGGTCTATAATTTTCTTTCTCTATTTTGACTCTTCCTGGTTTAGGTATCAGCACCATATTTATGTCATAAAAATAATATAGTAGAACTCTTCCTTCACTTATTTTTCCAAAAAGTTTATATAGTACTGGAATTAATTGTTCTTTAATTGTTTGATAGAATTCACTTGTATATCCATCTGTCCCTTTGAATTTTTTTCTTACGGAGTTTTTTGATGGCTTATGCAATTTCTTTTTCTAAAATGGGGTTATTTAAGTATTTATTTCCTCTCCTGTTAATCTGGGCAATTTATATCTTTGTAAATATTCTTCCATTTCCATTAGATTGTCATATTTATTGGCATACAATTAAGCAAAATAATTCCTAATTATTGCTTTAAATTCCTCTTAATTGGTGGTGAATTGACCCTTTTTATTTTTTTTATACTGATAATTTGGTTTTCTTCTTTTTTAAAAAATCAAACCAACCAAAGGTTTCACTTTACTTTGTTTTTTCCCCCATAAAACTAGCTCTTAGTTTTGCTTATTAGTTCAATAGTTTTCTTAATTTCAATTTTATTAATCTCTCCTTTGATTTTCAGAATTTCTAATTTGGTATTTAATTGAGGATTTTTGATTTCTTCTTTTTCTATATTTCTTTTAGTTGCAGGCCTAATTCATTGATCTGCTGTTTCTTTATTTTATTGATGTAAATATTTAGATATAACAAATTTCCCATAAGTATTGCTTTGGGGGCTTTCAATAAGTTTTGGTATGTTGTCTCATTGTTTTCATTCTCTTTGATGAAATTATTGATTGTTTCTATGATTTGTTGTTTGACCAATTCATTCTTTAGGATTAATATATTTAATTTCCAATTAGATTTTAGCTCATCTTCCTGTGTTTTTTATTACATCATGATCTGAAAAGATGGTATATTACTTTCTATTCACATTCAGTGTTCTCCAGAGATCTATCATATCTAACTTTTCTGAAATTCTATTCACCTGCTTAATTTATTTCTTGTACATTTTGTAGTTAGATTTATCTAGTTCTGAAAGTAGAGTTTGAGGTTCCACCACTAATATAGTTGTGCTGTCTATATTTTCCTTTAACTTACTTAACTTTTAAGTATTTGGATGATATACCATCTGGTGTATATATGTTTACTAATGACATTAATTTATGGTCTATGGTATTTTTTTTAGCAAGTTGTAGTTTCCTTTCTTATCTCTTTTAATTAAATCTATTTTTGCTTTGGCTTTGTCTGAGAACAAGATTGCCACTCTTACTTTATTATTATTATTATTATTTTTTAACTTCATCTGAAGCATAAAATATTCTGTTCCAGCCTTTTACTTTTACTTTGTGGGTATCTCTGTGCTTGAAATGTGTTTCTTGTAAACACCATATTGTAGGATTCTGGCTTTTAATCCACTCTGCTATCCTCTTCCAAATTATGGGTGAGTTCATCCTATTCACATTCACAGTTATGATTATTAACTGTATTTCCCACCATCCTATTTTCCTTCTGTTTATAGTTTTCTCTCTCCTTTCACCCTATCTTTCTTCACCAGTGTTTTGTTTCTGACCACTGCCTCTGCCAGTCCCTCCTCTATTTTTTCCCCTTTCCCTCCTACTTCAGTCCTCCCTTCTATCCACTGCTCCCTTTTCTTTCCCCTCCTACTTCTCTATAGGGCAAGATTAATTTCTATACTCAACTTAGTGTTTATATTATTCCCTTTTTGAGCCTAATCTGATAAGAGTAAGGTTCAAACAATGCTCTCCCTCCACCATTCTTTCCCTCTACTGAATAGGTCTGTTGTACCCTTTCATGTGATGCAAATTACTGCATTCTGCCTTCATCTTTCGTTTTCTCCCAGTTCAATCCTTTCTTTCACCTCTTATTTTTTTTTAAATATCATCACAGGAAAGACAACTTATACCCACCCCTTTGTCTTTGTATACCCCTTCTAACTCCCCTGGTAGAGATGAAGTTCTCAAGAATTATAAGCATCATCTTCTCCTGTAGGGATGTAAATAGTTTAACCTTACTGAATAATATTTTTTTCTTTCCTGTTTACCTTTTCATGTTTCTCTTGAATCTTGTATTTGAAGATCAAATTTTCTATTCAGCTCTGGTCTTTTCATCAGGAAAGTTTGAAAGTCCCCTAATTCATTGAATGTCCATCTTTCCCCCCTAAAAAAATTATGCTCAATTTTACTGAGTGTTTGATTCTTGGTTGTAATCAAAGTTTATTTGCCTTCTGGAATATCATATTCCAAGCCCTCTGATCCTTTAATGAAGAATGTGCTAAGTCCTGTGTAATACTGACTATAGCTACTTGAAATTTGAATTGTTTCTTTCTTGATGCTTGCAGTATGTTCTCCTTGACCTGATAGATATGGGATTTGGCTACAATATTGTTTGAAGTTTTCTTTTTGGGATCTCTTTTGGGAGGTTATTGGTGGATTCTTTCAAAGACTGTTTTACCCTCTGTTTCTAGGATATCAGGGCAGTTTTTATTTATCTGAAAAATGCTGTCCAGTCTCTCTCTCTCTTGCTCTCTCTCTCTTTCTCATTTTTGTACTTCCTTTCCCAAGCTGTTGACTCTCTCTTGCATATCTCTCATTTCTTTTCCTAATTTTTCTTCTAACTCTTCTATTTCATTTTAAAAATCCTTTTTGAGCTCTTTCAAGAAGGTTTTTGGGGCTTGAGACAAATTCTTATTCTCCTTTGAGGTTTTGTATGTAGGCATTTTGACATTGTTGTCCTCTTCTGAGTTTGTTTTTGTATTTTCTCTGTTGCCATGGTAGGTTTATCTGGTCAGGGCTCTTTTCTGTTTATTGCCCATTTTTAAAAGTTGAGCCCTGCTTTTAGGGCATGGGGGGGCCCTGTCCCAAGCTTCTTGGGTTAGGTGACAGGGGCTTAGTCACTGTTTTTCTTCTGCGGGGCCTGAGGTGCTGGTGGCTTTCCAACAGTGTTGAGGTTTAGAGGTTTAGGGGTGCTGGGACCCCAAAATATTGAGCACAAGAGATGTGGGTCTTGCCTGAAAGAATTCAACCCAAGCCTTCCTTCAGCCAGAGACAAAGTTTATTAAAGATCCACCGTATTGGCTAGGCTCTTAAGGAATCTGCACATTTGTGAGCTACTAGCTAGATTGTAAAAATCTGAGGCTTTGGCTAGACTCTTAAGACTCTGAGCCCCTTAATGGAGACAAGATGGACCTTATATATAGAAAGACTGTGGGAGAGATCTAGAGATCAAAGGGAGAGTGTAGTCTAGATCAGATTAAGGGTAGGAAGTACCCTAGGGTCATAAGGAAGGTAAGGCAATGGAGGGCTAAACTAGTTTAAGAGCAAGAGAGAACTGGGAGTGCAGAGGATAATGAAAGGACAGTTGATGGGATTATAGCTCAGGTGAAATCTAGAGATTTGGTCATGTGAGAAAGTCCAGGGTTTTTCCTTTCTAGGGTCCAGATCCAAAAGACATGGTATTTTCCTTTTAGGGTTTCAGATACCATCCTTATCAACAGGGTTGGCCTGGTCTAGTCATGCCTTTTATGCCCTAGGTTCCAGGGTTGGAGGCCTCACAACTGTCTGGCTGAGCCTGTGGGGCCTTGGTTGCTGGGTGCTGATCTGTGTTGTTGCTAAGGTCCTCCCACTGGCTTGCCCAGACACCACCTAAACTGGGCTCTTCTCACCTTTTCCCAAATGAGACAGACCTTTCCTGAACTCCTACTAAGGTCTCTTAGGCTGGAAAATTGTTTCCCTCTGTCTTTTTGTGGATTATGTTGCTCCAGAATTCTTTTAGAGGCTTGATTTAACATTATTTCTGAGGGAAACTGGGGAGAGGTCAGGCAACTTCCTAGCTTCTCTCTACCATCTTTGCTCCACCCATAAGATAACATTGCTTAGAAGCACTTAGCACCATGCCAAGCATATAGCAAATGCAATATGCATGCTTATTCCCTTCCTTTCTTCAAGGAATTGGATTGGATGGGTGGGTGAGGAGGTTATTGAACACTATATGAAGATAATATCTGTAGCTGGAAACCTATCCTTGAAACATTCCTACATTCCTAGAGAGATAGACATTGCCAAGAATATTGTGAAATTTATCACTAGATACTCAACCTACTCTCACTGAGATGAGATAGGAATAAAGCTTAAGACTTCTTTGCAAAAAGAGGAATTTCAAAGACTCAAAAAGATTAATATATGGAAGGTTAATATCTGATAAAACTAGAGATTCTGGGTAGCCTCCTGAGAAGGTGCTTCTACACATTCAAAGGGCTTTGTATTTCAAGCTAAGGAGCTTCTTAGAAGAGTGTCAATGGTCCCCTAGAAAGGAACCATTGAAGTCTTGAATTAGAGGTAGTACTGAAATCCTATAATAAAGAATGAATTGATCAATGGATGAAAAAGCATTTATTAATCACTTAATATGTGCAAAGATCACTGCTTTATCTACTACAGTACCTGATGCCCCTCCTAGGTTAATTCCTTCACTCTAATCTCATCACCACATTGCTAGTTGCTAACTCCATCCTTGACTGATACCATCTCCCTTAAGCCTCCCCTTCCCTCCCCTCTGATTAGGTAGCTGGAGGGTTAGGTAACAAACTCCTCACAATGCCTTCCTTAATTGACAGAAGAAATTGGATTTTTTTGGCTCACTTCACTCTGTATCTGATGCTCTTCCTTGTTCCAACACCAAGAAAAAAGGTGGCCTCATGCTAGGCCCAATATGTTCTCCTCTCCTAATCTCTCTATTTTCTTGCCTCTCTTTCTGGGTTGCTCCCCCCCCCCCCCCCAATTAGATTGTAAATGCCTTGAGGGCAAGATGTCTTTTTTAAAAAATTAATTATATCCCCAATGCCTACCCCAATGCATAGTACATTGTAGGCATTTAATAAATTTTTATTAGACTGTACTGGGATGATTTGGGGTCCCAAAAAAATGCAAAACAGTCTTTGCTTTCAAGGAACTCACATTCTAATAGAAGACAAAACACATATAGAAAGTTTCATCTGCAAGTCAGCACTGGCAGGGAACTGAGATAGAAAGGGGATTAGTGTGAAGAGATTTGGATTTGATCCAATATTTAGCATGAAGTGGTGACATCTCAAGGTCAAAATGTGGGAATGATTATAAAGACAAAAAAAGCAATTTGCTGTCTAGTAGTATGCATGTCTATATAGAAATCCATGACCAACAGACTGATGACTAACTAATGATGCTTGGTTGATGTGGCTATTTCAATATAGGAAACAAAGAAAAACAGAAATTATCTTCAGTCCTGCATAACCTCTTTCTGCCTTCATAAGGAAGGAAGAGCAGAAGAAAGGTGGAAAGATAGGGGGTAAGAAGAAAAAAAAAGTCAGACACACTTCTTAGATCATGTAAAATGTTAATTTATTTACTGGTTCTAAATATGAGATGTTTGGCCAATGAGCAACAACTTGATATAGTACTGTAGAAACTGAATCACATCAGTATAGATATTTTTGTTATAATGGAAAGGAAATTATATAAGGAAGATGAAATTAAATGAAAGAATGGCTAAAAAGTTCACTTTTGGGGAATAAAATAGTTTACTTCATTGTACCCCTCAAGACAATGAACAGCATCATTTTAAGGGAAACTGAGTCATCTCCATTTGAAATGTTACAATGAATATATTCAAAAACAAAGAAAAACCAAACAATCAAAACAATAGTATGTTGTGCTTTTTTTTGGAATGTCCTAGAAGATGAAGTGAGCATAGATAAATCCAGAGGGTGTGATCCTTTGTGTTTGCTGTGGAGATTTTTCCCCCTTTATAAGCACAATAGTGGTAGCATATGTATAGTATCTGAGACATTTTGCTGGTTCATCCAAATGCAAAAATGAGAGCCAACCGATGATTAAAAAATACTTCTAGAAATTATTCTCTTGTTAGGAAAATAACAGAGGATTAGGGAGAGACCAGATGTGTGTGTGGGGAAAACTGAAAGAACTAGCATTAAATACATGAGAAAAATATTAAAGAAAACACATTTCTGAATTGAGGATTTTGATATCACTGATTCATCAGTACCTGTTAAATACCATAATTGTTCAGGCCAATACAACTTTGTTAATTAATGCATTAACCATTTCACATTTCTCAGTGTAATTCAGAAGGACAACATGAGAAACATTACCTAGAGCTTTGCTGAAATAAAGATACTTTCTATACACAACATTCCAATTCTCTACCATTCTAGTAATTCTATAAATAAAGGAAATTGATTTAGTTTGGCATGATTTATTTAATTTAACATGACGCATTCTTAGTGAAGGCATTGGTGGTTCCTAGGAATCAATAACTTTTTGTGTTTTTTTTTTTTTACTTTGTGTTCAGAAACCATAATTTATTTTCAAATTTTGTGAGAATCTATGTTAAACTTTCAAACTGTCTTATATTTTTTGTTTTGTTCTGAATATTGTCCATAGGTTTTTTTTTAAAATATGACTTGAACAAAATTTAACAGTGCCTTATACAGAGCATTATTTATTTGAGGTGGATGAAAAATTTTTTTCTCCTTTTCAAAGATATAATTAAAGGAGGTGATCCATACTCAGAATATTAGAGTCACTTCAAGACTTTATTTTTCCCTAATGCTCTAAATCACTATTGATTAGAGAAATGCAAATCTAAACAATTCTGAGGTACCACATCACACCTATCAGATTGGTCAACATGACAAAATAGGAAAATGATAAATGTTGGAGAAGATGTGGGAAAATTGGAACACTAATGCATGGTTGGTGGAGTTGTGAAATGATCTAATCATTTTGGAGAGCAATTTAGAACTATGCCCAAAGAGCTATAAAAATGTGCATATCTTTTGGCCCAGTAATAGCCCTTCCAGGGCTATATCCCAGAGAGATCATACAAATGGGAAAAGAACCTACATGTACAAAAATATTTATAGCAGCTCTTTTTGTGGTGGCAAAGAATTGGAAATTGAGAGTATGCCCATCAACTGGGGAATGGCTAAACAAGTTGTGGTATATGAATATAATGGAATACTGTTGTGCTATAAGAAATGATGAACAGGCAGACTTCAGAAAAACCCGGAAAGACTTTTATGGTCTGATGCTGAGTGAAATGAGCAGAACCAGGAGAACATTGTACACAGTAGCAGCCATGTTGTGCAACAACTAATATTGATAGACTTAACCTTTCTCAGCAATACAAGGATCGAAAACATCTCCAAAGGCCTCATGATGAAAAATGTTATCCACATCCAAAGAAAACTATGCAGTTTGAATGCAAATCAAAGCATAGTATTTGCTATATTTTTTCTTCTGTTGTGTTTTGTTTCCTCTTTCTAGTGGTTCCTCTTATTGGTTCTAATTCTTACCTACAACATCAATAATGTGAAAATGTGTTTAATAGGACAAGTATATATATATATACATATATATACATATATATATATATATATATATATATATATATATATATCAGATTGTGCACCATCTTGGGGAGAGAGGTGGGGAGGGAGGGGAGAAAAATTCTAAACTCAAAAGCTCATGGAAGTGATTGTTGATAATTCAAAATAAATTAATTAATTTTTTTGAAAAAAAAGACTTTATTTTTCCCTCATTTTTTAAAATTTCATGACATTTGCTTATATGAGTCTTATGTCTAGTTTTTCCTTCTCCATGACTTATTGAAGGTTATCTATGGTGGTTCTATTATGTCATCTAACAGTACCATGACATATAAATTTTCTGAGCATACAAACTACATTTTAAATTTCTAGATGCTCCATGAAACCTATCTTAATTCCTTTGTTCACCTCCACAGAGCACTCTCTTAATAACCTTCAAATAGATGTAGTAAGTATATATTACATTCATTCATTAGATTCTAAATTCTGAGGGTAAAAAAAGAAACTTAAATAAATATTTTATCTTTATCTCTACCCAGAACATGACTGTGTATATAGAATGTGCTTAATAAATGTTTCTTGAAAGTTGTTGAATTTCATTAGCCATTTGCTATGGTCCCCTCTTAAAATATATTATTTATATTTTTAGTGTTCAAATTTTTTTTTGAGTTCCAAATTCTCTTCCTCTCTTTGTTCCCTCCCCTTTACTGAGAAGGCAAGCAATGTGATATGAATAATACATGTGAAATTATGCAACACATATTTCCATATTAGCCATATTTTACCTCCTCCAAAAAGCAAGAAAAATAAAGTTAGAAAATTACACTTTAATTTACATTCAGAGTTCATCAGTTCTTTCTCTGGAGGTGGAAAACATTTTTCATTATGATTCCTTTGGAATTTTCTTGGATTATTGTATTGATCAGAGTAGCTAAGTCTTTCATAGGTGATCATTACAATAGTACAATAGTGTTACTATGTACAATGTACAATGATCTCTTGGTTCTGCTCACTTCACTTGGCATCAGTTTATATAGGTCTTCCCATGTTTTTCTGAAACCATCTCCCTCCTCATTACTTATATCACACAGTACTTCAACACAATCATATGCTACAACTTGTTTAGCCATTCCCTAATTAATGGACATCTTCTCAATTTCTAATTCCTTGCCACCACAAAAAGAGCTGATATAAATATTTTTGTACATGAAGGTCTTTTTTCCTTTTTTTATGATCTCTTTGGGATACAGACCTAGTAGTGGTATTGTTGGACCAAAGGGTATTTGTGCACAATTTTATAGCCCTTTAGTCATAAATTGTTCTCTAGAATGTTTAAACCAGTTTACAGCTCCACCAAAAGTTTATTATCTCTTCTAGCATTTGTCATTTCTGGTAAGTGTGAGGCAAAACAACCTCACAGTTGTTTTAATTTTCATTTCTCCAATCAATAGTGACTTAGATAGACAGATAGATAGATATAGATATTTATATATAAAATCAGAAGGTTTTGGAGCAGGAGAGTGGTACAGTACATAGAATACTTGGCCTGGAGTCAGAAGGATCTGAGTTCAGAACCAGTCTCATACACTTACTGATTATGTGAACCCTCAGCAACTCATTTAATCCTATTTATCACAATGTAGTTTTCCTGATTAATCTCTTTTAATTAGGTCTACTTTTGCTTTGACTGCAATCATGATTGCTACCTTTGCCTTTTTTTTACTTCAGCTGAAGCTGATAATACTTTCTGCTGTCACTCTCTCTCTCTCTCTCTCTCTCTCTCTCTCTTTCATTCTATTTCAAGTATGTCTCTTATAAACAACATATTGTTGGATTCTGGTTTCTAATCCATTCTGCTATCTTCTTCTATTTTATGGGTGAACTTATCCCATTTTCATTCAGTTATGATTAGTAACTATGTATTTCCCTCCATCCTCTTTTCTTCTATTTATCCTTCTCTCTTTCCTTTTATCCTGTTCCTCCTCAAAAGTCTGTTTGGCTTCTGACCTCCCCCTCCCTTAAGTTGCCCTCCCATTCATTTTTTTCATCTGAAGGACTATACTAAGTTCTTCTGTGTTGGATATACTTGGTTGTAATATTAGCTCTGTTGCCTTCTGGAATATCATATTCCAACTTTTCATTTCTTTAATGTGGAGGCTGCTAAATCTTGTGTGATCCAAATTGTAGCTTTATGATATTTGAATTTTTCTTTCTGGCTGCTTGAGATATTTTCTCTTTGCCCTAAGATGTCTGGAATTTGGATGTGATATTACTGGGAGTTTTCATTTTGTGATCTCTTTCAGGAGATGATTAGTAGTTTCTTCCAATTTCTATTTTACCCTCTTCATCTAAGAAGATTTCTTGAAAGATGATGTCTAGGCTCTTTTTTAAAATCATGGCTTTGAAGTAGTCCAATAATTCTTAAATTATTTCTCCTTGATTTATTTTCCAGATCACTTGTTTTTCTGATGAGATATTTCACATTTTCTTCTAGTTTTCATTCTTTTTACTGTGTTTTATTGTTTTTTAATGTCTAATGGAATAATTAGTTTCCTCTTCCCTAATCCTAATTTTTAAGCAATTATTTTCTTCAGTAAACTTTTGTACCTCCTTTTTCACTTGGCATAATCTGCTTTTTGAGGAGGTTTTTTTTTCCTTCAGTGAATTTCTGTGCCTCTTTTACCTTTAGGCCAACTCTGTTTTTTGAGGAGTTATTTTCTTCAGTATTTTGCACCCCTTCTTTTTTTTTTTTACCAAAGTGTTAATTCTCTTTTCATAATTTTTTTGTATCACTCATTGCTTTCCTCAATTTTCCCTCTACCACTTATCTCTTTCTTTACCTCTTCTAGGAATTCTTCTTTGGCTTGCATTTAATTAGCATTTTTCTATGAAGCTTTGATTGTAGATGTTTTCACATTGTTGTCTTCTTCTGAGTTTGTGTCTTGGTCTTCCCTGCTGCCATAGTAGCTTTTTATGATAAGAATCTTTTCTTTTAAATTTGTTTTCCCATTTTTATAGCCTATTTCTTGACTTTTAACATTGTGTTAAAGTTGGACTCTGCTCATCTGGAAGTGAAGAGGAACTGTCTCAAGCTTTAAGTTTTGTCATGCTCCTGTTTTCAGAGCTAATTCTGAGGGTTTGCAAGTTTTTGGTGCTTTAAAGGTTTTATTATCATGGGAGAAGTTTGGTCATTGTTCTACTGGTCTGTGCTCTGGTCCTCACTCAAGAAGTGCCTCTTATTCCCTTCAACCACAAATATTAGTGCTCCTTTTGGCCCTGAAACTGTTACCAAAGCTCCTGTTCCCTTGTGACTGACTACAAATACTCCTCTCCACTATGGAACTGTGACCCAGAACTGTGCATAGGCAACTGAGTTGCCAATGAGTACTAGATTTACCCAGTGGTGTCAAAATGTCCCCTATAATCTCTTTTTGACCAGTTAACCAAACCCCTAACCAGCTCTGGGCAGCTATTGCTCCTACTGTAGCTGATTTTGTAGCCACTTCCAAGATCCACAGCAGCTGTTGCTACACGCTATCTGAACTGTCTTCCACCTCGTGCACAGTCATCTCTGTCGACCTCTTAAGTTGTCTTAGGATGAAAAAAATGTATTACTTTCACCTTTTGTTGGTTCTGCTGCTCCAAAGTTTGATTTGCTATTTTAAAGTTATTTGAGGGGAATGTTAAGAGAGTTTGACTAGATTGCTGCCTCAAATCTATCTTCTTGGCTCTTCGTTTCCTCTTAGATATGTTTTTTTACTTTGAAGATATAAATTGGAAGGAAAATATAAGTTGAGTAGTCTTCCATACATTCACCTGGTCGCTTTATTCCATCTTTTTAAAATAAATTGTATTCATTCCTGGTTCATTTTTTGCTCTAAACATGTCATTAAAATAATTTTCTGTTTGTTTCTTTAAAGTATTAAAAAACTATGTAAAAAAGCTTTACCTTTCCTTACATAATCCTTTCAGATTCATCTCTCATTTTTCATTTCTTATTCCTTATTTGTATCTTCATCATCTTTTGTACATGTCTCTTTAAAATCTGAACTCACCATGAAGCTCATTCTGCTCTACTTTTTTTTTCTTCCAGATTTTGTTTTAGGCACATGAAATGAAGTCAGTTTCATAGTGTTTTAGGAGCTTAAAAATTAATACTATTTCAGAGATTGCCTCTTACAACTAAAAGTCTATGGAACTCTTCAAAACTATTTCCTCTCTTACTGAGAGAACAGATTGAAGAACTGAAAGTTTGATTCCTACTAAGGCACTTAAAGAAACCACTGATGTGAGAAACATCTAGGCTCTTTACCTTAAGGGTGACATGTATAAGAGCTAAAAGCTCTGTACTCAAACATCTAGTACTTTAAGGTCTTGTCTTATATTTTCACTACTTTCAAGCCTTGCAACTTAAACCACAACTGAGAACTATGTTCCTTATTCCTCATAATTTTCCCTCCAAGTCTATCTTAATCAAGCATAGTCAAGCAGGAAAAATATATAGTTGGAACAAACACTTAATCACTTTAATGATACATCAAAGAGGAACGACAGTTACAAGTCCCTTTAATGCTTGAGATTACTCAGTCTTATAAAAGGCAAGTTCCCATGTACTTAAATTTTAGAACACCCAAATTTGTTTGAAATTCATGTCCTTCCTGTGCTTTCTTGTAAAAAATAAGTTTAAAAATTTCTTCAGGGCGTATCTTCAGGCCATCTTAGCTGCTTCAAGTTATGAATAGGTCTTGGGCTGCTTAAATTACATCTCAATGCACCATTTTGACTTTTTAATGCTAAAATACAGATGTGTGTGTGTATATAGTTCCATTTAGGCAAATGAAAAAGTTTGTAGTTCATCACTGAAAAGTTTGTAGCAAAGAGGATAGACAATACATTGATAAAAAGGACATAATTTTCTATAAGCAGGTTAAGTAAAAGTTCATTAACATTTATTAAAATAAAAATATAGCAAAGGGATGACCTAGTTAAATAAGATAAATAATTGGGTTTTAGGATTGATAATGATCCAAAAGAAATGTAAAATCATCAGAAAGTACTTATTGGGTTTCAGAGAGCATATTACATAAAAGGATATTAGCTTTAGCGAAGCGTTTCTTGGGAACTTAGAGCCTAAACCAGACCTTGCTATATTCACATAGATAATCACACTTGTAGACTATCAGAGCTAGAAAGGACCTTAGAGCTCATTGAGTACAAATTTTTTGAATTACAGGTGAGGAGAAAATGTTTCAGAGAGAATGCCTTGCCCAAAATTACATATGCATAAATGAAAAAAAAAGAAAAAGAGATAGTTGTGTAACTAGTGGAATGCATAGATAAATTAAATGCAGAATTGAATACCTGAATAATCAAAGAAATGCTTTGTACTTGACATACTTCTAAAGAATCCAAGCAAATATATTTCAGATGGTAGGAATGAGAACGTAGTATAGTTTGGGCTTACTGGGATTCAGAAAAGGAATTTGATTATTTAAGTCATTTTAGGCATTTTCTGGGAGTTGGTGGAAGGTACTTGATTGAAGAAAGTAGTTGGTAAAAGGGATGCCCTTCTTAGTTTCCAACACCCCCCCCTCAATGTTGCATTACTGGAAGAATAAGAGATAAGAATAGAAAGGAAATGTAGATAAGAGTTAGACCATCAAAATATGATAAAAGCTTAGAGGAAAACTAAAAAATATCTGCAGGTTATAAAGCTAATTCAAATCAGTCAAGCATTTAACAACCATATATTAAATGCTTATATAAGTGCTCTGTTATGTTGTTTCAGTCGTGTCTGACTATTTGTGTCTCTATTTGGGATATTTTTGGCAGAGATACTTGAGTAGTTTGCAATTTACTTCTCCAGCTCATTTCACATATGAGGAAACCAAGGCACCAAAGTTAAGTGACTTGACCAGGGTCACACAGATAGTAAGTGTCTGAAGTTGGATTTGAAATTAGGTCCTCCTGACTCCATTGCTAATCATACTGACTTCTGTCTTGCCACTGGACTTTGTTGACGCTGGAAGAGAGAGTGAGGTTGATGACTTTGTGCAATTTGCAACTCTGCCTCACCTAAATCCAATTCCTGTACAAGTCAAGACATTACCCTATATCACTGGTCCTCTTCCAAAACAAAGGATGAACAATTAAAGCTTGCTATGCACCAGGCACTGTATGCAGCACAGTCTATAAAGAAAGCCAAAAACACAGTCCTTGTCCTCTAGCAGCTCACATTCTAATGGGGGGTGAATGTGAATGTAACCATGTGCACACAAAATGTATTGAGTGTAAAAACAAATGAAATAAAGAGAAAGAAACTTGGAGGGAGGAGTGGAAGTATGAAAGTTCTCTTATAGAATATGATATTTGAGCTGAAGCTTCAAGGAAACCAGGAATGCCAGGAGTTAGGGGTGAAGAAAGAGAACATTTCTGGCATAGGGTACACCCAAGTCCAAAGCCCACCCAACTGATGGAGTGTCTTATTTGAGGAACATTAAGTAGACTAGTGTAGCTAGACAGCAGAATGTATAAAGGGAAGTAGTCAGTGAGTCAATAAACTTGTTTCATGCACTATGCTAAGTACTAGAGATAAAAAGGAAAGCAAAACACAATCCCAGCTCTCTGGAGGCTCATAGTTAATTACAGAAGACAAGATGAAAACAAGAATTTCCAAACAAGATTATACAGGACAAACTGAAAATAATAAAGGGAAGGTTGTTCTCCTTTTTGAAGAAGACCAATGACATCATGGAGTGATGTCTTGACTAGTATATGAATTGAATATAAGTGAGGCATAGTTTCACAAATTCGTTAGCCTCACTTTCTCTTCCAGTCATCAAAGCCCAGTGGCAAGACAAAAGTGAGTATGACTGGCAATGGCATGGGATATAGTGGATGGCTTTGGCATCTTCGATGCCTGATCAAGCTCTAAGTGCTCCACAGCACCTGCTTCAGCTGCCTTCATGGATGTTAGAACAAATTGTTCTCATCTGCCCATTTTACTGGGAAAAGTCTTCACTTACTCAGGTTGGACATCTTCCTAACTGGCCAATGGTTTGGGGCCTGTTGGTTACCCTCAATCTAGTTTAGTCCATGTACCAAGAGAGTTTTACTAGATTGGGGTCACTATTCATCCTACAATTTCTTGGAGTCACAGGTGAGAGTTGGGTGAAAGGTAGACATTATAAGTGAATGGGCAACCCTGCATAAAGCTCAGCAAACCCTCATACCAGAGAATTGGATTGTCAGTAAACACCTCAAACTCACCAGCATAACTTCTCTCTCAACTGCCTGCTCTAAACTTTATTTTTGTTGAGGGCATCACCATCCTTCTAGTCTCTCTGGTTTACAACCTAGACCATCATGAACTTTTCTCTCAACCTATACATCCAAACAGTTACAACATCAATTCTATCTTCACACTAAATTGTCTCTACTCACAGTCATCTCCCTAGTTCAAGCTCATATCTTACCATCACATCTTCCCAGTTTCCCATCTCATCCCCTACCTAATCCATCTTCCACACAACTAACAAAATAGTTTAAGAACCTGTTTAAGAACCTCCAGTGCATTTTATCAAAGTTGCTTACTCTTTGCTCCTCTACCTTACATCTTGGTTGCCATACCCAGGCACAATGCCATCCCATTCATTATTCCAAGGAGAGAGGGTTTCTAAGACAAAAGACTGACAAAGGACTTTATAGATTTGTTATTACATTTAATCTTCATAGCAACCAAGTGAGGTAGGTAGTATAAGTATTGATGTAGTTGTTTTAAAGATTTATAAATTAGGCCTAGAAGGGTTAATGATTTGCTTAAGGCCCCAAATATCATATTTGACAAAGCTGATGCTTGAACCTCCGTCTCATCTTAGTATATCACTATGCCAAAAAAAAATCAAAGGAAAATTCCCATCATTGATGATGGGCTTGTCCACAAAATAAAGGACCATCACAAAAGCTGCAATAACTCAGGACTCAGTTTCTTTAATATCACAGCATTCTTAATTACAGTTATAACATGACCCTAAAAATACCAGAAATTTAACAAAGCTCATCCTAACACAGAATTACTGTGCTGAGTCTTGGCAGAAACCACCTAGGGTCAAACAGCATATGTCTGGGTTGATAATTGGAGTAATTTTCCTCCCTGTTTTTCTCACTGAGTTCAGGAAAATCTATTATGATGATGTGTGTCAAGCACTGTGATTTTAATGATTATTTCATTTGATCTTTACAACAACCCTGGAAGATAGGTGCTTTTATTATCCCCATTTTACAGTGGAGAAAATGGGGGCAAGCAGATGTTAAATGACTTTCCCAAGGTCACACAACTAGAAAATGTTTAAGTTCAGATTTGAACTTAGGTCTTGCTAAGCCCAGGCCTTGTGCTCTATTAACCATACATCCTAGCTACCCAGGTGCCTGAAGAAAGCTAAGAAATTTCTGTTTCTAATAAAACTTTATGGTATTTAAAGTACAACAATTTGGAAATAAGGTCTGAGTTTTGTAATCTTGGATCCACATTCTAAGTGACATTGGATGTTTGATGTAACCCCTTTGAGCTTCATCTATAAAATATGATCATAATGCATCTATTTTTTATCTCTCAGGATTTTTGTATGGAAACTTTTATAAACCTTAATGTGTAGTATAAACAAAACAGTATAATCACAACATATTAAACAACAGAAAGTTTTTAAGTCCCTCTTCTTAAAAGTATATACCTTAAAAATTGAAAATATTGTCCTGTGTTAGTTACTAATTTTAAGTATATATCTTACTAGTCACATTTTATTTGGATTGAAAAAAAAAGAATAGCTTGAAGAGGTCAGAATATTTAGAAAATGATATTTCAATATTTACTTTGATTTCTTTTTTACTCATTAGGATACCATTTGGCTTAAAATTTTTATCAGAATGTAACATTTACATTTTAATCTATGATTCAACATTTTAAATATGGAAATTATTTTTTCAGAAATGTAATGTTTGTGTTACAGGAAAAATCTTTTGATAGAAAATATTTGTGGTACTCTAGGGTTTTCAATTATTTTTTTAGAAGATTGTTTGAAATAGAAAACTCAAGCCTGAGGAGGTTAAATGATTTATCTAAGGTCATTCATATAATTTTGAAGGAATAGATCCCAGATTCAAACTCAGGTCTTCTGACTTGAAGGCCAAGGTATCTACCACAATAGTACAATTGCAGGAAACAACTGTTTTCTTCATATATGAGATGTGGAAACAGACAATCAGAGAGGTTATGTGACTTATCTAAGGTCACAGAGCAAATGGAAACACTAAGACTAAAACTCGGGTCTCCAAACTCTAGCTACATGATTTTTTACATATGATCCTTTCTGATCCTCCTAGTACAATTACTCAGTAAAGGTAGTACTCTACCTTTGAAATTACTTTGCATTACTCAGTATATATTTTGAATTGATTATTTGTGTGCATGTTATATCTACCTAGTCAATTTTTTCTTTGATGAACTATTATGTTATGCTTTGCACATAATAGATGCTTAATAAACATTTACTGAATAAAAATTAATTGAAAATGAGATAGTGTTGAATGTTGGCTGCCCCAAGAAATACAAATTTAAAGAGGAATCATTGTTTTCCAGTCATGTTAAAGTCAATTATTTGACAGCTGGGTCTAGTTTCAAACACACAGTGTTTACACTTTATTCACAGCAGGAGAAGCAACATACTAATCAGAAAAGAGTGAAAATCCAGTCATATATATAGTTTGAAATAAACTCTCAATTTGAATTGATATACATTTTTATGTAAATTGATTTGACAAGTTGGAAAGTTACCAAGTAATATGAAGAATAGCCATTAGGTAGTGTTGCAACACAGACTATATATTAAACCAGGATTTAACTAAGAGAAATTCATGTAAAAAATGTAAAATTTCTTAAGCATTTACTGATTTTAACTTATCTTTAAACATTTTCTCATGTACAGATGACATTAGATTATAGTCTTGAAAATGTTGCTAAACAACAACTGTAGCACAGTAATTTCTCATTATTTGTGGATTCTGTATTTGTGAATTTGCTTACTTGCTAAAATTTATTTTTAACCTCCAAAATCCAAGCTCATGGTACATTCCTGGTTATTTGTGGACAAGTGTGGTGAAAAATTTGAGTTACCCACTGCAAATACTTACAAGTGAGGTTGAACAAACAACACTCTGCCTTTTTGGTTTAGCTCTCATACTATAAACAATTGCTTCTTTTACATTCTATTTGTTACCACTTTTTCCCTCCATTTTTGTGCTTTTTGTTTGTTATTTTGCTGTTTGAAATAGGTCCCAAGCAAGGTGCTGAAGCACTGACTAGTGATCCTAAGTACAAGACGGCTATAATGTCTTTATGGAGAAAACACAAGTGTTAGATAAGTTTCATTCAAGCATGTTATAGTGCTGTTGGTCACGTGAGTTAATTGTTAATAAATTGACAATATGGTACATCCAGAAAAATGAAGAGGAAATTCACTGATTTGTACTTGAGGCCATTCCATAAAGTATTGAAGTAAATGTTGTTACCAGAGGCTGACAGGAACCTAACCCTGAATTTTCCCTAGGTGCAATGGTTTAGGCATCACAAATTCAGTGTTCACAGCAATTTACTAGAATGTAATCACTGCGAATGACAAGAATCTACTGTGTCTATAAAAGAAATATTTGAAATGAGGAATGTAAAGTTTTAAAAGTCTTATCTGATTGAGAAAGACTTCCGGGAAGCGAAGATGGAGGATTAAGCAGTAAATTATTGTAACTATTTCATATTCACCTCCAAACAACCATAAAATAGCACCCCAGAACAAATCCTGGGGCAGTAGAGCCAGCAGAAAGATGAGGTGGAGCAGTCTTTTAGCTCTTGAGACTTGGAGGGTTTGGCAAGAAAGGTCTATCTCACTCAGGTAAGAGAGTAGCACATTGCAAGATAGGAAACACACCGAAAACCAGCAGCAAGCCCACCTAAGAAAACCAGTGGGAGATCCTAAGCACAGTCTCAGACAGCATGCAAATGCCAACACCAGAACCTTCCATATACCTTAGCATAGCTAGGGGGAACTGGCAGACTCAAGCTCAGAGAACTACAATGTACTTCAGCACAGCCCAGAGCAAATAAGCATCCTCCAGGGTCCACAATTCCATGTGCTTCAGTGTAGCCTCAGGGAAATGCAGAAACACCACCTGACCTAAGCACATGGCAGAAACCACCATTAGGACCCTAGCTTAGCACCTGGTAAGCTGCCAGACCAGAAGCTATGGCCACCCACAAACCTACTTACTCACTACAGCACCAGACATGAGGGTTCCCTGTGGGTTCAGGGCAACATCAGTGCAGTACCAGGGCCTATAGCCACTAGCAGAAGAAACCTGAGACAGAGCCCCTTTCACCCTGGGAGCAAAAAGCAAATTTAAAAGAAAGGAAAAAGGCCAAAAAAGAGATGAGCAAAAAACAAACAAAAAAAATCTGACCATAGAAAGTTATTATTGTGATGGGGGAGACCACAATACAAACTCAGAAGAGGACAACATTGTCAAAACACCTCTGGGCAAAACCCAAAAGAAAAATGAGAAGTGGTCTCAAGCCCAGAAGGATCTCATGGAAAAGCTCAAAAAGGATCTTAAAAAAACATGTAAGAGAGACAGAAGAAAAATTGGGAAAAGAAATGAGAGTGATGTAAGAGACTTATGAAAAAAGACTCAACAGCTTGGAAAACGACTTTAAAAAAATATAATTGGCCAAATGGAAAAGGAGATACAAAAATCTACTGAAGAAAACAACTTCATGAAGAGTACAATTGACCAAGTGGAAAAGAAATAAAAGCTAATTGAAAATAACACTTTAAAAGTCAGAATTGGGCAAGTGGAAGCTATTCAGTCTATAAGACATCATGAATTAATTGAAGAAATTCAAAAGAATGGAAAAAAATGCAAGGAAATGTAAAATGCCTCATGGGAAAAACAAATTACCTGGAAAATAGATACAAGAAGGACAATATCAGAATCGTTGTAATACCTGATAGACATAATTAAAAGGAGGATCTGGACAGCATCTTTCAAGATATTATCAAGAAAAACTGCCTTCATGTCCTGGAACCAGAAGGCAAAATAGGCATTGAAAGAATCCATTGATCACCTCAGGAAAGAGATCTCAAAATAAAACCCCCATAAACACTATATTGAAATTTCAGAACTAGCAGGTCAAAGAAAAAAATACAAGAGAACAGAGAGAAACAATTAAAATATGAGGGAGTCACAATCAGGATCACACAAGACTTGGCAGCTGCAATATTAAAGGATCAGAGGGCATGGAACATAACATTCAGAAGGGCAAAGGAGCTAGAACCACAACCTAGAATCATTTATCCAGCAAAATTAAGCATATTACATCAAGGGAAAAAATGGTAATTCAATGAAATAGAAGGATTTTAAGCCTTCATAAGAAGACCAGAACTAAACCAAAAATTTCACCTCCAATAACAAGATTTTCATTGAATAACAATAACAAGGTAAACAGGTAAAATAACAATAACAAAAATAACAACAATAAGGTAAACAGGTAAAAAGAGAAAAGAAAACATAAAGCATTCAATAGAGCTTAACCATATACATCCCTTCATAGGAATATGATATTTGTAACTCTTAAAAATTATATCACTAACAGTACAACTCAATGGAATATACATAGGTAGAGGGAATGGATATAAGATGAATTTGAGGGAATGACATAAAAAATGAAAGAATGAGAAAGAGGAGTACAAAGGATACAGAAGGAAGGGAGAGATAGGATGGAGTAAACTATCTCACAAGAAGAGGCAAGAAAGACTTTTACAGTGGAGGGAAAGATGGGAAGGTGGAAGATGGGTATCACTTGAACCTCACTGTCATTCATATTGGCTCAAAGAGGGAATAATATACATAATCAGATGAATATAGAAATCTCTTTTACCCAGCAGGGAAGTGGGAGGGGAGGAGATGAGATAAAGGAGGGGAATGGGGACTAGCAGAAGGTAGGGCAGATGAGGGGAAGTGGTAGATAGAAACAAAACACTGGTGATATAGGAAAGGTTGAAAGGAAAGAGAGGACCAACAGGAGGAAGATTAGGATGGAGGGAAACACACAGGTAGTAATCATAACTGTGAATGTGAGTAGCATGAACTCTCCAATAAAACACAAGTAGGTAGCAGAGTGGATCAAAAACCAGAATCCTGCAATATGTTGCTTACAAGAAACATTCCTGAAGCAGAGAGACACACACAGGGTAAAAGTAAGAGGCTGGAGCAGAGTTTATTATGCTTCAGCTGAAAAAACAAGCAGGGGTAACTACACTGATCTTAGGCAAAGTAAAAGCAATAATAGACCTAATGAAAAGATATAAGAAAGGAAGCTATACCTTGCTAAAAAGTACCATAGACAATGAAGCAATAAAAATAGAAGAACAAGGAATAGTCTACCAGTTGGAACTATGGGAAGGAGAAGACTTCATGACCAAGAAGAGATAGAGAGCATAAAAAAATGTAGAATAGATAGTTTTGATCATATTAAACTGAAAAAAAACTTCTGTACAAACAGAATGGATGCAACCTACAGCAAGTGTTTCTGCTAAAGGCCTCATTTCTGAAATAAATAGAGAACTGAGTCAAATTAATGAGAATATGAGCCATTGCCCAATTGATAAATGGTGAAAGGATATGAACAGGCAGTTTTCAGATGAAAAATCAAAGCTATGAAGAAGTGCTCTAAATAACTTCTTATTAGAGAAATGCAAATTAAAACAACTCTGATATAGCACCTCACACCAATCAGATTGGCTAATATGACAAAAAAGGAAAATGATAAATATTGAAGAGAATGTGGGGAAACTGAGACACTGATGCACTGTGAGTTGTGAACTGATCCAATTCACTGGGAGTTGTGAATTGATCCAACCATTCTGGAGAACAATGTGGAACTATGCCCAAAAGCCAAACAAACTGTGCATAATCTTTGATCCAGTAATACCACTACTAGGTCTGTATCCCTAAGAGATCATATAAAGGGACAATGACCTTCATGTGCAAAAATATTTGTAGCAGCTTTTTACATGGTGGCAAAATATTGGAAATTGAGGAGATGTCCATTGATTGGGGAGTGACTGACCAACCTGTGATATATGAAAGTAATTGGATACTATTGTGCATTAAGAAATGATGAACAGACACATTTCAGAAAAACCTGGAAAGACTTGTACAAACTGATGCAAAGTGAAATGAGCAAAACCAGGAAAACACTACACAATATCAGCAACACTGTGTGATGATCAACTATGAATGACTCAATTTTTCTTTTTTTTAAATTTTTTTATTTATTTTTAGTTTTCAACATTCACTTTCACAAGATTTTGAGTTCCAAATTCTCTCCCCTTCTCTCCATTCCCCCACTCCATGATGGCATGCATTCTGATTACCCCTTCTCCCCAATTTGCCCTCCCTTCTATCACCCCTCCCCTTCTCTTATCCTCTTCCCCTACTATTTTTCTGTAGGGTAAGATAAATTTCTATATCCCATTGCCTATACATCTTATTACCTAGTTGCATGTAAAAACAATTTTTAACATTCATTTTTAAAACTTTGAGTTCCAATTTCTCTCCCCTGCTCCCTCCACACTCACCCTTACTGAGAAGTCAAGCAATTTGATATACGTTATACATGTGTAGCCATACAAAACACTTCCATAACAGTCATGTTGTGAAAGACTAAACTATATTTCTCTCCATTCTATCCTGTCTTCCATTCCTTCTATTCTCTCCTTTGACACTGACCTTTCTCAAAAGTGTTTGCTTCTGGGGCAGAGCCAAGATGGCGGAGTAAAATCAGTGACTTGCTTGAGCTCTCCCCCAAACCCCTCCAAATACCTGTAAAAAATGCCTCTAAACAAATTCTAAAGTGGCAGAACCCACAAAAAGACAGAGTGAAACAAATTTCCAGCCCAAGACAACCTGGATAGTTTATTGGAAAGGTATATCGCGCTGGGCGGGGAGAGGAGTGCAGTTCCATGTGCGTGCGCAGGCCTCAGTGAACCTGGAGCAGGCCTCAGAGTACTAAATCACGGGCAGCTGTGGTGGTTTCCAGACTTCTCTACACAACAAATGCCAGAGACAACTTAGAAGGTCAGTAGGAAAAGTCTGTGTCTGAGGTGAGAGAGAAGCACATTGCAGTACCAGCCCCATTCCCGGAGTGCGCCCCAGGATGTCAGCTGCCTCCAGAGCTTCTGGCCCACAGACTTTGGGGGAATGGAGTGACTGATCAGTTTCTATGTTAAGGGACCGCAGGGCTTGGAATATAATATTACAGAGGGCAAAGGAGATAGGATTACAACTAAGAATCACCTACCCAGCAAAACTGAATATAATCCTTCAGGGAAAAAAACGGTCATTCTGTGAAATAGGGGACTTTCAAGTATTCTTGATGAAAAGACCAGAGCTGAATAGAAAATTTGACTTTCAAATATAAGACTCAAGTGGAACATGAAGAGGTAAACAGGAAAGAGACATCATAAGAGACTTATTAAGGTTGAACTGTTTACATTCCTGCATAGAAAGATGATATTTGTAACTCATGAGACGTTTGTCAGTATTAGGGTAGTTGGAGGGAAAAAATTATATGGATAGATAGATAGATAGATAGATAGATAGATAGATAGATGGCACAGGGTAAGTTGAAGATGAAGGGGTGATATCTGGAGAATAAAATTAAGGGGTGAGAGAGGATTATATGGAGAGGAGAAAGGGAGAGGTAGAATGGGGTAAATTATCTCACATAAATTAGACAAGAAAAGGCTTTTACAGTAGAGGGGATAATTCTTTGGTTGGAGATATACCTTATTAGTGCTCAACAGAGACTAAAGGCTATACTACATCTTGATGTTTTATTTTCCTCTTCTTATTTTTTTATTTTATTTAGTATTTTGTGAATACTCATAACCATAATTAATTCCACAGTTATGCTAAGTGTTCTCCATGCCATACTGGCTATCAATTTAAATATAATACAGTAAAGACTGATTTCAAGAAACTTATAAGGAACAATAGAACTATTTCTTTGATTGGGGGGATATCTAGGTGTGGAAATTCCAGAAACATAGCTATAGATTTATAGATAAATAATTATAGATTTGAAAAGTTGCTTTGGTCTCTGAGAGATTAAGTCACTTGCCCAGAATGTTAGAGATTAGATTTGAACCTAGGTTATCTGAGTCCAAGGTCAGCTTTTTAACCATTATATTACAATACCCTGTAGGAAGCAAAACCAAAGCAAAACAAGCATAAAACTTATTAGTTAGATGGACAATAAAGTATTTGGATAACATGTAGTTTAAATGTGAGTACATTTTCAAAATGGAGAGCAAAGATATCATTTTGGCAATTTCCTCTTCTTCCCAAACACTTATGCTCAAGTCCATTCACCACAAACACTGGGGGAAGACTATTTGACCAGGATTGCTAACACCAAAAAAGTGGGAAAAACAAAATAAAACACACAAAAACCCCCCACAATATTTAAGAATATTCCATTTCTGATAACTTAATAAGTTAGTAAAGATTAAAGAAGACTCCTCTTCTTATTGTTTATTTATTTATTCCTCATTCATCCATTCATTTATCTATTTATTTATTGGTGAGATCATTCAATCAAGAGGAATTTGGGAGAATGACCTCAGAATCTTGCTACTTCATATTGAGGGGATCTTAATCTATTAAAGGGAAAGAGGTTTGCCATTTGGAAATATTATTCTACCAAAAATTTAAGAACAAATCACTTGTGAGTACTTGGTGAGGCTTGGGACTGTAGAAGCAGGAATGGCATCCAGCCTAGCTTTTATCTAGCAGATGATCAAGAAGTGTCACTCTGGTACTGTAATCCAATCAATGATTTTATAGCTACTGAAGTGTCTATTAATCTACTCCCTTATGGTGTGACTCATCAATCCTGTGAATTTCCAGATCAAAACACTCTTCATGCATACCTTTCTCTGATTTGAAAGTAAATTCTGTGAGAGGAGAAAATGTTTCACTTCGTATCCCTTTGCTTAGCTCAGTGATGTGCACATGGTCCATGGAGTCATGAAGAGTCAGACTGACTGAACAACTGAACAGTAACAATAGCTCCTAAAAATGATTTCTCATTCATTAGTTCATTAATAGCCACTGGATTATTCCATGTCTTCCTATTAGATGAGAAGAGGATATGTTAACCCTGAATAATATGGTAAGCATTTTAAGCAGAAAAGGCATTCTGATACCCTAGTGTCTAGTAACCATTTGGAGGCAGAACTTTGGGATGTTATTGGTGAAATGGTGCTATTATGTAACTATCAAACTGTTGTGGTAGGTTTTGTTGAATTTGGAAAGATGATAATAAACAGTATGAACAGCACTAATATCTGACATACAATATAATAGAAGAGCAGAAAGCTGGTGATTATGATAAGAGAAAAGCAAATAGTGTAAACTAATGGAAGTAAATAAGGGAATTGGAAAATTGGAAGTTCTGTCAATGGAAAACATAGAATAGCATCTATAAATGTATTTCAAAAATAAAAACAACAACAATCATTTGTCCCTTTTCTCTTCAAAGGAATATGGTATGGTATGAGAAACAACACTGCCTTCATAGCTTAGCAAAGAGGTAAGTAAGCAACTTCAGTTTTGTGCTAAATTGATACTTGCAGAGAGTAGGAACAGAAACAAAGTAGAAACACAAAGGTGTAAAAAAACTGGGTCATCTGGCAAATGCTACTGGAACAGTTTTAGGGGCTTCTGATAGAAAGGAGAATAAGGTATTATATTTCTTTTTGATTTACTTTACGTATAGACACTATATTTTAATAGTACCTTGGGGAAAAGTTTATCTTATTTAGAAAAAGAAAAAACTATTTGTATTGTAGTTTCCCATGGGATCTCTGTAGTCAGTGATTAGAGTAATAGCTAGTCTTGAAGGGGGGAGAGAGAAAGGAATAATCTTTTATATAGTGTCTACTGTGTGCCAGACACTGTGCTAAATACTTTTCAAATATCACCTCATTTGATTTTCTAACAACCCTGTCAAGTAGGTGCTGTTATTATTATCCCCATTTCACAGATGAGAAAATGAGGTGAATAGCAGTTAAGTGACTTGCCCAGGATGACACAACTAGTAAATGTCTGATAGTAACATTTGAACTCAAATATTCCTCAATTCAGGCTCAGGGCTCTATCCACTATACAAGCTATGTCTATGCCAGTGATCTCATAGGTTCCATATTGCCCTCTCTCCCATAAAATCATTATATTATACATCCCTTTGTATTTTAGTTCAGATTCATATGTAATAAGAAAGAAAAAAGCAATGTGAAGCAAAAGACATACCTTAAAGATTTAAACTTCAAACAAAAATGGAATTTGGATTCCAGACCACTGACCTATGCTAACTAACAAGATAACAAGTTTATCTATTAGCTATTCAACTTCAGATCCGTTCTTAAAGCCTAATATGACTCCAAATAATATGTCTTGCACACTTGGTCACAATGAATAATACCTTGCTATAGCTAAATAAGATGAATGATAAAGACATTCTGCCATTATGCAGAAGCAAGAGTATTCTCTGGATTTGGTACAAAGATCCTGGATTCAGATCTGTGCTTTGCCACTTACTACAGCTCTTGTGGGTGTCAGTTTACTTATCTATAAAACAAGGGGGTTGGAAAATATCATTTAACCATTACAATCCTTTTTAGCCCTAAATCTATGATTTCAGATTTAATCTATGATTTGTGATTCATTTTGTAGCAAAAGTAAAGCTACAGATTCATGAGTGCTCAACAATGGTTATTAGTAAAGTTTCTGTCTATTGAAAAACAGCTAGAAATATCAAGGTAATATTTTCTTTAGCATTGAAAAAGTCTGATGTGAAGTGTGATAAGAATTGATGAACATAAAAATGTGTAAAACTATGTATTAAATTAGATGTGTCTAAAATAGTGAAAGTAAAAATAATTATAATCAGCTGAGGAAGAACGGCACTAATATTTGATGTACAAAATAATGCAGAAAGCTGGTGATGATGATAAAGGAAAATCAAACAATACAAAATAATCTAAGCAGATATCAAAAATTGGAACTACATCCAATGGAATGATAAAGCTGGATTCCCATAAATGTGGAAAAAATCTTCGTTCCATTTCTCTTAAGTATTAGACAACATAAATTTCCTCTTCCCACCTCTTAACTCATCTAAGAAGAAAACAAAGGAAATTAAAACAAGATTTTGTTTTTCATTGCAGAATGTGATTAGAAAAGAAAAAAAAGGTTGTTGATTGGAAAGGAAGAGTTTTGAGATTTTAATCTCAAAATATCTCACTATATTTCAAAAGTTATAAGAAGCAAAATATTTGAAAAGAAAAAAAAATGCTGCTCAGCATTGCTAGCTGATTATACCAAACTGAAACACAAAGAAATTTATTGCAGTCATTTCTATTTATTAAAATCAGCGGCAGCTCTTGACTTTGATTCTACTTCTGGTAATTTGTAAATGCACCTCTCAAGCAATTACACTCACTTATGCTACTAATGACAGTCAGGTAGGGTACAAATTAATTTAGTCAGTTTCCTAGTATAATTTATATAATGCTTTATCTCATTCACCCCTATTCTCCAAGATTACAGAATCATAAATTTGGGAAGGACTCCAGAAGATCTCTAAAACACTCTAGAGTTGGAAAAGAATCCTTTTTTTCCTCAAAACAAAACAAAACAAAAAATAAGGGGAAGCTAGGTAGTGCAGTGGATAGAGCTCTGGCCTTGGAGTCAGCAGGACCTGAGTTCAAATCTGGCCTCAGACATTTGACATTTACTAGCTGTGTGACCCTGGGCAAGTCATTTAACCCTGCTTGCCTCACCAAAAAGAAAACAAACAAACAAACAAACAAAAAACCAATCCTTTCTCCAACACCCCAGATATTTAGTCACTCACTTCCTGTTTTAGGACTTTCAGTGATGGGAAGTTCTCAGAATCCTGAGACAAACTATTCCACTCTTGTCCAGCTCTAATTGTTAGGGAAGCTTTCCTTAAATAAAATCAATATATGCCTCTTTTCAACTTCTACTCACTGCTTCTAGCTCTATCTTGAAGGACAAACAGTATGTATGTATAATATTTTTTTCTTTCTTTCACAAATGTCCTTAAGAAAGGATCCTTTCATGTTTCCACTTTTTTTTTTTATCATGGCTAAATATACCTATTTCCTTTATCATTAAATATAATGATCTATAGGAATCTCACCATTTTGATTGTGAAAAGAGCCCTGAATTTGTCACTTATAAACTGTATGACCAATTTCTTAAAAAATCTGTGCCTCAATCTCCCCATCTGTAAAATAAAGGATTTAGACTAGATTCCCTGCCTTCCACTAGGAGCTTTCCAACTCTCAATCTGTGAACCTATGATATTCCCCTGGATATGCTCCAGATTGCTGTTCTTTCTTAATTAGGTACTCCAATGCGTTATCATTAATCTTCAGCTCTCCCATCCTAAGAGAGCTGAAGATTAATGATAATGCATTGAAGTCCTTAACCAGTTTCCTAGTGCTGTATTTAAGCCTCTCTTCCATTTGCTTCATATACCTTTTCTTTGAGATCTCATCGTCTCAAGTATCATCTCTATGTAGAGAAGAAATGTCCAGGAAGTGAAGGTGTCATCACTATCAAATGCTACAGAGAGGTCAAGGAGTATGAAGACTGCGAATGGGGGTGTTAGATTTGGCAATTAAAAAGATAGTTGTAAACTTTGGAGAGAGTAGTTTTAGTTGAATGATGAGGTTGGAAGCCAAATTATAAAAGTCTGAGAATATGGCAAAGGGAAATGAAGTTAAAGCTTAAGGAGAGAACAGAAGGTTTAAAACAGTCACTTTGGTAAGTGAGATAGAAAATCATTAGAGTAGGGTGGGAGTTCCAAGATGTAGTAAGGGCCCATTTGATGGTAGACAATATGCATTTGTAGTCTCTGTCATCTCACTTGTGTTACTTCCTCCAGATCTAATCAACAGCATGTGATTAAGAGCTAATGAGTTATGGTAACTGTAGCCCACATTGGGATTTGGCAAGGAATGAGTGGAGATAACACCACAGAAGAAGAGTTGAGAGAGTAGAAGATACTGTACAGATGAACTGTTTCTCCAAGTAGTAGTAGTTTCTCCAAGGAAAGAAAGTGACTGTAGCTAAAGCAGATATAATCAATACAATAATCAATTAATAAAATAATATAACACAATAATGATAAGTAAATATTTGTCAAGTGGAATTTAATTAAACTGAATGTAGAACTTTAGGTATGTTGTAATGAGACTAGAGTACAGCAGTAACAGTATCACCCCTTTAGGCCTGGACACTATTTTTCTCTTGACATTCAAAACTCATATCAACTCTTTTTTTTAACTGATATGTTATTGGAAAATAATTTGGAGCTAGAATAAACTCAAGAGTCTGCCTTGATAGATAGCAATGTGACACTGGGTAAAGATGGCCCTGGAGTCAGGAAAGACTTTAGTTCAAATTCTGCCTCAAATACATGAAGCAAGGTACTTCATTCATCTGTCTCAATTTTTTCATCTATAAAATGAGGATAATGCACCCATCTCTCAGGCTAGTTGTGAAGATAAAATGAGATCATATTTGTAAAGTACATTGTAAACTTTAAAGCACTACTTAAGTACTAGCTATTATCTAATGCATCCTATTCCTTTTAAAGAGGATGTAAGTGGGTGGATGGAGCCAAGATGGCGGAGTAAAAGCAGTGACTTGCTTGAGCTCTCCCCCAAACCCCTCCAAATACCTGTAAAAAATTGCCTTAAACAAATTCTAAAGCAGCAGAACCCACAAAAAGACAGAGTGAGACAAATTTCCGGCCCAAGACAACCTGGATGGTAGATCAGAAAGGTATATCACGCTGGGCTGGGAGAGGTGTGCAGTTTGACGTGGGCGCCAGTCTGCAGTGAACCTGGAACAGGCCTCAGAGGACTGAATCATGGGCAGCTGTGGCAGTTTCTAGACTTTTCAACCCATGAATACCAAAGACAACTTGGAAGGTCGGTAGGAAAAGTCTGTGACTGGTGAGAGAGAGTCTAGGTCTCAGCCACAAGTCTCAAGCATGGCCTGGGGCAGCGGCTGCTTCCTGAGCTTCTGGCCTATAGACTGAGGGGGAATCGAGTGCTGATCAGAGGAGGATTTCAGGGATCTCTTTGCCAGTGCTAGGGCAGGAATCTCTTTCTTTGCCTGTGCTTGGATCTAGGTCACAATTCTGAGGGGTGGGCCTGGGGTGAGGAGGAGAGCTGGCATGGTGGAGCTTGTTGTGGGGGGTGGAGAGGAAACACCTTGCCCCTTATCATAGCACCTTGGAAGAACTGAAAATTTTCAGTACATTCTCCACATTGGAAGCAGACTTTTACCTTAACAAAGAGTTTAAAACTCAAGTAATTGGCCAGGATCATGAGTAAGCATCACAAAAGAGTCAGACTATATGATCTTACTTTGGTGACAAAGAAGATCAAAACATACAACCAGAAGAAGACAACGAAGCCAAAGCTCCTACATCCAAAGCCTCCAAGAAAAATATGAATCAGTCCCAGGCCTTGAAAGAGCTCAAAAGGGATTTTGAGAAGCAAGTAAGAGAAGTAGAGGAAAAACTGAGAGTGATACAAGAAAATCATGAAAAAAAAGTCAACAGCTTGCTAAAGGAGACCCAAGTAAGGGTTGAATTATGTAATTTTAAGAACATATGCCTGGCATGATGTTGATATGTAAGAAGAAACTGTTATTACTCATGTCAACTTAAGAAAGTAGAGAAACTTTCTATTTTCAAATGCAAAAAGACTAATAACTTGAATTTTACTACATATGTTTACTGTAAAAGAAAAAAGAGAGAGATAAAAAGGAGTGCCAAACATATATCCATTAACTGTGTTCTCAAAAATCTATCAAGTAATACTAAATCTTCCTCAAAGGTCTCCTAAAATATGTCTTTCAAAATATATGTAAATAAACTCCCATGAATTTTATGATTCTGGAGAAGGTATTACTTCACATTATTATTTGTTGCAGTACAGATAGGGTAGACAATCTGTCTAAGGCAAGAACTTCAGAATATCCTGAAATATTTCATCTTACTTAATATAATTCTATGTACTTGGTCACTGCTCTATCCTGATTATTTGATTTATGTACACTTTGGAAAGCTCTTTGTGGTAAAGTGTACAAGTATATTATTTTAAGTTGATTAAATGTGGTATTTGTGGATCTCTACAAGAAGTTGAGCTTCAAAGGAAAGTAAACTCCTATTGTAAAACTATATTTATGGGATAATCCATTTTGAATTATAGCATTGTGACTTACAGAAACTTTTACAAGAACATAACCTGAAGAACATCTGAGAATTGCCTGTATATTTTTTACCCTTCTCTGGAAAGAGAGTGGAATGAGAAATTCACTGGGGGTAGTTAATGAGACCAGAATAAATAAGAAAGACAAAAACCCATCACATTCAGAAAATCAACAATGCCAAGAAGATTAAAAATAGCATATAATTGTTACAGAATATATTTTTATAAATGTATTGACATATATAGATATATGTAATATAGTCCTTAATTATATTTGGTATTATAAATATATATATATATATATATATATATATACATATATATATTATACCAAATAAACCAGTGTCTGAGCCATAAAGTTCATGGAATAGAGTACTGTATCCCTAGTACTTAACATAGTGATTGACATATAATAATTTTTTATTCACTCATTTTTAAAATAGGGAAAATTGAAGCGAAAAATAATAACACTACAAGAAGTAAACTACAGAAATATGTCCAGAAAATGCTTTATTATTTTTATAACAGGAATTCAGTGATGGATCACCACAAGGAAAAATACTATCATAATTAATAACCTAAACAATAAAGCCAATAGATACAGAATTATTTCAAAAGATTCAGAAAAAAATTGATAAAACTCTATGTCTTTAAACTTAAAAAAAGCCTAAAAATACATTGACATAGAAGCGTTCTTTTTTTAACATGAATAAAAAGGAAAAAGGTAAAACCAAGAGCTTACATTGTTTAAGAAATGAATAATATAAGTTTTCCAGGACAAGCAAAGGTAAAGCAATGATGCCCCTATTAGCCCCATAACTTTAGATATTTCTAGAACTGTTATCTCTAAGAGACAAGAGAGCAGAATAAAATATATAAACATCAATAAAAGTAGGCAAATGTATCTCTATTTGAATGAGTGAATAAGTGAATGTATAAAAAGGCACTTATTAAATACATAATACACGCCAAGCTCTGTGCTAAATAGTAGAGACACAAATACAAAGACAGCCCTGCTCCCTAGGAGCTTATAACAAATATAGGAGAATACCATGAATGTATCTATGTAAAACTAACATAAATCATGAAGTAGTGATGATAAAAGGAATTATATTCAAAATAATCAAAATGTATAAAATATGAATTAGCTTACTGTGCATTGATAAGATTAATAAAATAAAATGCTACAATGGGGCAGCTAGGTGGTGCAGTGGATAGAGTTCTAGCCTTGGAGTTAGGAATACCTGAGTTCAAATCCAGCCTGAGACACTTACTAGCTGTGTGACCTTGGGCAAGTCACTTAACCCTGGTTGCCTCAACAAAAAGCAAAAAATAAATAAATAAATAAAATGATACCAATGTTTTTTTATGGAAACAAAGGGAGACAATTAGAGAGATACATCTGCTTGTGGTTGAGACATCTCAATATAATACAAGTGATAATGCTAGTTTAATGAATGCATAAATATATTTTTATAACAATTAAATTAGAACTTGGGAAAATAAACATAGCTCATTTGGGAAAACAAAATGTTAGAATCACAAGGGAAATAAAAGAGAATCAATGAGAAAAAGTGGGAGTGAAGAAGGGACAGCAATGAGACCCCAAACTATAGTACAAAGCAGTAGTCATAAAACTATTTTTTAAGTTAATGAAAAAGAGGACAATGAGCAAATAAAAGCTACTTAAGCAGAACTGTTCAGATAAAGAACAGATAGTACTTAGTAACAACATTCGCTTAGTGTATCTTACACCATATGTTACAATAAATTCCAATTGGCTATATGATCTAAGTGAAAAAAGGTCACACCAAAAGAAAAATTTTAAAAAGAAGATTAGGTATGCTTTACAACTATGTCAAGGAAGAATTCTTAATCACCAAAGGAGAGAAGAAATCATAACCAATAAAATATACAGTTTTTACTAGAAAAAGCAAAATTCTTTAGCATGAACAAAATCAATGAACATAAAGTACAATTAGAAGTTAAATAGTTTAGAAAAAAGTAATTGCATTCAATATTCCTCATAAAAGTCTCATGTCCAAAACATATAGGGAATTGAAACAAATATTTTAAAAACAATGGCTAAAGCTGGAGAAAACCAAAGTATATAATTGATCAAAGAATATGAACAGTTCTGAAAAGACTTACAGACTATATTATGACCCCATGAAAACATGCTTGAGAGCACCAAAAGTAAGAGAAGAGAGGTACTGGACATATAGTTTTATTGACAAAAGACTAATACATTTTAGTCCTTTTCCTTCAATGTGTAGTTGTAGAGAATTGCCTTGAACACTGAAAGGTTGTTACTTGCACATGTTCAGACAGCTAGCATGTGTTAGAAGCAGCACTTGTTCCCACATCTTCCTGGCTCTGAGGCTGACTTTCAATCTAGTCCATTGTACCTGGAAATAGCTAGGGAAAAATCTAATAAACAAACAAAAACCAAGCAAACAAACAGTGAGTTTTCATCTCACTCAATGTAAATTTCCAAGGATTAAAAAAAATGGACAAAGTCAACATTGTAAGGTTTGAGAGAAGACTGGAACAGAGAATATTATATGCATTACCAGATAGTATACATACATCAGATATTTTTGCTTGATTGTTTTCTTTGTCACAAGAGCAGTTTAAATCTGGAGGGAAGGAGTGGACCATAACTATGATGCAAGAATAAAAGGCATTAACAAAGTCTATATTAAAAAAAAATCATCAGAGTAGAAGCTGGAAAAATGCACATAGGACCATGGAGAACAACTTCTGGACTACATGGAGAAAATCAGTGCCTCCTTTAATAGTTTGGGTTATAATGGTTTATATGTTCTTACATTCTTTTGAGAAATGGCAAGAAAATCACCTAGGCATAGATTGATCTCAATAACTATCCAGGACTGAATTATTTGAAAAGGTGCTTGTTCTCCTGAGTTTAACAAAGGTAGGCATTAGCTCCACTAGCTAGGAAGATTGGACAGGAACTTTTTTGAAACTCTCTTGAGTTTGCTTGTCTGTTGCCCTTTACTAAATGATATGGCAGCATGGAACAATGGAAAGAGACAAAGGACTGTCACTTACTTTAAGTTTTAAACTTCCATATTACTTTGAACCTGAGAAGAGCTTGATCCTGTAATGAACATTTATACCTTTCAGTAAAATTATATATAAATATATATATGTGTGTATATAAATATGTATGTGTTTATAAATACATATGTGAACATATGTATATGCATATTTATATACATATAAATATATATGTATTAGTAAGCTTGACTGATCTATCAATCAATAGTTTCTGACTATGTATGTTCCTGGTGAGTAATGTCTTAGGCATGATCATCTACCCAGAATTTCACTAAGCCCTAAAGAAAGTCTATCCCACCCAGTCCAGATTCATCTCTTCAGCTTAATACTTTGAGCCCCATGAAAATGAAGTTATTTGTGCAAAATATTATTTTTAGTCATAGAGGGAATCTTATTTGTACCAAGGCAAGAATGAAATAACAGAGCAGCAGTTTTGACAGGGAAAAGAGGAGAATATGAGACACTGGACACCTACAGGATCTTAGCAAGAAGAAGGAAAATAAATAGACTATTTGTGAAGAAGATACATTATATTTATTTCATAATTGTGATTTGGGTTGTTGCTGGTGTTCAGTGTTGTGGCTAGAACTATGGGAGAAATGACAATAATAATTATAATGCTATCCTTATGCACCCTTACATTTTCCTAACAATTTATATTCACAAATTACCTTCTAAATCATCTTTCCTTTGATCTTCAGAATAACCTTATTAAGTAAATAAAGTTATAATTCCCTTTTTATGAATGAGAAAAGCGAGTCTATGAGATATTAAATGACCTGCCAAAGCATACACAAATAATAAGTAGGAGATTTAGGATTGAAATAAAATTTTATGATTCTAAGGCCAGAGCTCTTATTCCACACTGAAAACTTTTTGACCCAGTACCTGTCTGCTTTTCACTACCTACAAGAGTTAGATTTCTTTAGTTTTCTTTCAATAAAAGATTGCACAATTTTAAATTTCCAGAAAGTTCTACCTCAATGCAGGTGAATACATGTATACCAGAAAAGTCCTTAATACTTGGTTTGCAGTGTCCTTCACTGAAAAGATCACAGAGAAGGTTTCTAAAAAGATACATAGAATCCTAAGGATAATTGATTATAGGGTTAGTTGAAGCAATATTTTCATAAGCTTATAGTTCACATTAGTTGAAATACTTATCTGAAGAGAAGCATTTAGCATGTTTAGCAGATACTTACATTAAATCAATGTCTTTTTTGTCCCATACAAAACCTGTAAGGAAACTTTTTATTCTTCTGGCAAAACTAACAAAAATAGTGGTTAAATAACAGAATAATAGATCCATGTTTTACTATGCACAACAACTCTCTTTTAAGACTAACAGAATTTCAATTTAGAGACAATACATCTATCACTTAGTGTACAAGATCTCAAGATTTTCATGAGCCAACTGACAAATCATATAAGTAGTCATCTTGACTACAAGCCCAGAACACCATTAATGCACTGATGAATGTTAAGTTTCTAGTATGTGTCATGTACTGTGATAGGTGCTGAGGTTATAAATTAAGACAATTCTTGGTCTAAGGGATCTTATGTCATAGAAAAGAACACAGTTTATACAGGATAAGTGACCGGGAAAGTTAGTGTTTGACTAGAAATGATAGAAATTTTCAGTGGTCCACAGGGAAATGCATTTTAATTATGGAAATGATGGTAGTGTGTATTTGATTGCAATTCCCAGAGAAAGACATTAGAAAGGAACAGAAGTGATATAATGAGAGCAAGATGTTCCCAAATATTGTTGGTGAGTGGAACATGAATGGTCTGGGCACAAATAGATATAGTTAGGTAAGTTTACATTTATTCTTCCACCAATTAAGTTTAGTTGTAGCTCATAGTTGAAAAGATGAGTGGGTTAACTCAAACAAAGGGGAAGGCATGAACTCTGGTGTTGAGAAGAATGATATACCAGATAGGGAAAGACCCATAGAAGTTGGCAAATGTCAAGATGCCGCAACATGTTTATGCCCTTCCCTGCCTGCCTGTAACTAATGAAATAGCACTGTATGATCTTATAGTTTTATTGAAGAAGGCATAACTAAAAATGTAATATTTGTCAATGTAATTTTAGCACTGTTGGATTTAGAACAGATGATGAGTTTCTAAGACAAGTATCTCAGAATCTTTCTCACCAGGTAATATTAATTGCCATTTATTTTACAAAGGCCTTTTATAAAGGTAAAATATCATGAATTATAACAAATGAGTAATCTGCCTATGTCACAGTCCTTCTCTTATATATACTACACCTATTTCGTGCAATCCACTAACATCTTTATAGAGAAGATTCCATCTTCTAAGCATATCTTTGTTGGGCTTGAGGTGGCATTCAAGACTTCTATTTCATATGGCTGTGATTGCTTACTTACATGTTTATATCGTAGGTGCATATTTATACTGACATTAGGATTCCTTGAAATCAACTAATACTGTTAGTTTCCTTTTAAAATTTCACCATTTTTATTATATTTATTTGTACATAGTAGACTTTCAATGAATTTTGCTCACTGTGAGATGAATTGTTGGTGGATAAACTGAATGGAAAGGCCAACATGTATTCGATAGCTCCAATGTGTATCTGAGATACACGTTTCCAAGTGGTTGGCCAGGAGGCAGATACTATCTGTTGTCACAGAATTAAAAGGCTTTGTATTATTTATACAAATGGTATGGGCAAAATATTGAGAGGAGAAGAGAGAAATGATAAAAGTTTAGAGAAATCAGGATACTGTTATTTAAAAGTTAAAAATATTCTGTCACTCATCCAAGGGTTTTATTAATACTTTCAGTGAATTGGTTGAGCTTTTAAATAACTGAATTGGACTACTTGTCAAATGTCTTCTCTATGGAAACTTCTAATTGCCTGGTTCTGGTGTAAGCCCTTAATTAGACCCACAACCCTTCTCCAAATTTTCTCTCTGTGTTCTGTATCCTTTGTACCTTCTGTATCCACCATTGAATGGACATAAATGCAGAAAAAGTGGTAGGCCTTGAAAGTCGTTGATGATTCAAAATATTCCTGTGCTATTCCAGTATTCTAATCCCTGTTGAGATGACACAGTCACAAGAATACTAAATTTTTAATCGGAGGACCTATATTCAAATTACAGCTCGCTGTTCAAATTACAGCTTGCTTATGGTAGCGAGGTGGAGCGATGGATAGAGTACTAGTCAGGAAGATCTGAGTTCAAGTTCAGTCTCAGACACTAGACACTTACTAACTGTGTGACCCTCACCTAGTCACTTAACGCTGATTGCCTTGCCAAAAAAAAATACAGCTTGATTACTTGATCTGGGGCAAGTTATTTAAATTTTTTGTGCCTCTGTTTCATTCCTAAAAATGAGAAAGCTGTATTCAATGATCTATAAATCCTTTACAGCTGTAAAACAATGATCCTTTGATGTTTTCATAACTTGCTTGTGCCACTACCACCTATATACCAGCTCCCAACTTTTCCACTTTATGAACTTGTTCCTCAGTCTTGAGCTTTAATAATTCATAACCTCTATTGTGTTACCTGTGGTTTGTGACCTAGATTCAATGAATTCCTAAGTTTAAGGCATAAATCCTTGATTCTAGGAGTACCCTAACTGACTTTTTATAACCCTTTTGGATCTCCTAGTTATGGTCTGGGCTTTCTACCTACTGGCTTAGCCCATATGTGGTTCCTGATTTGTAATCACTGTCTTCTGACTCACATTCTGCCTTTTCGTTACGTACTTTCTTGTATTGTCCTATGAAATGCCTGAATCTCCAGGTTGTTTTGTACAGAAACTTTCAAAAAACAATAAGTTGGACTGATTGTATTTCATTTATAATTTCCAATTAATTGTTCAGCAAATATGCAAGGTATATGATTATTCTACATACCAATTTCTAGCAGCTAAATTTCATATGACCAGCATGGACTATGGCAACTAGTTTTAATTAAATATTTGAAGGAAGACCATGACAATTTCAGCCAGGGCTCCTGATTTAGAATGCTTGAGACTGGCTGTGGAACTATTATTCTGTTCAGGTCTGACCTTAACACCTTTGAAAGTCCCATGGTCTAGCTCTTATGATTGAATCATAGCTCCAAAGGCATAAAAGCATTCAATATTAAAAGCATTAATATTTTATCTTCTGCCTCCTAGCTAAAATCTTTCTGCTACCACTGTGCATCATAAAGGCATGCTGGTAAAGGTTGGACAGGTGTAGGCATATTATTTGGTTCACTTATTTCTAATTAATTAGCTTTATGGTTCAAAAACCTAGTGATAATAGCCAAGTATGATAAATAGCTACCCATTAAACTATTTGGAATAGTCTGAAAAATGACCTGCCCTGTACCAGGTCTATTTTCATTTTATTATTTGAAGCATTTACTCCCATAGTATGCTGTCTTCACAAAAGAGTGTGTGTTAAAAAAATAATCCTGAAAAAAAATTTAGATGAAAATAATGATATGTCTCCAAGGTACATAAGCTATACTAATAATGCATGTTGACAAAACAAACACTTTATACTATAATTTATGTTCAGAAACTGAAATCATTTTGAAAAACTATTTAAGATTGCAGTATATATTTCATAATCAATTCACATACATAATAAGGAAGGCATATAAAACATTTGTGTTCAGTACTGTGTACTGTGCTCTAACCCCATGAAATTATAATGACATAACAATTCATTAAATTTTTTTTCTTTTAATCTAAGACTGCAGATATATTTTCCAATACAAGTACGGGAGAATTGCAGCATTATTTCATGAATCAGTTTTTGTTAAAATAGGTACAAGCATGTTCTCCCATGCAGATGTCAAGAAATACCTTTACTTATTATAGGATGGGGAAAAAAACCATTGCTCTAATGCAAAAATAAGCCTCATTTTAGCAATTCCAGTAGGAGATGAATTGATACTTTTAAATTTGGGAGTTGCATTTTATATCACAGATCCTTTCTTTATTATAATCCTGTGAAGTAGGTAATGCAAATAATATTTTCCCTACTTTATAGGTAGGGAAATTGAGTGCTACCTTCCTGAAATCCTCTTCCTCCACAAGGGCCACCAGTTCAGAACAAATGACATTTCTATCCCATCATGCTGTGCCCTGCTCCCCTGTCCCCAGTCTGGAGCAAATTGTCCACTATACAGCAATGTAAATCTCTGAGTGTAGCTCATCTGCCTGATTGTAGAATGAGTACTTCAAACATTTCTTGCTAATTTATAAACATCCAGGCCTCAGAGATCCCCCGCCACTTCCTTGACCATTAGATAGGCCTATTCCCTTCTGCCTCCTCCTACCTTCTCTTTTTTCTTTCTGTCTTTTATTCAAGAATGCATATTCAAGTCATCATTATTATTATTATGACTATAAAAGGAATCACAATCTACTGTTCTGTGGCTAATTTCAGAATCTTAAAAATTTTATATAAATATATAGATATTTTTTCTGAGATCTATATCAAATCTGCATCTCTGATCCTATATACATGTGTTTTTCCCAATAAGCCATAAACTCTTTGAAGGAAAATTCTATTATTTTCAGGGTCTAACACAGTATCTGACACATAGTAGGTGTTTAATAAATTCTTATTGAATTAAATTAAATATAATTAAAATGAGTATCAGAGAAGATGTGACCCATTGAAATAAAATGTTCTGATCCCAGGTTCAGTGCTCTTGTCAGTTTATATCATTGCTACACAGTAATATTGAAGATTTAAAGAGAAATATAATGCAAGATATCTAATTCCCTATTAAATTAGGTGGATCATCACATGTGACTTTTGCTTTGGTCCCTCTGGCCCTGCTTTCAAGAGGAGTTGGGGTATAAGACTATAGAGAAGGAAGCATAGGGTTGGAGGAGAGTGTTGCTAGCACAGCTAGGCCTAGGCCTGTATGGGAATGAGAGATGTCTGATGGGCAAGAGGTAAGAGAGTCAACTTGTTTTGTAGAGAAGAGGTTGAGATCAAAGCCCAGACTGTCAAACACAACCTCAAAAGAAGAGCCAGAGGCAAAGGGCTATGTAAGTATATTTTCAAGAAAAAGTCAATGGGAGTTCAGGGAGTGAGAAGAATCAGAAATCTGAGTCCAAAGAATCAACAAAACTGGGTGGGTAGAAGAATATTTCTGACCTTGACTTTTTACTCCATTTGGGAACTATATGGCTAAAAAAAGTGGTGCAAGCATTCTAATGTATCTTATTTCTACTCTTGGATATAGACAGCATGATACAGCATTAAATAAAGTATGAATTTGAAGACTCACAGTCCAACATTCAACATTTCCTTAAAGAGTCATATAATTAGAATGGATACTTGGTTGCAATAGGAATTAAATAGTCTTATAAAGCAAATTTACTTTTTTCTGTAATTATTTTCAGTGTCCAGTGAAGACAACTCTTGAGAAAGGAAATATCTAAGATTGAAAATGGGAAACTCTGCAAAGAGGTTGTCTTGGTGTTTGCATACTTATAAACTATAAAGAACTTGGAAAGTCATACAAAGGACTATTAAAGGCAAACTGTTTTCCTTCTGCTTCCCAAATTAATTTTTTTCATTTGGATCCTTTATTGTGTGTGTGTGTGTGTGTGTGTGTGTATAAACACAATGGTTGATGAAGCTATAGCCTCCCTTAAGGGAAAATTGTCATGGTGGTCTTAAGACCACTATGATACACACTTTATTTTCTCTAAGAATAAGTCACACCAAAGAAATTCCTTTCTTTTTTGTTTAAAAATGCACCTATTAGAATACTAGATCAGGGGATCAGGACTGTAGGCCTGCATTCAGGATTGTAGAACAATAATGAAAGCATTCATTTGAATACTACCTTCAGCGCACTGATATGAAACCCCCAATAATACTTTGTATCGCATATATGTGTATATGTATATTATTCTGTTCATGTTGGGTCTCCTCAGTAATTCAGGTACTGCCTTTATTTTTGTCTTTTGCAAATTGCAAATAGATAAAAACATAGTATATATCCAGGATGAGTTGGCATGCATTATAATGGATTACATCACTTGCAGGCATAATGCCAACTCAGTTATTTTTTAGAATGATCTAGTCAAACCCTTTGCCTGATTCATATTTCTCTTCTGGGATATTTATGGTTTTATAATTGATTGCTGTTTAGACATCTCTAGTGATAGCACTTACCAATTTCTAAGGCATATCATGAACTGGGGAAGATGTACTATGAATGGAAACAAGTGCCAGATTTTCATTTGATATTTTGAACATAAGTGCAGGATTTTTCATTAATTATGATGAAGATTATTATTATTATTATTATTATTATTATTATTATGCTGATAATTGTCATATGACATTTTATGGTTTACATTTGATACTTTATGGATTATAATTTCTCCTACCAGATTTGTATTATATTTGGTATCAATATTTCAGATTTTGATTCAGTGTTCTATTGCCTTAGCAATCTTTCTTGGATTTGTGTCATCTAGAAATTTGGGAAGCATGCCTTCTACTCATTTTTATAAGTCATTAATGAAAATGTCAAATAAACAGCAGACAGAGTCCTGCAGCACTCCAGTTTAATAATACAAACAGCTTACATTTGCATTGTACTTTTTGGTTTGCGAAGATTTAACTCACAACACTACTATGTGAAAGGGAACTATATATAATAAACCAAGTAAGATAGTGTGGAATGTTCCAAATGAGATATAATAAGAAAAAGGCAAAGTAAAACAACTCTGAGGTTCCACTTCACATCCATTATATTGGAAGAGATGACAAAATAGAAATAGGGCAATTGCAGGCAGTGGGAAAGAACATGTACATTAATGTCCCATTTCTATAAGATATATTCCTGGCTCAATCAATCAACAGGGTTTTACGAAAAAAAAATACTTTGTGCTAGAAAATGTGCTAAGTAGTGGGGTTATAAGGATAAACTGAAACAGTCCCTGCCCTCAAGGAGGTTATATCCTTTTGTCAATACAGAAAATAATTGATCTATGAGATTTAGCATATTGCAGTTTGCTGACCCATTATGATTTTCATCTAGGCAGTTTCTCTAAATATAACTCTATATTGGGCACCAATTCACTTATGCTGGTTGAGCAACACAGCTTCTTTCCTCCTTTCTTTCTTTTCTTCCTTCTTTCTTTTCCTCCTTCCTTCCTTCCTTCCTTCCTTCCTTCCTTCCTTCCTTCCTTCCTTCCTTCCTTCCTTCCTTCCT
>NW_020954740.1:2806893-2845705 GCF_900497805.2 Vombatus ursinus
CCTTCCTTCCTTCCTTCCTTCCTTCCTTCCTTCCTTCCTTCCTTCCTCTCTGTCTCTCTCTCTCTCTCAGTTTACAGGCTAGATTTCTTTCTTAAAGACCAAGCCTTAAACCCAAATCAGTTTGGCTCTCATTAATTGACCAGAACTGGCCAATTTTTCTGTTTTGTCCAGAAACCCTGAGGGTTTTTCCATCTCGGAGAGTAAAAAAGACTAGGCAAAAGAGGCCATTCTCATTTCTTACCTAGCCTTAATCACTGAGTGAGTGTTACCTCAGTTAAAGTGAGAACTTGGAAATTTTTTTAGCTTAAAAAGGCAAAGGTCTCCCACCGCATCCATGGCCATCTTTAGTCATCCTGGTCTATATCTTGCCACTGGACCCAGATGGCTCCAGAAGAGAAAGTGAGGCTGGTGACTTTGCACAGCCCTCCCTCACTTAAATCCAATTCACTTGCAAGTCATGGCATCACCTTTCTAATATCATTGTATCCTTCAAGAATGAAGGACAAACAACAACAGAACAGACTATCCATATACATGAGATCACAAATCCATTGAACTGTGGACAGGAAATACAAAAGGTTAAATCCCAAAGACAATTTCCTGGCATAGACTTTGATAATACAAGGCCAACATATGACCTTGATTAGCCATATTGATGATGTTTTAGTAAAAATTTCTGTCTATTCACCTTAGATTTGGGGAGGAGCTTAAATATGTCATTTTGCCACCATCTATTTACATATCAGTGGATTTCATTTGTCCTTCCTTATTTAATATATGGAAAGTAGAAATTTAAGGGAAAATGACATGAAGCGTGAGGTAGAAATAATGTGACTGTGTTAAATCCAAAATAACATGATAAAAGAAATATCACAGAATCTTCTGATTGTTGTCATAAGTTGACAAGAAAATGTGTTCTCTTTAATTTGGGATTCAGTTCAATTGATGTATCCTCAGTGTCCCAGAGTGATCAAAAATGCATCTGTGAGACTTTTTTTTTTCCTTTTTCAAAGATGTCAGGATGAAGGATAGAGAAAGCATCTTTTTAAATTGTTATGAGGTATTTGTAAGAGTCTTAATGAATACATAATGAGTATGTAGTCACATTAAAGTTATAACTGAGTGACAGTAAAAACTGTTTACAAAATGACATTACTTGGTGGTCTAACTATTGAAGCAGACAATTGGCTAGGCATATTTTTAACATACAGTTACTTGAATCTAAGTCTGTGTAAAAAATATCCAAAGAACAGGAGGAAAGTTAAAGAAGCCTTGCCCTGGTAATGATAATGTGTGATGTAAAATATGAAGCCTAAAATTATAATGAAACATCAAAGGCTTAACTAGAAATTATTATGCTTTTTACCTATTGCCAAGTCAATGCCTTCTGCATTCCTATGACTCTGCTGTTATTCCTACTCTGATTATCACTATTTCCAGTCTGTTCCCTGCTCTGGACTTCAATACTTGGGATTGTATGCCTGTCACTATTTCCCCTGCTGAATTTGTCACTGGGTATCTACCTGCTTTTAAGAACCATTCTGTTGACCACATAACCTCTCTATTCTTGCTGCTGTTACACACTGGTGATTTAGTCATGGAGCTGTAAGAGACAATAAAAGATTATTTTATCTGGTCCTTGTTTTCAGGCAGATCTACGATAGCAGATCTTTTTTGGGGGGGAGGGGCAGATGTTTGGAATTGTGATTTCATAGGGAATTCTAAGGGTGGAAACTTCCTTGAGTCAAATCAGTCAGTCATCTGTAACTTAAAATCTTGGAAAGATGCCTAGGGAACTAAGAGGCTATGACTTCCTTATGGTGACACATCCAAGTGTCACTGGTTGAATTTGAATTTAATTCTTTTTGACTCTTAAGGTTTGCCTTCTATATACCATGCCATGTTGACCCTATGATTAGCAGATAAGATGTATTTAATCCCATTAGACAGATGAGTTAAATGAGTCCAAAAGAAAGTAAACTTCTTATTTCCCTTCACACCCCTGATTTCCTCCATGGGGCTATTAAATGACAGAAGTATTGCTAGAAGTTAGGCCTCCTTATTTACATACTAGACTTCTTCCTGTCATCTCATTTTTTTTATATTTAATCCTAGTTACTCTTTTTAATCCCTCTTACTTATATTGCAATTTAGAACTTGCAAAAGACATTCTTCCCAACAATTTTATGAGGAAGATGTGCCAATATCAGGATCATAGATTGTGAACTGGATGGGACCTTAGGTATTAGCTTGTCCAATCTGTCTCATTTTACTGATGAAGGAAATTAAGCCCAAGCAGGAAAATGTCTTGCTTAAGATGAGAATTATGGCAAATGCCATGTAGAACAAAACAAAGAACACTGACTCTAGAGTCAGACCACCTGGATTCAAATTCTGTCTCTGATACATACTATCAGTGTGACCTTGGGTAAATCATTTTATTTACTGAACCTTAGCTCTTATCATTGTTATACTTCCCTTGCTTTTACAGATGAGAAAACTAAGATTTAGTGTAAGAATTTACATCTCAGAAATTTGCAAATACAATAAACCAGAATTTGATTTAGTGTTTTGTTAATTGTCTAGACTCACAAAGTAAAGGAGAAAATGTTAACAATTCATATTAAACTTAAAAGTGTGTCATGCATACATTTTTTCAGACAATAACATTTTAAACATTTATAAGTATACTCCTGATTTGAACCCAAATTATCTGACTCCAGATCATGGACTAGTTCCACTATTTCACACGTCCTCTTTTCAATTCAATTCAATAAGTATTTATCACATGCTTACTATGTGCCAGGCATGGTAATAATATCAAGAATACAAAAAAGACAAAAAGACACTGTTCTTGTCCTCAAGGCTCTTATAATCCAAGGAGGACGACTGCACACAAAAGGAAAGTGAGAAACTGAGGGGAGAGTGTGGGGAGCCCAATAGGAGGAAAAAGATTCCATGGAAGTTGGGTTTTGGGAGGAGTTTAATATTGTACTCTCCAATCAGAAGGGAGAGGCAACTGAGGGTGAATTGAGAATGTGTTGATGTCAATCAAAACTTGAGTCATAGTGATAAGATTTAGGGTGATCAACTTCTCCTGGGATAGTGCACGGTGTTCCTTGGAGTCTGGGCCAAGCAAAACTACTCATGGAAAATGGAGTACTATTTGTACTGTGATACAACCACATTACACAGGGTATGCTATTGTGGTTTCCAAACCCACTATGATTTTCATTTAGGCAGATTCTCTACATACAACTCCACATGGTGCATCAATTCATTATGCCTTAAAAATGGATGTACTGAGTTGGAGGGAAGTAAGGGAACAGTAAAGGAAGCCATATCATTTAATTCTACAACATAAAAACAATGGAGGTTTTGCATATACAGTTTCTACCACCTTATTATTAAATCTTTGTGGCAGAAAAATTAATTGATTAAAAATTTGACTCAATAAAAACCTGAAGACCAACTGTTGAAATTAACTTCTGTTTTAAAACAACTACATTGAGTGTTAAACAAGGTGTCCTTTTAAATGTGTGTGCATACATACATACATACATACACACACAGACATATATATATATATACACATACATATATATATCTTTTTCCAATTAGATTACTTTGTAATGCTTGTGGGTGTCAAGAACTAAATGAACATAATGAATGTTGTAATACACTTTTAGATTAAAATTATATGAAGTAGCTTACAGGGAGAAAATGAAAGGAACTATAGAAATGAAAAAAAAAAACAGTCCTTTAAAAGCTATTTTCAAGGACAAAAAATGCATACAATAGTTTTCCCAGTGTCCTCAAAGCAAGTGCTTGGACCTAAAACATGATTAAGGTTATATGAATAAAATCTTTATTACTTTGGTTCCTGTAAAAGGAAAAATATGTCTTGATTCAAATTATTAATGGTGAGCCATTGTTTTTGAAAGGTAACATTATAGTAGGAATTATTGTATATTCTTACAATAGACACAAAATAAAATCAAATCCTACATCTATTTTTTAAATAACATAAATATTTCACAGAATTTTAGGCATATTGTAATTGGCAATGTCTTTCCTTTGTCACTTTGGACGTTATGTCAACCTCACTTCAGTTTCTGTCTCTCTGATGCTATGTCACCTAGCTTTGATTTCTCCTTTAAAATATGGTATGCTAACAATTTGACTACATTTGCAGTTTTAACTGGAAAATTATCCATACATTTTAATAGGTAAATCCTCAGTGTACCAGTGACTAGATAAAGGTTTCAGGGGTAATGAGATAGTGTTGTATCTTATCAGAAAATGATAAAATAAAGGTTGCTTCCGGTTGTCCAGTTGTTCTCTGATCCTAAACAGAAGTGATTAATGGATCAAATGTTTCTCATACTGTGGAAATGACAAGTGTTTCTAGAGGGAGGTGTGCAATGATGCTTGCTGAATCCATCACAGATTTATATTAGCTTACCTTAACAGGGCCCTGAATGCTGCATGGAAATTCTAAAAACAACATCAACAACAACAACAACAACAAACAACAGTAGCACTTGCAAAGCTGTTTAAGGTTTGCAGAGTGCTTTAATATCTTACGATCTCATTTGGTCTTTACAAAAACCTTGTGAGATAGATTCTATTTTACGTTTTAAAGATGAGGAATCTGAGGCTGAAAGACTGTATTTTCCCTATGGTCACATAGCTAGTAAGCAATTAAGGCAAGCTTTGTACACAGATCTTTCTGATCCCAACTTCAGAACTCCATCTACCATGCCACCTCTAGCCTTTCATTCTTACTCTGAATCATTCTTCACAGAAGATGCTCCAGATCTTCCATTTTCTACTCGTCACCAGTTTTACTCACTCTCAGCAGATAACTTCTCATCATTCTTTACCATTCAACTGACCCAGTCTTTCCAAGTTAAATAATGGCTTTGTTATTTTGATTTTCTTTCTTTTTTTTTTTTTTGTAGGGTGGGAGAGATTTCTGTCTTCATTCTTTTTGACCAATCTGTGGTATTTGATATTATGGACAAAGTCATTCACTAAGATGCCTTCTTTTCTCTTGGCTTTTGGAATATTTCACTCTCCTTTTACACTTACTGTTCTGACTATTCCTTTCCTCTCTTTGCCTGGCTTCTCATGCTCTTCTTTTCCTAAAAAACATGTATCGCCTCGAGTTTTGCTTTTGGCTCTTTTATCTTCTTTGTCTATACAGAGTTGTTGTTTTCATCTACTCTGACAGTTTTGATTATTAACTTTATGGAGAGGATTCTCAGATTTACATTAGTACATTCCTCTGAGGACCCATTGCAATCATCTTTGTATAATTTCTCCAACACTTCTTAGTTGCATTGTAATGATAACCTTTCTGCTCCTCTTTCTATACCATCTCAAACTTATATTCCACATGACTAGTGACATCATAACCTTCCCGAGGAATTGATTGTATGACTCAAATATGCAAATGTATCTGTTTTCATCAATTTTTAAATTTTATGCAATGATTCAAGTTGAAACTTATCCATGCCTTTCTCTCCTGTGTGACTCATGTCTAAGTACTTATTCCCAGAAGTTTGTAACAACAGGTCCACTTTGGCATGAAGACCTTCTTCACTTTCACCTCAGCTTGAGATAATACTACATGAGTACTTGAGTACTTGAGTATTTCACTGTCATCACTTTTCTTTTCTACATGACCAGGCATTTTTTCTTTTCCTATTAAAATACCATTGATTATAATTTTTCCCCTTCCCCCTTTGATGTTTTTGATCATCTGTTATAGCCTTCTCAAACTCTACTGGCTTACTTCTATATTTCCCTCTTGTAATATTCATTTTTACTTCTTTGGAGGCTGTTGAGTTTCATGTTTCAAAAACATACCACAAATCTATGTCTATATCTATTTATCTGTCTAGGTAACTATTGATTATAAATTTTTATCAATGAATGGAAGCAAAGATGTGTTTTCTATATAGATGGCTGGCTTATCAAATGTTCAAATGACAAAATTGGAAAGATAGCAATGACATTAGAGAGCAGAAACAGAATTCAAAAGACTGTCTAGAACTTAAAAAGATATACACACACACAAACACACATACACACATACACACATATGTTACAAACAGAAAATAAAATCTTGTGTTAAATTTTAAAAATGTGACAATACAAGTTTGCAGAGCCAGGTCTAAATATTTTTATTTAAACTACATAGGGTTTTAGCAGACTGAAAACAAAATATAACTTAATGTTTTGACTTGGCAACTAATGATCATAGGCTACATTAAGAGATTTGTAAATATCCAGAAGAAATAAAATTTTAAAAAAATGCATTTTTCTCTGGCCAGACCTCATTTGGAGTACTGTATTAAATTTTGGTGGTCAGATTTTAGGAAAGAATTTTTCGAGTTGGAGTTTCTCCAGACAAGGGTCCTAGGATGGTAAATGACTGGACATCACGACATATGAAAGAACTATCTATTTTTAACCAGAAGAAAAGAAGAAGTAGTGGGGTAAGATAATAGTCTAGAAGAATTTGAAGGGTTGTTATGTCAAAAAAGTGGTTAGATTTTTCTTCCTTAGGCCCAGAAGGCAGAAATAGGAGCGATAGGTAGAAGTTGCAAAAAGGCAAAAATAGGCTAGATGAAAGGAATCATTCCTTATTTATCAGTTCTATTAATAAACAGAATTAACTACCTCACTGAAAATCTTTAGTGTCTGAATGACAACCTATTGGGATGTTGTAGATGGAATTATTGTTTAGAAATAGATATGACATATAGCTTCGGAAATCCTTTCCAACTACAAGTTTATCTAATTCTATGAGTAATTTGGCTCTAGGTGAGTTCTCTGTGATTATAGAGCTATAGCTGCTAGATGTGATTAAGTCCCTCTTTTTACAGATTAGGAATTGGAGAACCAGGGAAGCTAAGTTACTTTACTGGTCCTGTTTAATCTTAATGTCTTTCCTCTGAGGGCATACCTGATTTATCCTGTATATATCAATCCTGTATATTCTTGTTTTCACATTTTCTTCCCTATTAAACTATGCATTCTTTAAGAACAGAGGGGTGTGTTTGTGTGTGTGTGTGTGTGTGTGTGTGTATTGTATCCCCAGCACATGACCCAATGCCTGTCAAATGGGAGGTTGCTACTAAATACTTTTTGTTGACTTGACTTATCCAAGGTCACACAAGTAATAAAGATCAAAGGCAGCATTTAAATCTGAGTCCCCTGACTCAAGAGCTAGTGTTCTCCCCATTTTTATCAAGTTGCTTCACATGGAACAAGATTACAATGAAAACAGGGAAAAAATCATTTATTGTGGAATCACAGACATCAAAATGATGAATACCAGAAAACACACAGAAATCATTTACAGCCCCACTACTTTGTGAGGGTAGCATTGGGACTATATATTTTCTATTTTGTCTTTGGGAAAGGCTAACAAACATGAGCATTTTCAGATACGAAAGGAAAAAGGAAAAGAAGTTGACATGAAAAACCAGAAACCTCCATCATGTATGTTGTAGCCTTAAAAAAATCTTTAAATAATATTACAAATGTAGCATATTGATTTCAGAGTTGCTCCACTTTCCCTTGCTTCCCTATTTACTTCCATCTGTTTTCTCTAGTAGCTTCTAAAATGTTTCTTAACTTTTCTTTTTGTTTATTATATTTGCATCACAATAACTACATCTTCAATTCCCTTTTATTCCCTCCTTCATGAGGGGCACACTTTCCTTGTGATTAGGAAGCCTATTCAAGCAAAACACATTCACATGAGTATGGCTGTGACTAAAGGTGAATATTTTGTTATGCATCTCTAGTCCATCACATTTTTGTCATGATTGTGGTCCATCATCAGTCCTCTGAAGTCCGTGACAAGTCATTACATTGATTAGAGTTCTTGTTTTTGCAATTTATTATCCTTTAAAACGTAATCAATTTATAAATTCTACTCTTGGTTCTGTTTACTTTGTTTTACACATTTTCACAAGGCCTCTCAGGTTTCTCTGAATCTATCCCTTCATTAGAGCTTATGGTGCAATTATATCTCATTAGATGGACATCCTTTAGTTTGAAGTTCTTAGGGAAAACAAACAAAATTGCTGCTATGAATATTATATATGTATATATGTATGTGTATGTGTGTGCGTATGTAAAATATGTATGTGTGTGTATGTATGGAAGCTATTCCAGAAAGAAATACACATACACACATATACCATGCATATATATTCCACATATATGTATACACGCACACTCATATTCCCTACATGCGTACATATATATACACAATATGTATTCCATATATATATACATTATATATATAATATATATCTTTTATATTATATATATACACACACATTTTATACAGACACACACACATATGTGCATATATATATATATATATTCTTTATATATATTCCTTTCTGGAATAGCTTCCTTAATCAAATTTTTCCTTGTTGGGTTAGTTTTGTGGTTTCCTCCCTTCTGTTCCTGACCAATGAAATTGATTACCTTGTGAATTCTGTTTCATTTTCCTTAATATTTTTCTTATTCTGAAGGGAGAATATTAATAACTGATGTTCAAAATATCATCTGTTTTTAAACATAAACAAATATCAATGAAAGTGACCAAATTGATCAGTTCCTCTGTTCAGAAAGTAGAGGAGATTAATGCAGGTGAAAGCATGATACAAATAAAATGCATATGCACATAAGAGAGATTATCCTTGTGAGCTGCTATACTTTGTTATAGTTACAGTATATCCAAATGTTACAATATCTTTTCATTTAAGATGGGCTCTGAAGTTTTGTCAACAGATGCTAAACAATGGATTAACAGCATGACTAAGTGAGAAGATTCTCTTTAAATAGCTTTACTGATGTTATTTACAAGTCTTTTCCCCATGGTAAACAAGGAGTGAATTGTTCTTTGTTGGAATAAATTTCCAGCTGTGTGTCTTTTAGGTCATTTCACTATTAAGTATGTTAAATAAGTTGCTCTGACTTTGGATAACATTTGTTGTTTTTAAAAATGCGTGAAATACAGACAAATAACAACATAATGTTTTCCTTTTGGCTGGTCACATTGAGGAGATATTCTTTTAAGCATAAGGTAAATAATGAAAGGATCACTTAATTGGCACATTTATATTTCAACTTTGGTAGAAATTTCATGTATTCAACTATACTAGTCAATGACAATAGCCTACTACCTATGAAACATTGCCTGTATTTTAAAGGACAATTCATAAATGTAAGTGGTTGCCAACTCACACTTTTCTGCTAGCCCTGAAAATAAGGTGATTCTTTTTCAGCTATTGTCCTATTGGGGAATTTCCCTGCCCAAAGATCATCAGATCTTCCTGGAGAGTAAATTCTCCCATGTAGATCCATTTGACTAGATGTTAATAAATCAAGACGTACGGTTAGAACATAAAAAGCTTGATTCACATCAGTTGACAAAGGGGTTGTCAGGTGGCCAGCTAGTCTGCAGAGTGGACTAGTAGACTCATGTGGATAAGGTTTTACGTAGCCTTAGGGCAGCTGTTAGAAGGAGTCTACCAAGTGAGGCTACTCAGATACCTTTCTTATTTAGGAAGTTGTGTAACAGGAACAAGATGTCAGGTGATAGGAGGAATATGTTGGTTTTGAAGTAATCTTGGTGTTGCCCAAGATCAGGACTGTTTTGGGGAGAGTGTTTCCCCTGAAGTCTCTAGTTCATCTTATCAGAATGTCTAAGCGGAAAGAAATAATGTTTAGGTAGACTAGAAATCTAAGAGAGTGCAGGCCTCCCTTTGAGATGGAATCAGAATAAAATATTGACGGAAAGTCTGTTTTTATTTCCACAGATTCTAAGGAAGATGACTGAGTGAAAATTTCTAGTCAAAACCAATTATCTCCAGCTCCAACTAAAAAAAAAAAGTAAGAAATACACAAAATGAAGTTAAATAATAACAATTAAAAGGAAAGGACATTCTCAGAAGGTAGTCATCATGGAAAATTTAAAGGGAAAATGCAAATATACTTTACTCTTTGTCCTCCCAGTTTCAGCCCAGAGTCCCATGTGATAGTTCAACTTAGTGGTCTTTACAACTGTTGAGTCAAACATTAAAGGTAGCTGAAGATGGGAATAAAAACATCCACGACCTTTATGACTAACTTGGAAAGTTAAGGATTCTACATGTCCCCCATTTCAATCTTAGTATCTGTTCTAGGTACTAGCACTAAATTCCACCAGTACTCCATACCAACTGTGTTATTCATGCTAAAAGTCTGAGGGGCAGTAGCTACAGAAAGTTCTGACCCAAGAAAAGTTTGAAGGTTAACTGCAGTTAAGATTGAAAATGTAGTGAGGACAGGTAAACTATGTCTACTTTGTGGCTGCTATGCCCTGCCCTACAAAATGTATAAGTTGGAATTTTAGGATTTTTGTAACTACAAGTATCATTCCTCCTATGTGAAAATATAATAACAGATTTGCTTACTGGAGAAAGTACAAATAAATACACACCTTTGTAAATAATTATATTTATAGCTGAAATCAGGTGTTCTTTATTATTAGGATCCTAGTATACTATCAGCTTTTATCCTTTCAACTATAGAACCTCTTCTACTCCCCAACTCACCCTGTCTAGGATTCATATGTAAAATCACAAAGGGAAAGTTAAGGTCATTAATCAAAGACCTATAGTACTATCAATGAAGAAAATTTAAAAAAATACTGCCTAGGTCATTCTCTGAGTGATGATCAAATAGTATAGAGATAGAATTAGCTTGTATACTTGTGCCCAAACAATTCATAGATAGATAGATAGATAGATAGATAGATAGATAGATAGATAGATAAAACCAAAGTCTATATAGATCTCTAGATATAAACTGCATACTTATAGTTTTAATTGTATTATTGCTTTTTACCAATAAATTAGCCATGGTTTCCCCTGATCCCCAAACTCATAGGTTAAAGGGCCCCACAAGACCTAGGATTTTAGTGTAACATTTTCAATGATAGGAAAAATGAACATTCCATTCTTTTTTATTTTTATTTTTGATAAATAGTGTTGTATTTTTTTAATTACATTTAAAAATGGTTTTCAATATTCATTTTTAATAAGATTTTGAGTTTCAAATTTTTCTCTCTCCCTCCCAAACCCTCACCCCAATATGACAAGCAATCTGATATAAGTTATACATGTGCAATCATGTAAACATACTTCCACATTAGCTATATTGTGAAAGAAGAAGCAAAACAAAAAGGAAAATCCCCCCCACACACACAGTGAAAATAGTATGTTTTGATCTACATTCAGAGTGCATAGTTCTTTCTCTGGATGTGTATAGCATTTTCCATCATGAGTCTTTTGGAATTGTCTTGGGTAATTGTACTTCTGAAAAGAGCTAAGTCAACCATAGTTGATCATCACACAGTGTTGCTATAACTCTGTACAATGTTCTCCAGGTTCGGCTCGCTTCATTCAGCATCATGAACATTCCATTCTAAGATCCTCATACTATTTGAGTAATTAAAATGCTCAAATAGCCCAAAACATAAATCTCTGGGTGGAGATATCAGCATGTTCCTTCACCACCACCAATTATTACTTATTACTCCTGAATCCTATATCTTCCTCTTACTACTTGTGAGACCTCAGGCAAGTCTTTTAACCTCTATAGAAATCATGTTCCTCATTTATAAGTGTGGGAATTGGATTGAATATCATCTAAAATATCTTCCAATTGTGTGTGTGTGTGTGTGTGTGTGTGTGTGTGTGTAATAGAATATATATAGAATATATAGAATAATAATCTACATAACCTAGGAGGATAACTGAACAGGCGTGGGACCTTTCCTGCACAAAATAAGGAAACTGGGAAGCCATCTTTTGGAGCTGCAATGACCTTGTTCTCTCAACAAATCTATTCATGAATTATGCCCAATATATATTAGATGATTTGTGACTCCAGCTACATTATTCCTGAAACCAAAGTCAATTCTAAAGAATAGCCTCCAATGAATCATGTTTGCATACAAAATTTTGTGTTGGTCTTTTCACTCCATTTCCTTCCCTAATATAAATTCTGATTGGCCACAGAATCACTATTTTGGAAAATTATTTTATGCCAAACATAAGAACTGAAATAGATAGGAGAAACTGCTCATTTTTTCTGTTCATATTAAGGTAAAATCCTATGAATCTAGAAAACAGTATTGATGCTCATAAGTTTCAGAGGGTTAGGAATGATTTTGTGGTATCTCCACAACTAGGACTGAAAAGAACAAGCCCAGATTCTACAGAAATAAATCTTCCCTTTACCTTTTGATGACATTTTTATTTGCATGGCTGTAATCCAAGTTTCTTATTATATATTGTTGTATGGCATATGAGCAGGAATAGATTTCTTGGAATTGACTCTCAGTGACTGCTAAAAATCAAAGGGAAAAATCTAATTGGGACTCTAGTAGTACAACTGGAATTCAATGAAAGATTCACTTCCCATTGATGGGTTTTCTGAGCAGCTCTAATTTAGGAATAACTTCTATTCAGTTCACAAACACTTATTAATGACCTTCTATGTACAAAACCCTGGGCTAAGTAATAATAATAGCTGATTTTTATATAGCAATTTCTATACCAGGCACTGTGCTAACCACTTTACAATTATTATATCATTTGATCTTCAAACCACTAGTGGGAAGTAGGTGCTATTATCATTCTCATTTTACAGCTGGGGATACTGAAACAGACATTAGTTAATTGACTTGCCCAGGGTCACACAACTAGTACATTAACTGGGTTTGAACTCAGGTCTTTCTGATTCCAGGACCAGCAAACTATCCACTGCACCAATTAGTTGCCCAAGTGTTTGGGTATTAAAGAAAGGCAAAAGAAAGTCCCTGATCTCAAGGGGTTCAGAGTGTGATGAGGAAGACAACTGTCCAAAAATTATATATAAATAAGATAAACATGAGATTATTTGGAGATAATAAAAAAGTATGCACTAGCATTAAAGGAGATCAAGAAACGTTTCTTATAGAAAGAAGAATTTAGCAGGGGTTTAAAGGAATTCGGGGAATGCAGGAGGCAGATATGAATAAGAAGAACATTTACAGCAATGAGGGACAGCCAGTAAGAAAAAATCACAGAGGAGACAGAGAGAGTTGTTTTTGTAAGGAACAACAAGGAGACCAGTGTCACTGGACAGCAGAGTGCATTAGGCAGAGTTAAGAGGGAGAGATTTTCCTGAAGACTGGAAAGGTAGGAGGGGGCCAGATTATGGAGGCTTTGAATGACAAATTCTCCTTGTCTTCATGGAAGTGATTGGTACCAATGGAATTTATTGGACAGAGGAGTGATACTGTCAGAACTTTGCTTTAAGAAGATAAATTTGACAGTGTAGTGGAGGATGGACTGAAGTGGGAAGATTCTTGAAGCAGAGAGTCCAACCAGAAGGCTATTAGATTTGCTCAGGAGTAAGCTGATGAAGGCCCTCACCAGAGTGATGACAGTTTTTGTTGTTGTCCATCCTTCATTTTTGAAGAGGACCTATGTTGTTATCATGGGACAGTGTGTTTGTCTGTGGCTGATTAGTTCAATAAGAGTACAGAAAGCTCTACTGCAGATTGGGCATGAGTAGTCCAGTAGAACGTTTGTGATGGAGATAGCTCTGGATTTGTGCAACTCATTTTTGTGTGTTTGTGTGTTATGGAGTATAGCTTATTCTTGGGTGCAAACATTCCATGTTGGGCAGTCTTGTGCTAGCATACCCCATATCTCACAATTGATACTAAAGTTCTTCACAAAGATCTTGAGGGTATCCTTGTACCATTTCTTCTGACCACCATGTTAGTGCTTGTCTTGTATTAGTTCTGCTTAAAATAGTCTTTTAAATAAGAGTACATTTGGCATTTAAGCTATGTGGCCAGCCTATTGGAGTTATGCTTTCTTTAGTAGAGTTTGAGTGCTTGCAGTTCAGCTCCAGAGAAGACCTCAGTTTCCAGTACCTCATCTTGCCAAGTAATCTACAGAATCTTCCTCAATTCAAGCAATTCAGTTTCCTGGCATGGTGCTAGTCAATTGTCCTGGTTTCACAGGCATTCAGCAGCAAAGTTAGTACAGTGCCTCTGTAGACCTTCAGTTTACTAGGCAGTCTAATACCTCTTCTCTCTCACACTTTCCTTCAGAACCTCCCAAACACTGAGCTAGCTCTGGCAATGTGTGCATCAACCAAATAATCTATGAGGATATTCCTGGAAAGTATATTGCCAAGGCAAGCGGACTTTATCCTCAGCATTCAAAATTTCTCCATTTAACATGACCAATGATTTCACACATGGATGTTGAAGTGCTGGCTGGTGGAGGACTTCTGTTTTCTTGGTGCTGATTGTCAGGCCAAAGTTAGCAAAAGCAGCAGTGAATCAATCTACATTCTGTTGCATCTCAGTCTCAGAGATTGCATTGAGTGCACAGTCATATGAACAAAAAGTTGCAAATCAACTCTCCTTCCACTTTGGGCTTGTCTTGTAACCTTTTCAAGTCAAATAGTTTACCATAAGACCAGTAGTTGACTTCGATACCGTTTTCATCTGTGTTGAAGGCATATGAAAACATCATGGAAAACATCATGCTAAAAAGCATAGGAGCAATCACACATTGCTGCTTTACTCCGTTAGTGACTGTGAAAGTTTGAGAGCATCCTTCTTCATCTAGAAACTTTGCAAACATGGCATCATGAAACTGGCATATAATACCTATGAACAACCAAATTTCACCACGATCTTCTACAAGCCCTTGTGACTGATAGTTTCAGAGGCCTTGATGAGTTCAATGAATGTTGTGTAGACACCTCTCTCCTACTCCTGGCATTTCTCCTGGGGTTGCTGATTAGTAAACATCATACCAACTATTCCTCAGTCCTTTATGAAGCCACAATGGCTCTTAAGCAGATGACCATCTTCCAAGTGAAAGATCAGCCTATTAAGAAGAATTCTGATAAGAATCTTGCTGGCAATGACTAATAGAGAGACCCCACTGTGATTGTGATAGGACAATCTATTTTCCTTTCCTTTATAGAGATGGACAGTGGAGGTGTCCTTGAACTGAGGGATAACCTCTTTTTGCCATATAGCCCAGATGATTTCAGTCAGCTTTTGTATGAGCAGTAGACCCCCCACCCCCCAACTTGTATATCTCTACTAGTATGGAGTCAATGCCAGGTTCTTTGCAACTTGAGAAGAGTCTGATGACTTTCAATACCTCCTCTTCAGCTGGAAAGTCAACTAGAAAGGGATTGAAGACAATCTGAGGTAATGGCTTCAGCATTCATTTAAGACAGTCTGTTGAGAACACTACAGCAGTTTTCATCCCATCTTTCCAGGATCATGTCCTTATCTCTGATCAGTGCAGTGTGGTTCAATCAGTGCTGAATAGTTGAGATGCACCAGAGGTCTTTGTCCCATAAATAGTCTTCAGGGCATCAGAAGCATTTTGAATTCTTTCTCTCAGTGTAAAATTGAATATCATCATCTTCCTTACTGAGCCAAGACTCCCGCATTCTTCTAAACTTTGTTTGTACTTTACTTTTGATAGAACTTAACACTTTTCTTAGAGACAAATGAGCTGGCCTGCTGGTAAACTCCATGGCAGTCTTGTTTCTCATTTAGCAGCTTCTGAATTTCCCCATCATTTTTGTCAAACCAGTCCTTATGTGTGTGTGATTGTTCTTGCCCAGATAAGCAAATGTGGTGCTGTACAAAAAGTTTCTGAAAGTTTCTCACTCCCTTTCTGTTCCACTGTTGCTAACTATGTACTAACTAAACTTTCCCTCCAGATCAGCAATGAACTGTTCACACAGACTGAAGTATTCCTAACTGAGTCTCCTAACTGTTGTCTTGCCTTGGGGCCATTACTTTTATTGAATGCAAATGTTTAACTTGGAAATGATGAGTCTATGATTGATTCAGCTATTTTCACTGCACATCAATTTCATCACTCTTACGTACTACCTGTCTCTTCTTTTTCCAGTGACTTAGTCTATTAAATGTCAGTGATTGCTTTGAGAGTGCATACATGACCTTTTGTTGTAGGTAGATAAGCAGAAGACAGTGCTGGTGATAAGAAGGTCAAGAGATGCGCAAGTCTTTAGTAGTAAGTGACCATTGCTTTTACTATTTTCAACACCATTCCTCCCAATGACTCCTTGCAATATTTAGTGCTCTGTGGCTACTCTGGCATTAAAGTCATTCAGAATTATAAGCTTGTCCTCTTTGGGCATATTAATGATGAGGGTCTCCAGGTCTTCATAAAACTTTTCTTTGCCCGCATCAAGGTTCATCATGGTGGAAGCATATGTGATTATGATGGTAGTATGGCACTGTCAAGCAAGTGGCATTGTCTAGACTCTGTCATTCACTCTTTTTGGGAGGCAGACAATTTTGCTGACTAGATTAGATCTGATTGCTTCACTAGTGCTCCTCATCATAGTAACCACTCCAGAAAACAAAAACAAAAACAAAATATCCAAAAATATGTAGCTAGCTCTAACTTTGGTAATCTGTCCTTCATTTGCCAGTCTTGTTTCACTCAGGGCTGCTATTTGGATGTAGTACTTTCTGAGTTTTCCCCAAACAAAAGCTATTAGTTTCTCAGGTCTACTGGATTTCATGTTATGCATAACTGTGTACACATTATGTGTACTGTTGGTGAATGTTATCATCTTTGCAAAAAAAAAAAAAGTTCTTTCTCTGTATTTTTTACCACAGGGTGGGATCCCTACCTGCTGTGAGAAGCAGGCCAGTGTTGCATTAAATAGATAATTTTTAAGGCACTTTTTCTAGTCCCTTCCTCACACCAGAAGATAAGCAGTGCAGTCCTTTTAAAAAGCTGCTCAGATATCCATGGGGCTTCCAAATCCCAGTGCTGCTTCAGTCTAGTGAGAAGATGACCCAATACCCTGGGCTGCCTGTGTGCAGGGTTGTAGCTACAGGCCACAGTGGATCTACATTAGCTGCTTATTCATTTGCTCATCCTTACAGGACTTCAAGGTAGGTAAAATGGTAAGACAGTAAAAGAATAAAATAGTAAAAATAGTAAAATAGTACATGATGCTTTGATTTGCACATTAATTGGACTTAATTGAGGCAGTTACTCAGAGTTAATAGCTTCACTTTCTCTTCCAGAGTTGTCCAGTGGCAAGACAAAAGTCAAGATAACTGGGATGCAGTCAAAGAACTTGGAATCTTTGATGTCTGACCAAGCTCTATGCGCTACACAGTGACTGCTTCATCTCTCTTCATGACTGTTGGAGCAGATTATTTTCATCTTCCAATTACACCAGAGGAATGTTTGGGGGAGACATTCCTCTAACTCACTAACAAATTTGAGGCTTATCAGTTACTTCCAATCTAGTTAGACTGTCTGCAGAGATGGTTTTATCTGGGTGTGGCCACTGAACATACTGCAGCTTCCTGGAGCCACAGGTGAGAATTGAGTGACAGGTGGATCACAAAATTGGATAAATATTCCTTAAAAGGGCTCAACAAGCCCTCATACCAAAGATGCTGGTCTTCCCCAAACACCCTCATACATACCAGTAACAGAGGAGAGGAGGTAGTTACAATTAGAACTTGGCCAAATTTAGTCAGCTAAAAATAAGTTTGGAAGAAAATCTCATTATTTCCACTTACTTGAATGAGGATATTTGTAGTTGGCTATGTAAGAGAGTGATCTCTAACCAATGAGAAGTAGAATAAAATTAATATTTGTAGACATTGAGAATGGCTAAGTAACACACATTCTGGTATCAGGATAGGGAACTCTAAATCTATTTCATCAACTTATCAGGTGTCTCTCCATATTATCACTTACTGCCCTCTAGACATCATTTCTTTTTATGGAAAGTTAAGACCATTAACTAAGGGAAATTTTTCTTAATCATCATAAAGCAAAAACAGTAAAAACATTAGCCTAATTTGACATTGTGCTTTTTTTTCTTTACAGTGATGACTTCTGTTTCAGGGGAACCAATAATTAAAGCTCCAGTTTTACAAAATAAAACACATAATCTTAAATTATCTCTTACTTTAATTAACAGTGGTTACATGATGTGACAAAAGAACCAACTGTACCTGTTGAAGCTTGATTGTGACTCTTACTATCAAAGTCACTATCCAATCTCACCTACTTTGCCAGCAACTCAAAACATGTTCAGAATATGTATTGGTGGTCTCTAAAATAGTGAGTCTGAGATCACTCTCATCACTGGAATTTGCTAAATTTGTAGAAAAGGAAATTACTGTAAGTGATTATGGGAGTAAGACTACTCTTGAACTTATAGCTTTGGTTCATTTCTCAGGAGGACCAATGGTATCCATTTCCCAAATGGATATTTTCCTTGTTCTTGAATGTGCTACTGATACAGACAGTCTTAGTTCCTGGTCACTTGACACAGCTGCCCCATTATTCCTAGTCAGGTAAAGTAGGAACTTATGGGGCCTCTTATCTCCTCTCAGATTTCTTGCCAGACACAATTCTGTATTCCAGAAGGCCATAAACTTTTTTTTTTCCCTGACAATATTTTCTGTCATTATCAGCCATGGGTTTTGTACCTACAATCTGGGAGGTGAATGCTCTTTTATAGCCAGGTATGAAAAAGGATCAGTCCTAGAGAATGACCACTAATTAGAGGAAATGTAATTAGTTGGTCCATATCAGTATGCTTTTAATTCTTTATATTATTTTACTAATTGAGCAAGTCAAATTAACACTGAACAGAAGTATAGAGTGGTAGATTCATGGAACAATTTCTTTATTTATGTCTACAATTAAGGAACATCATGCCAAGTTTTCTTAAACCTGTGATGGGTGCAATGCACTCCACTATACTCCTACAGAAATGTTAGAAGGGTCTTTGACTGGGATACACTGATGTCTCCATTAACCATTGTACACATTGTGGAAAGGACCCTTCTTTGGGGCTTGGGATCTTGCTCTTAATGAGCTCATCTGTCATATTGAATCAAGAAGGCAAATATGGGCAAAGATCAGGGCCCTTCATGGATAGTGTAAATCATTGGCAGTCAGTAACGGGGACTACTCCATCTCATGTCATTCTACAGGCAATTAAAGCAAGTAAGTACTTAAAAGTGGGACAGGAATAAATGTTTAAATATCCCTGCTAAGTGCCAGGCACTATGCAGAACATTTTACAAACGTTTTCTCATTTAATCCCCACAACACTGTGAGGTAGATGCTATCATTATTGCCATTTTAAAGTTGAGGAAACTTACCTTGTAAAAGGAAGAGGCATAGAACACTGTAAGACTGGTTTCTGGTTGCAACACTTCCCTTATCTAGGGATTCCATACCATTTACCCATTCACCCACAAATCTGCCACTTTTTAGTGGAAGCCTGAGCAAATTTAGCTTCACAGTCTATCCTTGCAACAATTAGCCTCTCTTGAGGTTTTGGGCCTTATGACCTCAGGAGCATATAATCCTTAACATATTTATCACTCCAGAGCAGGATTGTGCAGCCTAGAGTTACTGGTAGATCTCTTACTACAAAGGTTGGAAAAACACCTCATGCCCTCTCTGGTTCTGGTTAATAGTTTTCAACCTAAGTGCTGCTAACTAGTGAGCATCAGTTTCTGCCTTGTTACTTGTTTCTGGTAGAGATGAAGATTTATCTAAGGATATGACCTCGCCATTTTGTGAACAAACATCCCCAATACATGTTTTCCAGCAGTTTCCTATAAGATTGACTGAGTCCAGCAGCCAAACTGATTCTGGGAACTAGGAGAAGTATGGGGGATAAATAACATGTGCCTTCACATTCTAATTTGTGTTGTATCCTTATGATCCAGAGAGGCTATTCCAACTTTTCTCCTTTATGAGCTTAAATGTATCTCCAACAGAGTTCTCTATGTCTCTCCTGGAACTTCCCTGAGCACCTAGGAACTTAGTGATAGCCCCAGGTTATTTATGCTTCATTCTTATTTTTATAAATTTGACTCAGTTCTCTATATATTTGAGAAATGAGGCCTTTTTTGGAGAAACTTGCTTCAAAAAATTTTCACACTTATTATTCCTACCTGTATTTCCCTCCATCTTATCCCCCTACCATTTATTCTATTCTCTCTCTCCTTTTACCCTGTCCCTCCTAAAAAAGTGTTTTATTTCTGACTACTCCCTTCCCCAGTCTACCCTTCCTTCTATCATTCCCTGCTTCTCTTATCCCCTTCTCCTCCTACTTTCCTGTAGTGTAAGATAGATTTCTATACCGAATTGAGCATGTATGTTGTTGCCTCTTTGAGCCAATTCTGATGAGAATTTCCCCCTCACCTCCCCCCCCTTCCCCTCCACTGTAGAAACATTTCTTGCATCTTTTATGTGAGATAATTTACTCTATTCTATCTCTCCCTTTACTTGCCTCTCAGTACATTCATCTCTCCCCCTTAATTTTATTTTTTTAGATAATCATCCCTTCATATTCTATTGACACCTGTGCCCTGTGTCTATATAACTGCAACCGAAAATCACTTACCTAGCAATAAATAAAGAGAAAAAAAATGATCATTCAAAGCAATAGAAAGACTTCAAGCTTTCATAAGGAGAAGATCAGAACTAAACCAAAAATTTGACCTCCAATATCAAGACCCAAGAGAAGCATAAACAAGTAAAAAAGGGAAAAGAAAACAAGAGGGATTAAATGGAGTTAAACTGTTTACATCCCTATATGGGAAGATGATACTTGTAACTCTTAAAAAATGTATCACTAATGTTACAGATAGAAGGAATATAAATAAAGAGAGGGTAAGGTATAAGGTAAATTTGAAGAATTGACATAAAAAATTAAGGGATGAGAAAGAAGAGTACAAGGTGCAGAAGGAAGGAAGCAGTAGAATGGGGTAAATTATCTCACATGAAGAGGCAAGAAAGACCTATTACAGTGGAGGGGAAGATGGGAGGGTGAGTGATAGGCATTGTTTGAACTTTACTCTCATCACTATTGGCTCAAAGAGGGAATGATATGCATAATCAGATAAATATAGAAATCTATCTTATGTGATATGGAAGTAGGAAGGGAGGAGATTAAGTAAAAAGAGGAGTGGGCACTGACAGAAGGTAGGGTAGATCAGAGGAGGTGGTAGACAGAAGTAAAACACTGGTGAGGTAGGAAAAGGTGAAAGGAAAGATATGACAAACAGGAAGAAGATTAGGATGAAGGTCAATACTCAGGTAGTAATCATAACTGTAAATGTGAATGGCATGAACTCTCCTATAAGAAGGAAGCAGATAGCAAGATTGGATCAAAAACCAGAATCTAACAATACGTTGTTTGCAAGAAACTCATGAAGCAGAGAGAGAAACACAGTAAAGGTAAGGGACTAGAGCAGACTCTATTATGCTTTAGCTGAAGTAAAAATAAAACAAAACAAAACGAAAAAACAAGAGTAGCAATCCTGATCTTAGTCAAAGTAAAAGCAAAAATTGACCTAATTAAAAGAGATAAGGAAAGAAACTACATCTTTCTAAAAAGGTACCATAGACAATGAGGCAATCAAATCACAAGAGCAAGGAATAGTCTACCTGTCAGGACTGTGGGGAGAGGAAGAATTCATGACCATACAAGAAGAGGTAGAGAGCATTACAAAATGTAGAATAGATGATTTTGATCATATTAAATTGAAAAGCTTTTGTAGAAATTAAATACAAATACAATACAACTAATGTTAGAAGGAAAGCAGAAAGCTGGGGAACAATCTTTACAGGAAGTGATTCTGATAAAGGCCTCATTTCTCAAATATATAGAGAACTGAGTTAAATTTATGAGAATACAAGTCATTCCCCAATTGAGAAATGGACAAAGTATAGGAACAGGAAGTTTTCAGATGAAGAAGTCAAAGCTATCTATAGGATATGAAGAAGTGCTCAAGTCACTTTTGATTAGAGAAATGCAAATTAAAACAACTCTGAAATACCACCTCACATTAACCAGACCGGCTAATATGATAAAAAAGGAAAATTATAAATGTTGGAGAAGATGTGGGAAAATTGGAACATTAATGCGTTGTTGGTGGAGTTGTGAACTGATCCAACTATTCTGGAGAACAATTTGGAGCTATGTCCAAAAGACTATAAAAATGTGCATACCCTTTGACCCAGCAATAACACTACTAGATCTGTATTCCAAAGAGATCATAAAAAAGGGGGAAAGACCCACATGTACAAAAATATTTATAGCAGCTCTTTTTGTGGTGGCAAAGAATTAGAAATTGAGAAAATGTCAATCAATTGGGGAATGGATGAACAAGTTGTGGTATATGAATGTAATGGAACACTATTGTTGCATAAGAAATGATGAGCAGGCCGATTTTAGAAAAACCTAAAAAGACTTGCATGAACTAATGCTGAGTAAAGTGAGCAAGACCAGGAGAACATTCTACATAGTAACAGCAACATTGTGCAATGAGCAACTTTGATAGATTTAACTCTTCTCAGCAATAAAATGATCTAAATAGGGTGGGGATCCTGCAGCCTCCAGGACACATGTGGCTTTCTAGGTTCTTGGGTGCAGAGTTTTGGCTGAGTTCAAGTTTTATGGAATAAACCCTTTTATTAAGGGTATTTGTTCTGTGAAGTTTGGATTCAGTCAAAGGACCACACTTGAAAATCTAGAGGGCCACATGTAACTTCCGGTCTGCAGGTTCCCATCCCTGAACAATCCCAAAAGACTCATGATGGAAAATGCTATCCTTGTCCAGAGAAAGAGTGGAGTCTGAATGCAGATCAAAGCATACTATTTTCTCTTTTTGTTGTTGTTGTGTTTTCTTTCTCATTTTTTCCTTTTTGTTCTGATTCTTCTTTCACAACACGATTAATGTGGAAATATGTTCAATATGATTATACATGTATAACCTGTAGTAGATTTCTTGCTCTCTTGGGTAGGGGGAAGGGAAGAAGGGAGGAAATTTTGGAACTTGAAATCTCACAAAAATGAATGTTGAAAACTAAAAATAAATGAATGAATGAATAAACAGATGGATGAATGAATGAATGAATGATTAAAGAAAGAAATGAATGAATGAATAAATGAATAAATAAAGGGAAAAGGATATACATGTGCAAAAATATTTGTAGCAACCCTTTATGTGGTGGCAAAATGTTGGAAATTGAGGGAATTGGGGAATGACTGAACAAGCTGTGGTATATGATTGTAAAGGAATACTATTGTAAAATAAGAAATGATGAATAGGCAGATTTCAGAAAATGTGGAAAGACTGATGGAAACTGAATTCAGCAGAACCAGGAAAACATTGTACACAGTATCAGCCACATTGTATGATGATCAACTATACATGACTCAGCTCCTCTCAGTAACACAATGATCCAAGACAAGTACCAAAGACTCATGAAGGAAAATGTAATCCATATCTAGATAAAGAACTGATGGACTCTGAGTGCAGAGTGAAGCATATTTTATTCTCATGTTTTTCTTTCCTTTTGATCTTTTTCTTCTTCCACAACTGTAACAAATATGGAAATATGATTCACATGATATTGCATGTATAAACTGTATCAAACTGTCTGCCATTTTCAGAAGAGGAGGGGGAAAGGAAGGAGAAAAATTTGGAATTCAAAATCTTATAAAATGAATGCTAAAAATTTTCTTGATATGTAACTGGACAAAAAAAATACTATTTTAAGCAAAAAGAAAAGAAAAAAAATTTCCTTGGTAGATGAATTCCACACTTTTTCCTTAGAGGTATAATGTCTGTTTCTCCTCCTAAGAATTTTATTCTTCAATTATTCTTATATTCATGAGATGGCTTACTAACTATCCTTTCTTTTTAGTCAAAGGATAATAGGACTTACACCTGGAAGGAACCTTATAGGTCATTTAATAAAATACATTCATTTCATAGATGAGGTAATTGAACTTCATAAAAGTTAAATAAATTTACCAGTGATCAAAAAAATAGGAAAGTATGAGACTGATATTCCAGTCAAGATCTTCTAATTCTAAATGCTATGTTTTTTGCTAATATACTATCCTCTTTAAACTTCATTCTTCTAAAAACTAAGATACTTGGATTATGCCCAGAGTCCTTGTTTTATTAATCATGCATTCTAAAATGGTTTGACTATTATAAACATTCTAGTTTTTAAACCTTCTCTACATTATTTAGAAACAGGCACAGCGTAACAGTTTCCTTTATTGTTTCCCCTCTCCTTCTTTTTTGTTTGTTTGTTTTTTGTTTTTAGGCAATTGGGATTAAGTGACTTGCCCAGGGTCACACAGCTAGTGTCAAGTGTTTGGTCTGAGGCTGGATTTGAACTCAGGTCCTCCTGACTTTAGGGACAGTGCTCTATCTACTGCGCCACCTCTGCCCCTCTCTCTCCTTCTAAGAAGGGGGAAATTATAAGAAAAGAAGCCAAAAGTTTCTTATCTTCTTAATCTTTGGCTTTGATTGAATTCTAAGGAGATGTCAGAAAAAAAGGAAGCCTCTTCTCTTGGTGTATCACTAATATATTCTGATTCTGTGCCAGTTTTATGATTTTCTTCTGGACCTTATGATTTATTTTCTTATTTTGTGTAAGTGGTCTTTTCTATAATCCCACAATCTTCCTTGAAATTTCTTCACTGATCCTTACCCAATTGATTTCAATCACTTGAGCCAATCTTCCTAAACTGATTGACTGCTCATTCTTCTCTGTGATAGACAAATTGGTCTGCTTCTTCCATATACAAAATAGCCTTTCCCACCCTCAGGCTCTTGTGCAAACAGTTGTCCATGCCTGAGATTTTCCCTTTCTTTACCTTGACCACTTCAAATTCTTATTCCTTTTCAGATTTCTTTTTTTAATCATATGCTATCTCTTTCAAAAAGACTCCTGATTCCTCAGCTTTTAGCTACTTTTGTAATTGTACAATATATTGGGGGGCATATATCCTATATTTTCTTATTTGTGAAAAGTTTATTTAACCCTAGAAAATCTCATTTCTTGGGAGTAATGAAATGCTTGCTTTGGTATTTGTATCCCTAGTTAATTAAATCAATATCAAACTAGAAAAAGAGAATAAAACTGAGAAGATATAAATTGCAATTTAAGTAGCTCTGGTCTATTTTTAAAGTTGTTGATGCAAAAATGGGTAATTGACAAAATAATAATTATTGTTTGAGACCCTTTATTAAGAAAAGTTTTACTAACATAAATCGATTGTCATGGGATGATCAAAATATTCTAGAAACTACTCCAAACAAAATGCACTTAATCTTCCTCTGAAAAGAAGAAATATATCAAATAAGGAAAATAACAGTTCAACTTACAAATATAAATTCTGACTAAAGAGGTAGATGTAATATTGTAAACAATAAAGGCTTCCAAAAAAAATTTGTGGAAAACTTGGTGAGAGACCAACTAAACCTAATCATGTAAGGTACATTTAGGAACAAAAGTGCAAAAAGAAAACAAGTAGACAAACAATGGAAAATATCGGCAAATTTGTCAATCATAAATTGTTTTCTCCAACAATGATAATGTCACTATGACTTTTGTGTTTTAACATAACAGTTTTCAAAATGCTGCATGAGAAAGTAAAAATAGCATTAAAGAGAATTAAAATAGAAAGAGAAGATAGACTAAACCAAATATAAGCAAAAGAGATCTGTGCTAGAGGCAATGCAGTTTGGAGGAAAATGAGGGACTGAATGTGTGTGTGTACTTATATTCATATATATAATTACATAAATATATATAATTATATATATATAATTTTGATTGATAAAACTTTTTTCCCTCTCAATCTCCTCACTCTCTCAATAGAAAAAGAAAATATTTTGTGACAAATATACATAGTCACATAAAATAAATCACACCTTGATTATGATAGATAGTTAATTTATTGAATACTTACTATATACAGACTATACTAGGTGCTGAGAATACTGATAGAAGAGAATACAGATAAATTCTACCCCTAAGGAGTTTATTTTCAGTAAATAAGCAATTCATAAAAGGGAACTTGAAATTGAGGATGAGCATGGGGAGCTGAAACAGGCAAGAAGAGACCAGAGATAACTTGGAAATTTCAGAAGGTGATTCTGTGCAGGGCCTCAACAATAGAGAAGGAAGTTTCTAACTGAGGAATCTCCAGAACAAATAGGTGGATAGGAAAGAAATGTCAAAGTCTGGAGAGTCATGAGCTGATCAGGGAAATAAGTGAGAATTAATGTTCTGGGTACTTAAAAAGTGGTACAAGACTGGAACTCATCATTTGGAGAAGGAAGCTCTAAGGAGGGGAGTCTTTAGATATAGAAAGGATGAGAGGACATCAAATTCTTAGAAAGAAAAATTACAGGACTTATCATCACCAATGAAAAGAGGTCCAAGGAAATATCATAAACTGTAGACATCTGTGCTAGGTTCCCATATGGATATCATCTATATCTATATCTGTGTGCATTGTATGTGTATATATACACACACACACACACATATCTATGTATATATAGATAGGTATATAGATATGATTATGCATAAATAATAGCTTGTGGTCACTCAAAGACCTGAGTACAGGCCAGGAAAAGAGTAAACACCTCACCCTTGATTGAACTTGGAAGAACTGAAAAGTACATTTTCCACAATGGAAGCAGAACCCACCCTTAACAAAGAGTCAAGTAATAGTCAGGTAATTGGCTGGGATTATGAGCAAACTGTGCAATAAAAAAAAGTCAGATCATAGAATGTTTCTTTGGTGACAAAGAAGATCAAAATATACAACCAGAACAAGACAACAAAGTCAAAGCTCCTACATCCAAAGCCTCTAAGAAAAATATGAATTGGTCCCAGGCCAAGGAAGGGCTCAAAAATGATTTTGAGAAGCAAGTAAAAGAAGTAGATTAAAAACTGGGAAGAAAACTGAGAGTGATGCAAAAAAATCAGGAAAAAGAAGTCACCAACTTGTTCAAGGAGACCCAAAAATACTGAAGAAAATAACACCCTAAAAATAGCCTACCCCAAATGGCAAAAGAGATCCAAAAAACCAATGAGGAGAAGAATGCCTTCAACAGCAGAATTGGCCAGATGGAAAAGGAAGTCCAAAAGCTTACTGAAGAAAATACTTCCTTAAAAATTAGAATGGAGCAAATGGAAGCTACTGACTTATGGGAACTCAAGATATTGTAAAACAAAACCAAAAGAATGAAAAAATAGAAGACATGGGACAGCTAGGTGGTACAGTGGATAGAGTGCCATCCCTGAAGTCAGAAGGACCTGAGTTCAAATCCAGTCTCAGACCAAACACTTGACACTTACTAGCTGTGTGATCCTGGGCAAGTCACTTAATCCCAATTGCCTAAAAAAAAATAGAAGACAATGTGAAATATCTCATTGGAAAACAACTGACCTGGAAAATAGATCCAGGAGAGAGAATTTAAAAATTATTGGACTATCTGAAAGCCATGATCAAAAAAAGAGCCTAGCCATCATCTTTTAAGAAATTATTGAGGAAAATGCCCTGATGTTCTAGAAGCAGAGGGTAAAATAGAAATGGAAAGAATCTACCGATCACCTCCTGAAAGAGTTCCCCAAAGGAAAACTGTTAGGAATGTTGTAGCCAGATTCCAGAGTTCCCAGGTCAAGGAGAAAATATTGCAAGCAGCCAGAAAGAAACAATTCAAGTATTGTGGAAACACAATCAGGATAACTCAAGATTTAGCTGCTTCTACATTAAGGGACCGCAGGGCTTGGAATATAATATTCCGGAGGTCAAAGGAGATAGGATTACAGCCAAGAATCACCTACCCATCAAAACTGAGCATAATCCTTCAGGGGGAAAATTGACATTCAGACAAAATGAGGAGAAAATTTGGAACTCAAAAGCTTATGTAAGAGAATGTTAAACACTAAAAATAAATAAATTAATATGAAAGGGAAAAAACTTTAAAAAATTTTAAATGTTTTGACATTTTCTTTTCAATTGTTTCTGTCAGAGTTCTTGAAGGAGGATTTTCAGAATTCAATTCATCAAAATGATTAGTATTCAACAAAAAAATAAAACAATGACCAGGGATAGACACAGGTTTAGCTATGTAAGCAAAAAACAAAACAAAACAAAACAAAAATTAAAACCAGAAACAAAACAAAACAAACAAAAAACATAAGTACATTAAGCTTTGAGAATTATGGGAATATATTTTTCAAGTGCTCTACCGTAACTGTGTTTACATGAAATGAAATGGATTGTTTTGTTCCCTTTGCTTTTCCATCTATTACAAAGAAAGTGAATCTGGACTTTCCTCATTGTCTTGTGAAATTTTATTCTAGCATAAGAGCCATGTCATGCATCTTAGGCCCACAAATCTATCATAGGCTTTTTAGACTAAGCAAAAGAAAATGAAACAAAACAAAACAAAAACAAAACCACAAAAAACCCCAACAAAACCCATTTTATCAATTTGCATATCTTTGAAAGCATCTACTTTTATTATTGATTACAGAGCAACCATAATATTTGAACTTGTGTATCTCTGTTCCTAATATGATATATGAATTAAAATGGCACTAAAAATGAATTATGTAGGAGAAACTGAACTAAACCAGGCTTATCCTCATTTTTTTTTCCCTGAAAGCAGTTTAACCTCAAATGCATTGAAAGATCTTCTTATAAGATCTTTCAGGAAAGGAATGATATTAATTCCAAACACACACACACACACACACACACACACACACACACACACACACACAAGTCATTGATGATCTCACCCAAATAAGTGGTTAAAAGAATGTCAATAACTACCAAACAAATATACTTACTTTCTTTTCCTATATATCTTTATGTGAATAATTACTTGCAAAATTTGAAACACTATAGTTTTAAAAAATTCCAATATACTTCTTTAGTTTTCTATTTTATTCCACCCTAACTACATGGGCATCACTTCTGCTTTCTCAGTAATGCATGTCATTAAGAATGTCCTCCACACTAGTGATATGATGCATCATATTATAGTCATCATCAATCTCTCCATCACCATTTGGATTATTTTAATTTTTCATTCTTCTGAGAGCATGACATAACATGATATATAACCTTACAACATCACCAGGTAAATATTAATTGTAAAGGCTTTTGCACAACAAGTAGTTTTGTTTCATTGTGGGGATCTAATCCCTGACTAGGTCATAAGCTATATTAGGTCATCTTACATATATATTGTATGTCTCTCATCACCTAGAACCTCTGAATAAAGAAAGCTTTGTAAATGTTTGTTGATTCAAATGAAATTGAATTGACTTATGTCAACTTTTATCTCTATCAGTATTATCACTTTTTTTAACCTGAAAATATTTTATCTATTGTATATACTTAATAGAAGAAGCAGAGACTTGGAAGAGTGCTTGAAATTAGGAAAGCCTTGTTTCAAATCCTACTTCTGACACAAGTGAGCAAATTACTTAATCAAGCAATAAACAAATGTTTATTAGTATTTATGTGTCTGCAGTGTGTTAAACACTAGAGACAAAAGTACATTTTAAAAAGAGAACCATTTCCTGCCCTTAATTAATTCACACTCTAATAGGGTAAAAAAAAAAAGTACAGATTAAGATTTGTAAAGAATACTTAGAGTATAACATTAAAAAGGAATGCTTTAGCAGCTGGGCAGCCTGGAAATAAACTTCCCATAGATGGTAATCTTCAAGTTGATTCTTGTAGGGAAAAAATTTCAGGCATGGTTGTAGCCAGTGAAAAGGCTACTGCCACAGAGTGTTATGTGTAATGATCATTAATTAAGTCAGTGTAGCTGGATCTTAGAGGATGTGAATAGGAACAAAGTGTAGGAAGATTAGAAAGGTAGAAAGGACTCAGGTTGTAAGACTTTGAATGCCAAACAAAGGATTTTATATTTGATCCTGGAGGTCAAAAGGAACCAATGAAGTTCAATGACTTGTGGGGAAATGGTCTCAGACCTATGCCTTAGGAAAATCACTTTAATAACTTAAAATATAATGGAATGGATGGGAATATACTTACAGTGGGGGTTGGGGGGGTACTAAATGCAATAGTCCAGTGAAAAGAGACTGAACTAGGATGGGGACACTCGATGCAGAGGAGAGGATTATTAGACCATACCTCAAGCTGAAGTAACAGAAAGAGACAGCAGGCAGAAATTAGAGAGAATTTCCACATAGAGAATTTTCCTGCCAGTGAAAGCTCTGATTCTTTTCCTTTCATATGTTAACAGTAGAATTTAAGCTTCTCAAGAGTGCAGATTGTTTTAGTCTGTATCGTCAGAGTCTAGCATTATTCTTTATGTATAATAGATGCTTGGAAAATATATGTTGAATGAAATTGAATTTCATTTGGTGAGTTTGTGATTTCATGAAAGTATGGAAAGAGAAAGAGAGCATTGAGAGAGAACATAGAACATAGAAGCCTGGTTCTGGACAAGAAAAAATGATAGTCCACCTTTCTGAGTCATGCTGGGGATTGAGCTGAATCTAATATGTTGTTAAAGGAGATAGGCATTATGGTGAAAGAGACAGAGGTAGTCTGAATAGGCCAGATTGTCCAAGTCTTCTTGGGCAATTCTTCTTTGGGGAATGAAGAAATCATTGATATTGATTTTATGTGCGAATTCATGAAAAATATATTTCTATATCAACCATGTTACAAAAGAAAACATACACTGAAAAAAACCCCAGCAACAAGAAAAAGAAAGAAAGAGAGAAAAGTATGCATTAATCTGCGCTCAAAGTTCATCAGTTCTCTCTCTCTGGAGTTGGATAGCATTTTTCATCATGGTCCTTTGGAATTTTCTTGGATTATTTTATTGATGAAGTTAGCTAAGTTGTTCACAGGAGATCATCCTTACAATATTGCTGTTACTGGATACAATGTTATTGTCATTCTTCTAACCTCACTTTACATCAGTGCATATAAATCTTCCTTTCTGAAACCATCCTACTCATCATTTCTTATAGTACAATAGTATTCCATCACAATCGTATGCCACAACTTGTTCAGCCATTCCCAAATTGATGGGCATCCCTCAATTTACAATTCTTTACCACCACAAAAAAACCTGCTATAAATATTTTTGTATATAAATAGTTCCTTTTCATTTTTCCATGATTTCTTTGAGATATCTACTTAGTAGTGGTATTGCTTATTTAAAGGGTATGCACAGTCGCATAGTACTCTGTAGTTCCAAATTGCTTTCCAGAATGGTTGCACTAGTTCACAACTCCGTCAATGGTGTATTAATGTCCCAATTTTTCTACATCCTCTCGAAAATTTTTCATTTTCCTTTTCTGTCATGTTAACCAATCTGATAACTCTGAGATACCATTTGTTCTAGTTTCCCATTCTATAATCAGTAAAACTTGAGAACATTTTTTCATATGATTATTAATAGCTTTGAGTTCTTCTGAAAAATGCCTGTTCATATCCTTTGACCATTTATCAAGGGGGAAATGGCTCTTATTCTAGTACTGTTTTAATTTCCATTTCATTAATCAGTAGTAATTCAAAGCTTTTTTTATGTAACTATTGACAATTTGATTGTTCTCTAGCTCTTGCTAACATCTTTAGTTTATCATCTTTCATGTAAAACTGTATTACTAGATTACCATTTTACCTATGTTTTATATTACTAACATCATAGAGGCTAGCCATTGTCTGTGTCATAATGTTCTTACCTTTGGACATTAATCATGCCCCATAGATACACACATACTCACACAGAAACCTTTGTCTTAAGATTTGTACTTTGATTTCAATAGATTTACTATAGATAGGAAGTCTAAGTACATTGATAATATAGATATGATAATATGGTAATATGGTAATATGAATATTTGTCATCTAGGTAGATAGCCATATATATATATATATATATATATACACACACACACACACACACACACATATCAAATATACATTATATGTAATACAATTTGTGTGTATATTGTCTCTCTTGATAGAATATTAGCTACTTGAAGTTAGGGACATATTCATATTAATTTCCATATCACCAGTGCCTGTCACTGTGCATGGAATGATAGGTGCAAAACAATTTTTTTTTGTAAAATTGATTTTTATCTTTATTGACTAACATAGCCTCTTTTTCAATAGTGGGAATTTCAGGTTTTGTTTTGTTTTGTTTTTCTTTTACCATGTTACATTCCATGAGTTAGTAAGTATACTTGAATTTTCATAAGTCAGTCAAGAAACATTTATTACGTGCCTACTATGTACCAAGCATTGTGCTAAGCAGTGGAGATAAAAAAAATATGAAAAAAGAAAGCACCTGCCCTTAAAGAGGTTACAATTCAATGTGAGAAGACAAAACACAAAAAGAAACTGAGGTGAGAAAGGTACTCCACTATGGGGGCATGATGAAGAAAACCAAAGAACAGTCAAATAGAAAATGAAGAGATGGCTGGGCTTGGTGCCCTCCTTCAATGGAAGCTTTGGGAGGAAGTCTTTGTTGTACTCTTCATGCAGAGGGATCCCAGGGCCAGAAGGTACTGAAGAGTTGTCAGTACCAATGCTGATTTGATCTTTTAGATTATTGATGAGATTCCTATGGCTATGATGAAGAAATCCAATGTAGTATAAACAATTGAGCAATGAAGAGTTGACTGGACTGGAGATCATTCAGATTAAGTGTCAGGGATAAAGTATGAGGACTAAGGCTAATTTAATCTTCTGAAATGATAAAAGTTCTTCTTCACTCATCCTTCACTCCTCCTCTTCACTCTTCACTCAAATTGACACTAGAACAAGTGCTGTGCCTTAGTTTATGCTAATATCTTTAGTTTAGGACAGATGTTCTTTCATGCCAAACTTTATCATTAGGTTCTCTCTTTGTGATTTCTCTTATTAACTTCATAGTGGCTACCCATTGTGCCACAATGGTCTATGGACCTGAGGCCCTTCTGAAATACTTGGACATTAATCACACACACATACATGCACACACACATACATGCACACACATGAAGAATTTTGATAGATTTACTATAGCTAAAAAGTGAATTATGGAGTTCTCTCTGTTAAAGATCATTTAAACTGAGTATCTTTCTTGGAAATTCAGGGTAGCAGGAAGGCATGCTTTTGCTTAAATGAATTGGAAACTAAGAAAGAATACATTATTTCTCTAGCCTGTATTTTCTCATAAACTCAGCCTTCCTTGAAGAGTTATTGATTTGCTCCTTGTCTTATGAATCATTCGTAAGACTAAAGGAATCACAGGTAAAATTAACAACAGGAACTTCAACATTTAAAAAAAGGCTGCATCCTTTTAATCCCTTTTCATACATTTTTGTTGCAGAGAAAATCCAGAAGCAACAATATATCTATTATTTGAGTGAATAATTTTCCAGCAAACAATGACAGTGGTAATAGCAACAGCAACAACACCCACATTATTGAGAAGGAAAATAAACATATATAATAATCTGTGGACAAGCAAATGGCATTTTTTCAAAAGACGTGTATACAGAAGTATACTATGTATACCCTGTTAGGTCAATTCACTTGTTTATGCCAGAAAACTAGTAGCTAATGAACATTGTAAAGCAATGTGCAGTAAGACCAAGTGTCCTGAGCCCAAGGATGAGCATGTTCATTCACTTCCTTCCTAAGAGAGCTCTATCATTGCTCAGGATCCAGGCAAATAAGCAAAATAACCACCAGTGTATGTCAGTCAATTATTATCTCTTTCAGGAAATTTTCTCTGTGAACCTTACTCTTTCTGCTTCCCAAGGTAAGTGAAAGAGTCTGTCAGAGTTCAACCTGCTCGTAGCATCACATTACAATTCTTAAGGAGTAGGATGGCTTCAGATACACAATACGGGAAGATTATACTCTTCACCTAAATAATGCCAATATTTTTATGTTGAACTTTGTGTGTCAGACAATATGCATACATATGTGTGTATATATATATATATGTGTGTGTGTATGTGTGTACACATGTATTTACATAGGTATACGTGTGTATATATGTACACACACACACGCATACACACACACACACACACACACACACACCCTTTAGGCATTTTGTTGTATTTCAGTCATGTCCAATATTTTGTGACCCCATTTGCGGTATTCTTGTCAAAGATCCTGGAGTGGTTTGTCATTTCTTCTCCAGATCATTTTACAGATGAGGAAACTGAGGTCAACAAAGTTATGTCACTTTCTCAGGATCACAGCTAATAAGTATTTGAGGCCAGATTTGAGCTCAGGAGGATGAATCTTCCTGACATTAGACCCAACACCACCTAGGTGCCTCTCATCTTCAGGCAGAGATAAATTCATTTCTATTCAAATTAATACCAGATTTTCTGCTCAAATCAATCGTAGTGAGCAAGTGAGGTACATTCATCTTCAGGCTCTTCATTTACCATTTAGACTATCAGTGTTACAAGAGAAGAAAAGGTAACTGCTTTCCTCAAGGAAGTCAAACTCTAAAGCACAAGAATAAGGAATATATGTATATTGTATTACTGTAGTTTGGCCCCTGTAGTTTGCCACCAGGCTCTGCTTGAAGTCTAGATCTCCTGCCAGGGAAATCCCAGATATGTTATCAGTTCCTGTTTACCTTTCAGTAACCAGAAGGGAAATATGAACATTATTCAGAAAAATATCATCCAACAAGATCCTAAGACTAATCCTTGTCAGTGATCCCGGGGGTAAAGTAAAGACCACAAGTTACTGAGGTTTGGAAGAAGAATCCAAAACTGGTCCAAGGAACAACATAAGGGAATTTGTGCAGATATTTAAGCTGTAAGCTAAATAGATTTCAAGTTCCTAGATTGATAAATCAGCAGTTACTGATACAAATGAAATGCTTTTTTAAAAATAAGATATACTACATAATGATAATTGAGGAAGATTCAATACTACAATAAGTGTGTGAAGAGCATCAACTACGATACACCCAATACAGCAGCAGGTAGAAGTTTTGGAAAAGCCAATGCATGTAAATCACACTCCCTGCCTTCCAGAAATTTATAGTCTGGTTTGAGAGATAAAATAAACAGCTAAAGGACATGCTTTTCATCAAGGGCTAAATTGTGTGATATAATCATATGTATAGCTAGATGGCACCACGGATAGAGTACTGGACCTAGAGTCAGGAAAACCTAAGTTCAAATGTGGCCTCAGACACTTACTAGCTGTATGAACCTGGATAAATCATTTAACCCGTAACCTGACTCAGATTACTTCATCTCTAAAACAGTTATAAAAATAACACCTACCTCATACAGTTGTTGTGGGGATTAAACAAAATAATATTTGTAAAGTATTTAACACACAGTGAGCACTTACTAAATACTTATTCCTGTCCCTCCCCACATGATTTCAATTTCATATAATTACATAAGCATTTATTAAGAGCCAATTCTTAATAAATAAATTAAATTAAATAATAACTCTTAGGAGTTAAAGATCAGGAGTGTGATTTATTAGAAAAAAAGAAGGGGTAGTAAGTATGATCTTAGACAAAATTAAAGCTAAAATAGATTTAAACAAAGGAGAAAAACAAGGAAACTACACTATATGTCAGTCATATTAGTCAATATTATTTTAGACTATTTAAAATAACTAGACAGAATAAGATTGAACTATTGGTGTGGTGTAGAGAATGATGAGTTGGTAGACTTAGGAAAATATGGGCTTCTGGGAGCCAAGATGGAGGAGTAAGAGGTGAGTCACTCTTACCCTCCCTTATTAACCTCTGAAAGCCCAGAAAATATCACCCCAGGAAAAAAACCCTGGAGCAGCTGAACTAGAAGAAAGATGAGATGCAGCAGTCCAGTAGCCCAGGCAGCCTGAGAGATTAATGGGAAAGGTTCCTCTTACCCTGGAGGAAGGGGAGCAGTACAGAATGGGAGGCATACCAGCAAGCTAGTGGAAAGCTCCACCTCAGATTAACAGGAAGAGATCCTGAAGCCCAGGTGGTGGAGCAGGCAAACACTAACACCTGGACCCCAGAGTGCCTCACTGAGGGCAGGGGAACCAGTGGAAATCAGCTTGTAAAACTACCAGTTTCCTGGGCATTCTACAGCAACCAGATCTCCCAGTGCCTCAGCAAAACTAAGAGAAGCAGCACTCTAAGGGGCCCCAGGCAGATAAATACCCTACAACATCCATCTGAAAGGAGCTGAAGAAAGCAAAAGGAAGGAAAGGCCACAGTAAGAAGGAAATTTCCAGGAACCACACTACCCAATCTTACCCCCAGAGTTCCAGTGTTGTTGATTCTAGCCTCACACCAGGTAAGCTGCCAGAATTCTACAGCCTCCAACTGCCAGCACCAGAGGCTCCAGCATACAAAGCCAGAGACCAGGCCCTAGGCTCCCAACACAAAAACCTTGGGTCAGTGCCCTAAGCTCCCCAGCAGGAGAGCTCAATCTCTTTAAAGGCCAAGAAATAAGCAAACACCATGAGCAAAATGAAACATATGATAGATTCTTACTGTGGGAAGAGTGAAGATCAAGGCAGAAATTCTGAAGAGGACAACATTGTGAACAAACTCACATCTGGAACCTCAAAAGAGAATATGAACTTGTCTAAAATCCAAGAAATCTTCTTAGAAGAGCTCAAGAAGGATTTGAAAAGTCAAATGAGAGAGATAGAAGAAAAAATGGGAAAAGAAATGAGAGGTATGCAAGAGAGAGTCAATAGCTGGTAAAAGGAAGGACAAAAATTAACTGTAGAAAACAAGACCTTAAAAAACAATTGGCCAAATGGAAAAAAGTACACTGAAGAAAACAAGTCCCTAAAAAATACAATTGGCCAAATGGGGAAGGAGGTATAAAATCTAATAGAAGAAAACAATTTGTTAAAAATTAGCATTTGGCAAATGGAAGCTAATGACTCTATGAGAGAGGAAGAATCAGTCAAACAAAAATGAAAGAATGAAAAAATAGATGAAAATGTAAAATACTTCACTGGTAAAACAACTCACCTGGAAAATCAATCCAGGAGAGACAATTTAAATATGATTGGTCTGCCTGAAAATCATGATGAAAGAAAGAACCTGAACAGTATCTTTCAGGGAATCATAAAGGAAAACTGCCCTGAGGTCCTAGAACTAGAGGGTAAAATAGCCATAGAAAGAATCCACTGATCATCTTCTGAAAGAGATCCCAAATTGAAAATGCCAAGGAATATAGTGACTAAATTCCAAAATTACCAGGTCAAAGAGAAAATATTGCAAGCAGCCAGAAGGAAACTATTTAAATATCATGGAATCACAGTTAGGATTACACTGAACCTTGCAGATTCTACATTAAAAGATCATAGTGTGTGGAATATGATATTCCTTAAGGCAAAAGAGCTTGGATTAAAACCAAGGATCAACTACCCAGTGAAAATGAGCATGATCTTTCAAGGGAGGAGATGGATATTCAATGAAATAGGGGACTTCCATACCTTCCTGATAAAAAGACCAGAGCTCAACAGAAAATTTGATCTTCAAATACAATACTCAAGAGAGACATAAAATGGTAAATGGGATAGAAAGAACTGTTTACATCACTACAAGGGAAGATGACACTTGTAACTCCTGAGAACTGTACTGTGATGACACCATGTTAGAGGGGTATATATAAAGTGGTTGGGTATAAATTGACTTTGTTGTAATGATAAAAAAAATCTAATCAACTGGGTTAAATGGATCTAAGTAAGTGAATTAATCTGATCTAACTAAGAAAATGTACTGAGAGAAAAGGAAAGGAAGAAGCAGACAAGGGTAAATTACATAATAGGAAAAGGCACAGAAACCTATTACAGCAGAGGGAAAGAAGGGATGGAGATGAGCATTGCTTGAACCTTACTCTCATCAGATTTGGCTCAAGAAGGGAATAACATAATCAGTTAGGTATAGAAATCTAACATGCCCTTATAGGCAGTACAAGGGAAAAGGGGAAAGAAAAGGGAGGGGGGATAGAAGGGAGGGAAGAAGTAGTAAGGGTAAAGGGGAAGAAAAGGGAGAGGTCTAATAGAAGGGAGGTGGGACTGAGGGAGGTGGTGGTCAAAAGCAAAATATTAGTGAGGAGGGAAAAGGAGAAAGGAGAAAGAAAAGAATAAATGGGGGGAAAGGATGGAGAGAAAGACACAGATAGTAATCATAACTGTGAATGTGATATATGAATGTAATGGAATACTATTGTGCTATAAGAAATGACGAAGAGGCAGACTTCAGAAAAACCTGGAAAGACTTGTATGGTCTGAAGCTGAGTGAAATGAGCAGAACCACAGTAACAACCATGTTGTGTGATGACTTGACTCTTCTCAACAATTCAAGGATCTAAGACATCTCCAACAGACTCATGATGGAAAATGCTATCCACATCCAAAGAAAGAACTATGGAGTTTGAATGCAGATAGAAGCATACTATTTATTATTTTTTTTTCTTCTTTTGTGTTTTGTTTCCTCTTTGTGGTGGTTCCTCCTATCAGTTCTAATTCTTACTTACAACATCAGTAATATGAAAATATGTTTAATAGGAATGTATATGTATAGCCTATATCAGATTGCATGCTGTCTTGAGGAGGGAGGTTGGGAGGGAGGGGGAGAAAAATTTAAAACTCAAAAGCTTATGGAAGTGATTTTTGATAAATCAAAATAAATTAATAAAAAAAGAAAAATATGGAAAGACTCAGACTTATGAAGGAAGAGGTTATCCATCCTCAGAAAAACAGAGGACAAATAAATATAGTATAGTCTTACATAGATGCATATGAATGCATATGTCTACATATGAATATGATTGTAGATATC
>NW_020954740.1:2845715-2849164 GCF_900497805.2 Vombatus ursinus
ATATATGTGTGTATGTACATATTTATGTATAAATGTATATATACATACATATATATGCTTAATTATAGCATTTTTGTGGAGGGGGAAGAAGGGGAAAAAAAGAACAAAGTAAAAAATGCACAGCAGAGAACAAAAGAAAACTTACAAGGAGCAAAGAAAAAATAAATAGCTCTGAACACAATATATTTATCATATAGACTTTCTGGAAATGGAAATTTATTGCTGTATATTTTGAATCCTCTATTACATTCTTCTGTGTACGTGTCTATTTTTTTCTTTTCTTATTTTGTATTTGTTTATAATTTTCTTCTTTTCTTATTGTATATTTAAGTTTTAGTATTTCAGTTTAAAATAAGTTAATTTTTAAAAGTTTACTGAATACAAAGAAAAAAATAGTCTTCGACATCAAGGTTTTCCATTGTACTAAGGGGGATGTTATTTATTAATAATAATAATAGAGAGGTAGCTGGGGGGGGTGGGGAAACAAAGTCCAAATGGCAGAGTGAAGGGTCTTAGCTGCCAAACTTCCACAAAAACTTCTCCTTCAAAATGACTACAGAAAACATAAAATCAAATTCTGAACATTAAAGCCAATAAAAAGTCAGTGAGTCATTGTTCCAACCCAAGGAAGCTTAAGGAGGTCTGAAAACACTAGGGTTGAAACTGGCCAGAAACACAGCCATGAATTGTGGTGGACAGTATAAGCGTCTTGAAGACAACAATTGCAGCTGGAGCAGGAGTCCTAGGCACACCCAGTACACACGAACAGTTAGGTGACTAAACATTTGGTCAGAAAGAGATTACGGGAGATTCTTATGCTGGCAATAGGTACAGGATCTGGCCCCAATGCGTAGCTCTGTAGCCTGTTACCCAGGGCATAGAGGAATGCTCACAGTCAAAAGGGAGCAGGGATGTACAAAAAAGGATGCATGGGCAGAATCAAGAATAGAGAAGAAAAATGGGGAAATTATCACACATAAAGGAGGTACATAAGGAGGAGTTAGGAAAATGGATGGGAAAATGTGGAGAACTAGGCAATGTTTGAACACTACTATCATCTGAACCAGTTCAAAGAGGGGATATATCTATATATCTAGAAAGTATAAGAGTATATGGAGCTTTTCTTAAAATTATAAGTAGTATCTATCTAAAACCAAGAGCAAATATTATCTGTAATAGGGATAAACCAGAAGCCTTTCTAGATACATCAGTAATTAAACAACGATGTCCATTGGCACATCATTACTCAATATGTTAACAGAAACACTAGCTATAACAATAAAACAATATAAAGAATTTGAAGGAATAAAAATAGGCAATGATGAAACAAAACTATAACTTTTTTCCCTCCACATGAAATGGTGATACACTTAGAGAAACCTAAAAAATCAGCTAAAAAATTACATTAAACAATGAACAACTTTAATAAAGTTTCAGGACATAAAATAGACCCACATAAATCATCAACATTTCTATATATTACCAATAAAGTCCAGCAAGAAGAAACAGAGATATTTTATTTAAAATAACTATAGATAATATAAAATACTTGGGAATCTACCTGCCATTTCAAACCCAGGAACTAGATGAACATAATTACAAAACACTTTTGACACAAATAAAAACAGATCCTAATAACTGTAGAAATATCAATTGCTCAAGGGTAGACAAAGCCAATATAATAAAAATAATAAAATAATAAATATTTTTATAATATTTTATAATTATATTATAAAATATTATTTATAATAATATTATATTATATTTTATAATATATATTATATATATATTATGAAATTTTATAAAAATTTTTATAATAAAAATAAAAAATACTACCAAAATTGATTTACTTATTCAGTGCCATACTTCTCAAACTACCAAAAATTATTTTATAGAGCTAGAAAAAAGTAACAAAATTCATCTGGAAGAAGAAAAAGTCAAGACAATCAAATGAATCAATAAAAAAAATAATAAAAGGTACCGATATGTACCAGATCTCAAAATACATTGCAAAGTTGTTATCATCAAAACAGTCTGGTATTGGCTAATAGAGTGGTTAATCAATGAAATAGATTACACAATATAGAGAAATAAATTATCACAGTTACCTAGTGTTTGATAAATCCAAAGATCTCAGCTTGTGGGTCAAGAAAGCACTATTTGACAAAAACTCCTGAGACAAATGAAAATCAGTATGGCAGAAAGTAGACATAGGCCAGTATCTCATGTATACCAAGATAAACTCAGTATGGGTACATGACTTAGACATAATGGGCGATATCAAAAGCAAACTGGAGGAACATGGAAAAATTATTCTTACCATCAATGGATAAGAGAAGAATTCATAAAAAAAGAGAGAAGAGTTCATGACAAGTCAAGAGATAGGACTACTGGAGGCAAAATGGATAATTTTGATTAAAATCAATTAAAATTTTTTGCTAAAACAGAATTAATGCAGTTAAAACTAGAATGAATAAAGAAAGCTTGGGGGGAAAGTAAAGCAAATTTCTCTGATAAAAATATAATGTCTCAAATATATAGAGAACTGAACTAAATTTATAAAAATGTAAGAGCTATTCCCTAATTGAAAATGGTCAAAAGATGTGAATAGGCAGTTTTCAGAAGAAGAAATCAAAGCTATTAATTGTTATATGAAAAATGCTTTACATCACTAATAATTAAAGAAACTCAAAACAACTCTGAGGTACTACCGTACATTTATCAGATTGACTAACATGACAGAAAAGGAAAATGACAATTTCCGGAGGGGCTGTGAAAAATAGTGACACTAATGCACTGTTGTGAACTGATCTAATGATTCTGGAAAATCATGAGGAACTATGCTTAAAAGGCTGAAAAATGAGCATACCTTTTGACTCAGTAATACCAAACTATCTCAAAGAAATCAAACAGAAATAAAAAAGACCCATATGTACAAAAATATATATAGCAGCTTTTTTTTTGTGGTAGCAAAGAATTAGAAACTAGGGAATGCCCATCAAATGGGGAATGGCTAAACAAGTTGTGGTATATGATCATACTGGAATACTATTGTTCTATTAAAAAATTATGATAGCTATAGTTTCAGAACAACCTGGGAAAACTTATATGAACTGATGCAATGAGAAGTAAGCAGAACTAGGAGAATGCTGTACACAGTAATATCAATATTGTAACAATAATCAACTGTGAAAGATATAGTTATTCTGATCAATACAACTATACACAACAATTCAAAAGAACTCATGAAAAAATTATATCTCTTCAGAGAGAACTGATGAACTCTGAGGGCAAATTGATTCATCTTTTTTCCCTTCCTTCTTTTTTCCTTTCTTTCTTCCTTTCTTCCTTCTTTTCTTTCTTCCTTTCTTTCTTCCTTCCTTCCTTTGCTTCCTTTCTCTGTCTTTCTTTCTTTCTTTCTTTCTTTCTTTCTTTCTTTCTTTCTTTCT
>NW_020954740.1:2849174-2859433 GCF_900497805.2 Vombatus ursinus
TTCTTTCTTTCTTTCTTTCTTTCTTTCTTTCTTTCTTTCTTTCTTTCATTCTTTCTTTCTTTCTTTTTTTCATTCCATAGCTAAGGTGGAAATATTTTGCCTGACTTCATAAATATAACAGACATTATTTTTCTTGTTTTTTAATTGGATGGCAGAGGTGTAAGAGGGAGGGAGAAAATTTGAAAATAAAAATAAAAATTAAAAAAATAGCATTTCCATAGTGCTTTAATATTTATAAAGTACTTTATAATTATTATTTCAAAGCTATGGTATATGGAAATAATGGAATAATATTGTGCTATAAGAAATGATAAACAGGCAGATTTCAGGAAAAAAAACTGGAAAGACTTATATGAACTGATGCAAAGTGAAGTGAGTAGAACCAGGAGAATATAATACACAGTAACAGTAATGTTGTATGATGATCAACCATGAATAACTTGGTTCTTTTCAGCAATACATTGATCTGAGACAACTCCAAAGGACTCATGATAGAAAATTCTATCCACATCCAAAGAAAAAATGTGTGGAGTCTGAATGTAGATCAAAGCATACTATTTTCACTTTCTTTATCTTTGTTTTTCCTTTTGGCCTGTTTCTTCTTTCACAACATGACTAATATGGAAACGTGTTTTATATGCTTACACTTATACAACCTGTTTAAAATTTTACCTTTTTACAGAGGATGAAGGGAGGGAGGGAGAAAATTCGGAACTCAAACTTTTAAAAAATAATGTTAAAATTATCTTTGCATGTAACTGGAAAAATAAAATATTATTAAAATAAAAATAATTAGTTCATTTTGTCCTCACATCAACCTTAAGAAAAAAAATATATTATTGCCATCCTCTTTATAGATGAGGAACTTGCAACAGACTGTGGTTAGGTGAATTCCCATTGTCACACAGATAGTAATTTACCTGAGTCTTGTTTTGAAGTTAGTTTTTCCTGGTACCATGTCCAATGCTCTATCCATTACATCACTTATCTTCTTGTATAAATATCATTTACACAAATGAGTAAATACAAAATATTTCTGGGAGAATAGAAGGCAAGAAATACCTCATGTAGGAAGAGACACTTAGCAGAACCTTGAAGAAAACTAGGAATTCCAAGATACTGAATTCAAAAAGGAGAGATTTCTAGGTATACTGAAAAGTTACACAATGGCATGGATTTGGGAGATGGGTTGTTATGTGGAGAAAAATAAACAGACTGATTTGACTGAAATGTAGATTATAAGGTCAAATTATCATCATCATCATCATCAAACAACAACAACCACAATGACAATAACATCCAAAACAAATACAAACAACAAAAAAGAACCTGTGAATAAGGATTTGGGTCACAATTTTAAAAATAAAAAAAACTTGGAAATATTGTGTTTTTTTTCTGGTTCCAAAGTATAGATTTTAAATCAGTACATCTATCTTTATAGTTCATTATTGAGCAAAAATTATCATATAAATATTATTCAATATGTTTACTATGTTTTTTGTTTTAAAAATGTCTAATTAAAATTTTCCTGATACTTTGATTGAGTGTCTGCCATAAATGCACTATAATGTATTAAAAAAGTCAAAATAAATGACCTATGTATACTCTATAAAGAAAGATGAAGGAACCATTAATATAGATAAAATGCATAGGTGCTTGTTATGAAAAATTCATTTTCCGCACACTAATGAATTTAAATCACTGCTTGTCTTGTTATATTGGAAAACATTTCAATGAAGAGTAGAATAAAGATTGAAAAAGGTAAAAAATGGCTTTGACATCTTAGGAATGAAACAGCAGACACAAAATTGGCCATAAGGCAAGCAGAACATTCCTCCCCAGGTATTTCACCAGGCCAGCAATTAGAGGCTTTTGTTGTCAGTTCTGAGATAAAAATCAAAATAATATCAAGACTTTTGAAGATTACCTCCCAAAGGGAGCTGAGTGCCCACAGTGCAGCTGCTATGAATTTCAGTACCCATCCATTCACAAGCAGGGTGCTATGTTACACAGCTCTATTTTTGAATCAAGCCTTTTCTCTGCAGCTGCTGAAAGTGCTTGCCCTCGCTCACTAAAGTCAAAATTTGTCTAGTTGCAGTTTTGTTGTTGCCCATTCTCCACAGTTTGACTCTAATTGTCTCAACCTCCACTACAGTAGAATTGTAGGTCTTCAGGATCAACCAGAGTATTTATGTCGGGATAAGAGCAGGTTCCACAGATAAGCTGGTAGGAAAGGAACATACTTCTTTATAAGACTGAGCTGCAAGTAGAAGACTAGGGAATACTGTGGTTTCTCTAGACATCCTGACAATACACTATCTGATCAAAATGGGTCTCCCTTTGAGTAAGAAGAGGTATTAGGGAGACCTATTACGAATTTATCCACTCAGTCTAGCTACTCACTGGCTGTGTGACATTTGGCAAGGCATTTATTAATTACTCCAAACCTCCAGTGGGCCATTTGTAAAATGGAGATTAGACAGGTGATCTCTAGTGTTTTCCAGCTTTATGATTTTATATCTATCTCAAGCTCCATAACTTTTTGTATTGCTGATTATAACAACAAAGGAAATTAACGTTTCTTTTAAGAAAATGAAGAAAATAATAGTTTTCTTTTCAAAATCTGATTGCAGAGAAGGTGCAAGTGGTTTTTCTGCAATACAAACTTTAATAAAATTTTAAAAAATGCCTTCAGCTAAAACAATAATTGCATTAAATATAATCATTATATGGAATTGTGAACATTACTAATATTTAGTGTCATAGTAATCAAATGAAAAAAATAACAGTAATCCTATTCTATTCAACACTCTTAGAGATCGTTCAAGCAATAGGCAGGCAACAATCGTTTATTAAATACTTAAGTGTTGATCACCATTCAAAGTAATCAAACAAATACATAATTAAAAAAAGCCTCTGCCCTCATGGTACTTATATTCCTTAAATATATATATATATAATATATATATATATATTTTCCAACAGTCACTTCCACAAGATTTTGTGTTCCAAGTTTTCTCCCCATCTCATCCCTCCCCACCCTAATACAGTGCACATTCTGAATACCCCTTCTCCTCATCTGCCCTCCCTTCTATCCATCCCTTCTATCTCTTCCACTTCTCTTATCCAATTCCCCTTCTATATTCCTGTAGAGTAGAATAAAATTCTAAACCCCATTGCCTGTATATCTTATTTCCAAGTTGAATGTGAAAACAATATTTAACATTTGTTTTTAAAACTTTGGGTTCCAAATTTTCTCCCTTTCTTCCTCCCCACCCACCCTCATTGAGAAGGGAAGCAATTGGATACAGGTTATACTTGTGTAGTCGTGCAAAACTCTTCCATAGTAGTCATGCTGTGGAAAACTAACTATATTTCCCTTCATCTTATCCTGCCCCTCATGTATTCTATTCTCTCTTTTGACCCTGTTCCTCTTCACAAGTGTATGCTTCTGATTACCCCCTCCCCCAATCTGACCTCCCCTCTATCATTCCCCACTCTCTTATCCCTTTCCCCCCTATTTTCCTGCAGGGTAAGATTGCTTTTCATATCCAATTGAGTGTGTATGTTATTCCCTCCTTAAGCCAAATCTGATGAGAATAAGATTCACTCATTCCCTCTCACCTTCCCCCATTTCCCCTCCACTGTAAAAGCCTTTTCTTGGTCTGTTTCATGTGAGATAACTTATCCCATTCTACTTCTCCCTTTTTTTTCTCACAGTATAATTCTCTCTCACCTCTTAATTTTATTCTCCAGATATCACCCACTCATCTTCAACTCACACCATGCCCTCTATCTGTCTGTCTATCTATCTATCTATCTATTGATCTATCTATCTATCTACATATAAGTTTTTCCCTCCAACTACCCTAATACTGACAAAGGTCTCATGAGTTACAATATCATCTTTCCATGCAGAAATGTAAATAGCTTAACCTTAATAAGCCCCTTATGATTTCTCTTTTCTGTTTACCTCTTCATGTCTCTCTTTAGTCTTATATTTGAAAGTCAAATTTTCTCTTCAGCTCTGGTCTTTTCATCAAGAATGCTTGAAAGTCCTCTATTTCACTGAATATTCATTTTCCCCCCTGAAGGATTATACTCAGTTTTGCTGGGTAGGTGATTCTTGGTTGTAATCCTATATCCTTTGCCCTCCAGAATATTATATTCCAAGCCATGTGGTCCCTTAATGTAGAAGCTGCTTAATCTTGTGTTTCCACAATACTTGAATTGTTTCTTTCTGACTACTTGTAATCTTTTCTCCTTGACCTGGGAACTCTGGAATTTGGCTGCAATATTCCTAGGAGTTTTACTTTGGGGATCTCTTTCAGGAGGTAATTGGTGTAGTCTTTCAATTTCTACTTAACCCTCTGGTTCTAAAATATCAAGGCAGTTTTCCTTGATAATTTCTTGAAAGATGATGTCTAGGTTTTTTTTTTGATCATGGCTTTCAGATAATCCAATAATTTTTAAATTCTCTCTCCTGGATCTATTTTCCTGGTCAGTTGTTTTTCCTATGAGATATTTCATATTGTCTTCTATTTTTTCATTCTTCTGTTTTTGTTTTACAATGTCTTGATTTCTCATAAAGTCACTAACTTTCAATTGCTCCATTTTAATTTTTAAGGAAGTATTTTCCTCAGTGAGTTTTTGAGCTTCCTTTTGTATCTGACCAATTTTGCTTTCAGGTTTCATGGGTATACAACAATGAAGTCAGCACAACAGCTCCGTAGAAGTTCAATTTTCGAGGCAGTCTAATACCTCTTCTCTTCCACACTTTCCTTTGAAACTTCCCAAACACTAAGTTAGCTCTGGCAATACATGCATCAAAAAAATCATCTATGTAGACATCCATGGAAAGTATACTTCCAAGTTAAGTGAATTAATCAATCGAGTTCACAACTTCTCCATTTGCTGTAATCAATGGTTCCATGTAAAGATGATTGGTGGAGCACTTGTGTATTCTTGTTGTTGTCAGGCCAAAACCAGCACAAACAGCACAGAATCAATCCATGCTTTGTTGCATCTCAGCTTTCTAAGCTTCATTGAGTGCACAATCATCTGTGAACAAAAAAATCTTGCACCAACTCTCCCTCCACTTTAGTCTTGGTTTTCAAGTCAAGTAATTTACCTTCAGAGCAGTAGCTGACTTTTATGGCTTTTTCATTTCGTTGAAGGTGTCTGACAACGTGGTTGACAGTATCATGCTAAAAAAATAACACAGGAATAAACAAACAGTCTTGTTCATTTCATTGGTGATTGGGAAAGTATGAAAACAACATCCATTATCCAGAATCCAGACAAGCATGTGTCATGAAACTGATGCACAATACTGATGAACTTCTCCAGGTACCCAAATTTTGGCATAATTTTTCATAAACTGTCATGATTGACAGTATCAAAGGCCTTGGTCAGATCAATGAACATTGTATAACATTGTATACCGACCTCTGTCTTGCTCCTGGAATTTCTCCAGGAATTGTTGGACAGCAAACATCATATCAACCCTTCCTTGGCATTTTCTGAACCCACATTGTCTCTCAGATAGATGACCATCTTCCAGGTGAAAGATCAGCCTATTAAGGAGTACACTGGCAAGAATCTTTCCAGCAATGACTAAGAGAGAGAGCTTCTGGTGATTGTCTCAGGATAATCTATTTCCTCTAGCTTTATAGAGATTATACCATGAACTCCTAAGGGATAATGTCATCTTACCATTTAACACAAAAAATTTCAGTCAGTTTTTATATGAGCAGTAGACTCCCTGACTTGTAAATCTCAGCTGGAAGAGCATCAGAACAAGATACTTTGCCACAGGAGAGGCACTGAATGACATTCAAAACATCTTCTTTAGTTGAGAATTTGACTAGAAAGGGATTGATTTCAACCTAAATATGCAGTCAATGGCTTGAGCACTGATTGATGATGGTCTGATGAGAACAGTATAGAAGAGCTCAGCCCATCTCTCTAGGTTCAAGTCCTTATGATTATTCCATCAGCTTTATCAGCACTGAGTAGTTGTGATGCACTGTAGGTCTTAGGCCCATAAAAAGCCTTCAGGGCATCATAAAAGCACTTTGGATTGTCACTACGAGCAGAAAAATGAATTTCATCTACCTTCTTACTGAGCCAAGAATCATGCACCTCTCTAAGTTTTACTTGTGCCTTGCTTTTGATGAAGTTAAATTCTGCCTTTGTACAGACTGATAAACTACTCTTCTGGTAAGCCCTATGCAGTTCTTGTTTTTCATTTAGGAGCCTCTGAATTTCTGTATTATTTTTTTATCAAACCATTCTTGATGTTTGTGAGTGTTCTGGACCAGATGAGTAAATACAGTGCTGTAAATCAAATCTCTGAAAGCTGCCTACTTCTTTACTGCTCTGCTGTTGCCAACTATATGTTGGCCCAACTTCCCCTACAAGATAGCAACAAATTGTTTCTGCTCACAGAAATGCTCTAATTTCTTGACAAATTCTTCTGGCAGTCATTTTGCCTTGGGGCAACTGCTTTTGTTGAATGCAAATATTTAGCTTGGAAAGGATAAGTCTATGATCAGTCCAGCACTCTGTACCACACATTGCCTTCATCACCTTCACATCCTGCTTGTCTCTTTTCCTTATGATGACGTAGTCTATTAAATGTTAATGTTTGCTGTGACGGTGCATCCATGAGGTTTTATTATGTTTAGGTAAATGGAAGACAGTGTTGTTGATGAGAAGGTCATTAATCTTTAGAAGTCTTTAGTAGTAAGGGAACACTGCTGCTGCTGTTTCTTACTCAATTCCTCCCCAAAATTTACTACTATGTCTAATATTCTGTGCCTACTCTGGCATTAAAGTCACCCAGAGTTATAAGCTTGCCCTCTTTCAGCACATTGATGATGAAAATCTCCAGGTCTTCATAAATTTTTCTTTCATCTCATCAGGGTTTGTCATGGTGGAAGCATACACACTGATGATAGGGGTATGGTGCTTTCCTGCAAATTGCAATCATATTGTCATGAGCCTGTCATCCATTCCCTTTGGTAGGCATACAAGTTTGTTGACTAAAATAGTTTTGATTGCAAAACCCTACACCAGTTTCATGTCAATCTCCTTCATTGTGGCCACTTCAGAAAAAATGTGCATCCATCTCCAACTCAGTAAGCTGGCCTTCATTTGCCACCCTTTTGTCCCCTCAGGGATGCTATTTGGATGTGATGAATGCTGAGTTGTCTTGCAAAAGGAACTGTTTAACTTTCAAATATACTGGGTTTCATGTTATCCTTAAGTGTGCACATATTCTATGTACTGATGGTGAGTGGAATCATCTTTCCAAAAGTTTTTGTACTTTTTTTGTGTGTTTCAACCACAAAGTGGGTGAAGCAAACAATTTTAGGGCACCTTTTTTAGGCCCTTCCTCACACTAGGAGGTGAGCAGTTACACCATTTAAAAAGGCTGCTCAGACACCCTGAGGGCTGCCAAATCCCACTGCTGCTTCCATTGAAAAGACAACCCTATGATATGGGCCACCTATTTGCAGTGTTGTGACTACAACTACCAGCATATCTATACTTGTTTGTTTGTCACTAGCCTTTCACTATAGGACTTTGAGATTGATGAAACTGGTAAAATGCTATGGGTGATTTCTTTAGATTCACGCATAAAATGGATTTAAGTGAGGCACATTTGCAAGAAGTAGCTGGCTTCACTCTCTCTTCCAGAGTCATCAAAGTTCAATGGTAAGATAAAGTCAAGATGTCTGGTAATGGTTTGGGATGTGGTGGATGACCTTGGTATCTTTGATATGTAACCAAGCTCTAGGCACTTGACAGCACTTGCTTTAGCTGCTTTTGCAGCCATTGTTACAAATTGTTCTCATTTGCCCATTCTACCAAGGGAAGTCTTCACATGCTTGAAGTAGACATTCTCTTAACTCATAGAAAATTTTGAGACCCCTCCATTACTGTCAATCTGGTTTAGCCTGTCTGCTGAAAGGTGTGGCCACTGAGCATACTACAGGTTCTTGGAGCCACAGGTGAGAGCTGAGTGAATCAGGTGGACACCAAAGGTAGAAAGCAGCCCTGAAAAGAGCTCAGCAGCCCTCATATCAGATGTACTAGTCTTCCCTGAACACATCCTACACCACATACAAACATACATACATACATACACACATACATACATACACACATGTTATACACATATTGTATTACACTATTATAATTTATATGAATATATTTTATTAATTGATACATATATGTATATAAGAACATTGAAAACCTTACAACATTATAGTAATGTTAGCTATTAAATATTTGCACAGTGAAATCTTCTATTTTGTATTTTAGATAATTGCATAATGGTAAAGATATGATCTGCTGTGGAATATTTCTTGTGAAAGCTTATTTTTTTGCATTGTTATATTCTCACCAAGAAATCCCTTAATGTGTCCTAAGTTGCTCTATATAAATTGGGAAGTAGATAAATGAATCCATAGTTATTTTAGCATTTTCTTGGTTCCTTTTTTTAAACTTTTCATTTTCTGATAATCAGGTCACTTATTTTTCCCCAGGACAATTTGCCCTCTTTCAGGCATCTTGAGAATTGATGCCTCAATACCCTCAAAATTGTTTTGCCTACAGTAGGGATCTCCTTTTTGTATCTTTGGTTCAGTTGAGATTCTTCTCTTTGTCCATATTAGTACTATTTCCATTTCCCATTTTTTTTAAAGTAAGACTGTGACACTGTGGTCTAAATATAGTTTCTCCCTTGTCCCTGATATTTTAAGACAAAGATTCTTACAAAAATCCCTGTATAACTTATTGATCTTTTTCTTTTCAGTATCCTTCCTAATTTCATCCTTTAACATTTTCAGGATGACTACTGATTTTGGACATTTGCCAAATTTTCTTTATGCTGTTGTTCTTTTCCTTCCATGACTTGCTGCTTGTTTTATGGTGTGATATGTTCATAAATTTCTACAATCCTTTTATGCAATATTTTGTAGATGGGTTTATATTCCAAACCACTCTTGTCCTTGACTAACATTCTCTCTTGACAAGTAGGTCAAGTATTTTATGACTAAAGTGGTTTGTAGCCAATTTTTGTTTCTTGATTATTGATTTATATCAATTAACCTTCTGCACAAAAATTTTGTTTTTAGATATGAGTTTCTTTCCTTCCTCCATTTTTATTGTTTCTATTAATTCATTATTTAATTATGTAGGTTGGGGTGATTACACCATATTTTTATCATTTTCATTCCTGCCTCTAGCTTTTTTACAATAAAAATAATAATAACAACAATATCTAACATTTAAATAGTACCTGCTATGTGCCAGAGACTCTGCAAAGCTCTGTACAATTAATCCATCATTTCATCCTCACAATAAGGTGAGGTATGTGTATTACTGTTCCCATTTTATTACTAAGGAAAATAAGGTAAATAGAGGTTAAAAGCACTTGGCCAAAATCAGACACTTGGCAAGTGTTTAAGTCTGAATTTGAAGTTGATCATCCTGACACCAGACCTGACACTCCATCCACTGTTCCACCTATGAGCTCTACAATAATAAAAAAAAATACCAAATATCTCCTTTAATGATTTTTCTTATTGCATTTGATTTCATAATAAAACCAAATCCTTTGTTTGCCTTTCCAAGACAAGGTTCCATACTTTTGTCCTCTCCTTTTATTTTTTTATTTATAATTTATTCATTTTTATAATTAATACACAATTTAATTTATTTATATGGTATACCATTTTATGGTATAATTTATGGGCGATGTTAAGTTTCAATTGACATTTCCTCCATATGTGTCCATTAGTCATTAAACATGTAACTCACATTTAAAGTACTACTAATGATATGAATGTTTATAGACAATCTAGCATATTCCTTTCTATGAAATATTATACTTGGGAGTAGTTATCTTTTCCTGGGGTAGGGGAGGGGGAGGAGGGAAAAAGAATCACAAACAGGCATTACACAAGATTATGGAGATGAAAATTCCTTTTAAAACACTTTAGAAATTAGATTTTAGGGAAACATGGATTCATTCATTCCTTAATTTAATGGTCATTACAATTTCATATTAGAGTTGCTTGAGTTTAAATCTGGCCTCAAATACTTATTGTATGAGCCTGGGCAAGACAATTAATCTCAGTCTGCCTCAATTTCCTCCTCTTTCAAATGGGGGTTATATTAGAACCTAACTTCCAATATTGTTGAGAGGATAAAATTATATATATATATATATATAATTTTATCCTCTC
>NW_020954740.1:2859533-2920695 GCF_900497805.2 Vombatus ursinus
TTAAGTGACTTGCCCAGGGTCACACAGCTACTAAGTGTCAAGTGTTTGGTCTGAGGCTGGATTTGAACTCAAATCCTCCTGACTTCAGGGCTGGTGCTCTATCCGCTGCACCACTTTGCCCCTAAAATGAAATAATATTAATAAAGCACTTTGCAAACCTTAAAATACTATATAAATGTTAACAATTATTATTACTCTGGATTTCCTCACTGAATATCATGTTTCTTTCTATGGAATCTATCTTTGGTCATATCTAAATCAACATTATGACAAAATAAAATGATATACGAATACGCTTATATGCATATGTACATAGATACATACATACATACATAATCACTATGTTATAACACAGGCATTAGACTATCCAGAATGAGGTTTTCTCACAGTATAGGACTCCAAGAAAGCCACTGAAACTCTAAAGCTTTTATTCCTTGAAATATGTTGCTAAAATATTTTTGAGATCAATCAGTCAAGTGTCACAGCCTTCTTCTTGAGAGGCTACATCTGAGAGGGTCATAGATGTCTGAAGCATAAGGTCTCCTTAATCCTTCCTCTGCTCTCCATTACAGGAGTGTTGCCTTTACAATCAAAAGAAACATTTTAACTGAGAAGAATGAAGAGATGCTTCTGTCAAAATTAAATTCCTGAACAAAGGAGCTGTTTCTTCCCTCTTGGAACTAATACAGTTTAAAATAGGACAACAGCATCCAAAGAGACTCAGAAATAATGAAGACTGTTTTTGTGTATATGTGGAGTAAGTGAATCTTTCCTTTCTTATTGATGGTGAAAATTGTATTATGACTACATGTTAAACTTTATAAAATATTTAAGTTATAGGCCTGTAATAATATAATTTGAGACTATATTCAGAGTAGAGAATAGATAGGAGAGCAGTACCTCATGGAAACTTAAACAGAGATGGCCTGGAAGTTAGCTGGAGCTGGTTTTCTGACCCATGATCACTCATTGGTTCAGAAGCTGTCTGTTATCTCAGTTTTTTCAAAGAATTGAGAACAATCAGTATCTCCATAACCCAACCAGAAACCCTACAGTAAAAACCAACATGAAGAGTGAACTTTAAGTAAAAATAGATGTTCACTTGCCTGGTACCTTTTTTTCAGAGAGCTGATGTGAGAAAGCCTGAAAAGATAATGTACCCTACTCATCATCATTTGCCACATATCCCACAAAGAAGATGACATACTAATCCAAAACAATGAGTAGAGAAACCTAGCTTATCTTAAAGAACTCAAGTAACTTTAATAGTCAGCTACTGAGTTTATTTCAATGAAACCAACAAGAGAAAAGGACAGTAGGTTAGTGAATAAGATACAAGTTCCAAGGAATGAGAGACAATGTTATTTCTAGCAAAAAGATCTTATTTTCAGGTCAGTAGATTTTGTTTTTGTTTAAGGCAATTGGTGCTAAGTGATTTGCCCAGGGTCACATAGCTAGTAAGTGTCAAGTGTCTAGTATGAGACTGGATTTGAACCCAGGTCTTCCTGACTCCAGGGCCAGTGCTCTATCTATTGTGCCACCTAGCTACCCCCATCAGTAGACGATTTTTAAAACTGCATGGGACAGGGGTGGAGGGCAAAGCCAAGATGCCAAAGGGAAAGTAGGGCTTACCTTATCTCTCCCAATTCCCCTCTAAACAACTTTAAATAATGCCTCAAAACAAATTCTGGAACAGCAGAACCCACAAAAGAATGGGGTGAAACATTTTTTCCAGCAAAAGATAACTTAGAACATTGGCATGAAAGATCTATCACATCAGGGTGAGAGTAGAACACAGTCCAGCACAGGGTACAGCAGCCTTGCCACAGTAAACAAGCATCAGGTCTTGGAGGCAATTGAATTAGCAATTGTAGCAGCTGCTTCCAGAGCTCTTAGTCCACAAGTGGTAAATGAATTGAACAACTGGTCAGAAGAAGAGTATAGGAGTCCATTACTGGCACTGGGTACAGTATTCCATTGCATTATCCATACTTGGATCTGGGTTGTAGTCCTGAGTAGCAGAACCAGGGTGAGAAGGAGCACTAGCATACAAGAATTTGTTGCTGCAGGGGAGCAGAGACCCTGGTCACAATTATGGGGCAGAAAAGAGTGCGTATGGTTGCTCACAGATCAGAGCATAGCCCAAGAGAGTAGTAAACACACTTCTCTTTAGAACACAACAACTTGGAAGAACTGAAAGCTTACAGATCCCCAGAAATAGCTCTAAAAATAGCTGCACAAAAACTTTGAAGCTAGGAAGTGTGCCCCCTCTATGTCAGAAGCAGAGCCTAACTTTATTATAAAGCTAAAACTCAAGAAATAGGTTGGAAAAATGAGCAAACAACAAAAAAGATCCTTTTCATAAAAAATTGCTCTGGTGACAGGGAAGATCAAAGCATAAACTCTGAAGAAAATTAAGTCAAAATTGCTACATCTAAAGTCTCAAAGAAAAATGTGAATTAGTTTCAGGCCAAAAAAGAGTTCCCCCCCAAAAAAACTCAAAAAAGGATTTTAAAAATTAAATTAATTAATTTTAATTAATTAATTAAAACTAAATAAATAAAAGGGAAAATAAATGACAGTGATGCAATAAAATAATGAAAGAATGAATCAACAGGTTAGTAAAGGAGACACAAAAATAGTAAAAAAAAAAAAATAACACATTGATAAACAAAATAGGCCAAATAGTAAAAGAGGCACAAAAATGCAATGAAGGGAAAAATGCCATAAAAATAAGAATTGACCAAAGAGAAAAAGAGAAATAAAAGCTTATTGAAGAAAATAATTCCTTAAAAAGTACAATTGGGCATATAGAAGCTACCAACTCAGGAAGACATCAAGAAGCAATTAAAAAATAAAAAAAAAGAATGAAAAATAGAATAAAGTGTGAAATATTTCATTGGAAAAACAACTGACCTGGAAAATAGATCAAGGGGATATAATTTACGAATTTTTTGACTACCTGAAATTCATGATAAAAAAAAAGATCCTAGACATTATCTTGGAAGAAATTATCAAGGAAAACTTCCCTGATATTCTATAACCAGAAGGTAAAATAGAAATGGAAAGAACCTACCAATCACCTCCTGAAAGATCCCAAAATAAAAATTCCCACAAATATTATAGCCAAATTCCAGAACTCCCAGGTCAAGGAGAAAATATTGGAAGCAGCCAAAAAGAAACAACTTAAATACCATGGAGCCACAGGCAGGATAATGTGAGATTCAACATTGAAGGACTGAAGGGCTTGCAACATGATATTCTGGAGGACAAAGGAGCTAAGATTATAACCAAGAATCACATACCCACCAAGAATGAGTATAATCCTTTATGTGAAAAATGGACATTAAATGAAACAGAGAACTTTCAAGTGTTCCTGATGAAAAGAGGAGAGCTGAATACTACTACTACTACTACTACTACTACTACTAATAATAATAATAATAATAATAATAATGATAATAAAATAATAATAATAATAACTTTATTATTTTAAGGGGTTACAAAGATTATGCACTTGAAGAATAACCTAATACACCCTCAGTTGAATATATAAATCTATCTTACCCTCCAAGAAAAGTAAATGGAGAAGAAGAAGATAAGAGAAGGGGGAGTGAATGATAGCAAATTGGAGGAAGCAGGAGTCAGAAGCAAAACACTTTTGAGAATGGACAGGGTAAAAAGAAAAAGAGTAGGATATATGGAAGAAAAAAAGATGGAAGGAAATAATAATCATAACTGAAAAAAATTACAGCCAATATCTCTGATAAAGACTTCATTTCTCAAATATATAGAAAAATGAGTCAAATTTATAAAAATAACAGCCGTTCTCCAATTGATAAATTGTCAAAGTATATGAACAGGCAGCTTTCAGACTAAATAATCAAAGGTAGCTACAGATATATAAAAAATTCTCTAAATCACTATTGATTAGAGAAATGCAAATTAAAACAACTCTGAAATACCACCTCACATCAATCAGATTGGCTATTGCGACAAAAAAGGAAATGACAAATATTGGAGTGAATGTGGGAAAATTGAGACACTAATGCATTGTTGGTGGAGTTATGAGCTAGTCCAACCATTCTGTAAAGCAGTTTGAAACTGTGCCCAAAGGTGTATAAAATCAGAATATCCTTTGACAAAGTAATACCACTACTAGATCTGTGTCCCAAAGAGATAAAAACAAAAAGGAAAAAAAGACATATTCAGACAAAAATATTTATAGCAATTCTTTTTTGGATTGGCAAAGAATTGGAAATTGAAGGGACACCCATCAATTGAGGAATGGCTGATGAAGTGTGGTATATGCTTGTGATGGAATACTACTATGCTATAAGAAATGATGAGAAGGCTGTTCTTAGAAAAATCCAGAAAGACATTTATGAACTGATGCAAAGTGAATTGAATAGAGCCAGGAGAACAGTGTACACAGAAACAACAATATTATATAATGATTAACTGTGCTATTCTCAGCAATGCAATAATCTAAGATAGTTCTGAAGAATTTAAGATGAAAAAAGCTGTCCATCTCCAGAGAAAGAACTGATGGAATCTGAATTCTGATTGAAGCATACTTTTTTTAACTTTCTTTTTTTTCACTTGTTTTGGTCTGTGTTGTCTTTTACAACATGACTAACATGGAAATATGTTTTGTGTGACTACACATTTATAACTTATATAAAATTGCTTGCCTTCTCAATGAGAGGTGAGGGGAGGGAGGGAGGAAGATAATCTAGAATTAAAAATTTAAAAATTTTAAATTAAAAATTTTAAAATTTTAATGTTCAAATTGTTTCTACATATATTTGACTAAAATAAAATATTAAAAATGTAAAACAGAAAAAAAAAAAAAACTGAGAGAGACCATGGAGTCCAGTTGGATTTTTTTCATTTGTTTTTATTTTATCCAGGCTGCTAAGGACCTGGTAGAACTTATAAAGATCAAGAACCAGTAAAGTATGATTTTTTTTTCCCCAGGAAAATGTGAACACCTTGAGGACATGGACTATTTTAATTTTTTCTTTGTGATTGGCCCAATGTATTTGTTTGGATTGTTGAAATAAATTCACTAGAACTAAATCACTGAAGTCTCTAGGAAGTTTAAGAATTCATTCCCAAACAATGAAATACATGGGAATTATTTTTGAAGAGCGTGGTAATTAGTTATCCTTCTCATTCACAGAAAACTATGTCCAGAAATCATAAGAAGATTCCAAAAGAGACCTTTTGTCATAATATTAACAGCCGGTTTATATTTACCTCAGCTATAAACATAAAGCTTAATTCTTCCTCAATGGACCCATAACTAGGTGATTACAGATCAAAATGAAAGATCCACCCAGTGTGTGAAGAACTTTCTCTATTTCCTGGAATATATCACCAGAACCAAGATGGCATTTAAAGTACTCTTCTGATGCCTCTCATTTTTGAAATATGACTAATCAAATTCCTTTTCAAGTTATATGTGTACACAATTATCTTTTCCAAAACATTTTGTGTAAGCCTTGCTTGACAAATTGCTTCCCATCACCAATAGTCTTCATATTTTCTTTTAGATTACTTATAATTATGATTGTTCCAAGATCAAAGTACTTTGTGATTGCCAGTCATATATCATGACTGAAAAGATACTGATGTTAAGGAAATAGGATGTCAAAGCAGGAAAGAGTTTTAGATGACTGGAATTCTATGTAATATCTCAAATATGATAATACATTGAATTTTCATGGCTGTTTTAAGATTTGCAAATAATTTCACATATGTTATCTCTCTTGGTCCTCACAATGACTTTGTCAGTTGGGTGCTATTATCATTGTGATTTCTGTCAATAAGGGTATTGAAGCTAAGAGGTGTTATGACTTGTTCAGTGTTACAACACTGGCAAATGTCAGAGGCAGAATTCAAACCCAATTCTTGACTATGAAATCAATGCTCTATCCAATGTGCAATGTTCTCTCATTTACTCTTTTTGATCACTTCTGGTTATGTCTTTTTTTTTCCTTCTGAATGTACCATCCAAATTACCCTTTTTGAAGTAATTACTAACAAAAACTCAGATAACCTAATAGAGGATTGTACGCTTATCTGTGGCAAGAAGGGTTGAGTAGAAGTCAAATACCTTTGTCCTCTTCCACAGAATATTTGAGTGAAGGGAACCAAGACCAAGGTGACCAATGGTCCTAAGACCCATAAAGGGAACTGAAATGAAACAAAGTCTAATACACCAATTAAATGCATTTTTGTCTGAGAAAAGGCTTGTAGGGGAGAGAATATCCTACAAGGGAGCAGAGAGGTAGAGAAAATTCTTCAGCTGCTCAAAAAGGAGAAAAAAGAGGTGAGATAATATAGTTTGTAGAGGCTTTTTGGATGGGGAGGGAGAGTTTAAGGGATAAGATATCTATAGATATGATAAGCCAGGGTGTAAGGCATTTGGAAAGTACCATGTCTGCAGCTGCTGCTCAAGGCCACCTTGAGCCATTCAAGGCTAGTCTGGCATCTGAAGCCAACTTCAAATTCATCTAGAGTTCACTTGGAAAAGAATTAGTGGAAGGGCAGAGCCAAGATGGTGGAGTAAAAGCAGAGACTTACTTGAGCCCTCTCCCAAATCCCTCCAAATACCTGGAAAAAAAATGACTCTAAACAAATTCTAAAGCAGCAGAACACACAAAAAGACAGAGTGAAACAAATTTCCAGCTCAAGAAAACCTGGATGGTTGATTGGAAAGGTATATCTCACCAAACAGGGAGAGGAAGGCAGATTGGCGTGGGCACACAGGCAAAATAGGCCTCAGCAAACCAGCCCTCAGAGGACTAAATCACAGGCAGCTGTGGGGGTTTCCAGATTTCTCAACCCACAAATGCCGGACAACTTAGAAGGTCAATGGGAAAAGTCTGCGACTGCAGTGAGAGAGAAGCGCGGTCCCAGCCCTAGTCCCTGAACTTTCAGCTCACAGACTGAGGGGGAATTGAGTGGCTGATCAGGGGTGGAGTGCAGGGATCTTTCTGCTGGTTCAAGATTCTCTCGCTTTGCCTGTGCTTGGATCTGGGTCACAGTTCTGGGTGGCAGTCTTGAGGCAAGGAGGAGTGCTGGTGTGGTGGAGCTTGTAGTGGTGGTGGAAAGGAAATCCTCTTCACAGTTCCAAGGCAAGAAAGAGTGCTTGTGGTCACTCATACACCAGAGTATAGGCCAGGAAAGGAATAAATACCTCACCCCTAATAATACCACCTTGGAAGAACTGAAAATTTACAGATCCTTAGAAGTATCTCTGAAAACAGCTGCCCAAAATCCCTGAAGCTTAGGGTAGTACATTCTCCACACTGGAAGCACACCCCTACCTTAACAAAGAGTTTAAAACTCAATAATTGACTGGTATCATGAACAAACAAAGGCACAAAGAAAGTTAGACCATAGAATTTTTCTTTGGTAACAAAGAAGATCAAAACAGACAACCAGAAAAAGACAACAAAGTCAAAGCTCCCATATCCAAAGCCTCCAAGAAAAATATGAATTGGTCCCAGGCCATGGAAGAGCTCAAAAAGGATTTTGAGAAGCAATTAAGAGAAGTAGAGGGAAAAGTAGGAAGAGAAATGAGAGTGATGCAAGAAAATCATGAAAAACAAGTCAACAGCTTGCTAAAGGACATCCAAAAAAATACTGAAAAAAAGAATCGGTGGTATATCAAGCAGCTCTGAGCTTCAGAAATCCTTTTAATAGTCTGGTTGTTGTGTAACTCCACTGTCCTGTTCCCTTGTGAAGAAAAAAAGTTCTAACATATAGTATAATCATTACAGAGCTCATGTCCACAGTGTGTGTGTGTGTGTGTGTGTGTGTGTGTGTGTGTGTGTGTGTGTATGTTTGTTAGAATAAATATTGGGTTTGCAGGTAAAATAAAATTGGACTTGTAGAAATTGAGACAAAAGTGTCCATCTGTGTTGCCCAATTGAGACAGGATCTTAAATGTTTTGTAAATGAGTTTTAAAATGCCAATATAGAGAGAAGCAGAGTCAATTGCTTTATCTAGATATACTTTGGGAAACATTAGTTTGACTCCTTAGTTTGCCTTAAATATTGATTGAGTGTAAAAATAGAAAATATGGATAAATTGATCAAGACCATGGTAATAATGTAGGTTTCATATTTCCAAAAATGCTTGTAAACATGTACACTAAAAAATTGACGTAAATCAAATTTAATTTTATCTCTTACATTATCATGTAGTTGCACAGGAAAGGGTTACCCAAATGATGTCTTCTAATTAACAAATTCTTCTAGTAAGAAAATTGCTAATGTATTCCTTATTCAAAGACCTAGAAGGTTTATTAAATCCAATCAATAAATCTGTAGTTTTAAGGTCTTACTTAGCAATTCTCTAGCTAACCTCTAGTTTAAAATGCATTGATTTTGAGTGTCAGCTTAAGATAATGGGTTTAATTTTTAATTTTTTTTCTAAATATTAATGTGAAATGTTGGTATCTTGACAATATGGTCTACCTTTCAGAAATGTTGATATAGAACTCCAAGTAAAGTACAATTTCATTAAAAAAAGTGTGTGCTTGAGAGAGTGTGTGTGTGTGTGTGTGTGTGTGTGTGTGTGTGTGTGTGTCCTTGGATAATATAAGCTTTCAACATTATCTATGGATGACATACAAAATCCTATACAGTGTAAAAGAGAGATTCGATTATATGGGCCCCTAATGTCCATGTATACTGTAGGCTTTGAATTATTAATAAACAACTAAATGTCTTAAAGAGTTGCCTATATAACAATGCCTTTAACTATGTTATTTAACTAGTTTAACTAAAAAACAAAAACAAAATCTTTGTTAGCTAAAGTCACAGGTTCCTACATTGCAAGATATTTTGCTTGTTTTTGTGTATGTGTGATAAAAATAGACATTTTAAATTTGGATAGAATTTTCTTATACTTTTCAAATACCCTAGGAATTAAACTTCTCTTGAAATTCGCCCTCAGCTTAGATTCTTATAATCTATCCTTGGCTTAGATTCTTAAAATCTAGCCACTGCTCAGGTTCTTATAATCTACCCAATGGCTTGCTAATGTTTAAACTCCTTAAGAGTCTGCCCAATATGACAGATGTTCTAATTAAACCTTGTCTTTGTCTGAAAGAAGGTTTGGGTTGAATTCTTGCAGGCAGGACCTGTGTGTCATGATTTTGGACTCCCAGCACCCTTGAACTCCTAAACCTCAACATTTTGGTGACCCAAGGAAACTGCCTAACCCCAAGTTCTTCTCCAGCCACAACTGGAAGGCATGTAAGCCTCCCCTGACCCCCTGCCTCCTTTCTTGCTTTGCAGTTGGTTGCTTTCCAAGCACCAAGGCTTGGAGATGTTTTTCAGGCAGACAGTTAAGAGATGTCTCACACTCAGCCTGATGCTCTCAGGCTCTTGGTTCCCTGGGTTAGTTCGAGGCCATGGACCTTCAACAGAATGGAGGACAAGGATGGACACCCTATCTGGAAGTGTATGCCCAATTCTGTTAATTCTCTTGGTGCTAGAATTGAGAAAAACTGCAGTTGCTTTTTGGTTCCCTGAGGCTTACTTACTCCCTTCCCTCTACACCCCTGAATGCTCCTTCATGTAGGTTACAGGGAAAAGTTAGAACAGCTAAAAATATCTTGGCAGATTTTGGAGGTTGGTGATTGATCATTAAGGAGTTTTGAAACTCCTAACAACCATGGCCACTGCTTTCTCCCACTCCCTTTCCCTTGAGTCAAGAGGGTATCTCTCATAGGAGAAGAGAGTTTTACCCTTTACCCCTCACCCTTGATTTCACCCTCCCCTGCCTGGGAAAGGAAGGAGGGGAGAGGGGCAGCAACTACAGTGTAGGCCCCCCTGGCAATGGCCTTGGGCCGTAGGGCAATCTGTGCCTGGAAGCATCACCTGGGCTCAGCACATCCTGCTCAAGGTAATGAAGCTAGCCTCTGAACTTAGGTAAGCATGCTTTTTGAAATTTGTAGCTTTAACTGTTAATGATGAGATGTTTATACTCTGTGTAAAGTAATTTAGAGATGCATTTAACAAAACTGAAGTCACCTGATTGTAATAGGTTTGTTTCAAGTTTCAAATTGATGAACTTTTTGTATCAGTTATGTCAAGCAACTTTTCATAATTTGGTTACCGCTGAAATAATTTGGTTATTGTTCATTATTGTTTTAATGTGTAAACTAGCCAAAAAGCTTGTTTGGGTTATGTATGGCTTGCTGAGAATTTGCAAGTGTATAGAAATCACTAATAATTGGCTTTTTACACCAGGAAAAATTTAATTTTGAGATGTAAATCCTGGAAAAGATTTTCCTAAGCTGTGATTAATAAAGCTTGCTGTTTGAGGTAAAAGCTCCCAGGATTTTATTTTGAGTTGTCTGATGGATCATAATGCATTGATAATCAGTAATCCACCATCTGAGAAAAATGCCACAAGCTACTCAGAAAAAGTGATACTGGTGGGAAGACAGCATTGGGAAAAGCTGAGAGGACAATTTTAGCCTCAGTTTAAGATGGGATCCTCCTGGCTCAGTTTCCCCATTATGTTCCTTTGAAAAAGAATGTTACCCACCTGGCTATTCCTGAGTCTGGCTATGAGGTGGATTTGATACTGCAAGGTTGGAAAACTGGATTATCTGAATCTAAACGGAGCTGAGGATGTTTTATCCTGTCATATCTAGGCCTTGCAGTCTTTTCTGTCAGATTTGTGTCTTCCAGACTACAGGCCATTCACCTACAGTTGGAAGTAAATAGCAGGTACCAGCCAATGTTTCCCCATTGTTCTCTGGATGCAGCCTGTGCTCTGTTCTAGTGAACCTCCCCTTTGGGACCTACTCAAGGCAAGGCCAGCTCTATCCCCCTTGCTTGCAGGAAACAGTTTCAGAAGCTGAGACCTTCGCCCTTTACATCAATGTAATTTGTGTCCCATTTTTTTGAGTGGGGAATGATAAGGATGGGATCTAGACCCCAAAAAGGAAAAACCCTGGACTTTCCCACATGGCCAAATCTCTGGTGTTCCACTGAGGCTATAATCCCATCAACAAACCTTTCATTGTGGGCCTCCCTATGGCCCCAGGCCACTTTTCCATTCTCCCTTGGCCATGTGGTCCAGGTCCCTGGAATTCTATTACCTTATTGACTACTTGGCCACTGCTAGATCCCTCCCATAGTCTTAATATATATAAGGTCCATCTTGTCTCCCTTAAGGTGCTTAGATTCTTATAATCTAGCCATTCCTTAGGTTCTTAAAATCTAGCCACTGCTCAGGTTCTTATAATCGAGCCAATAGCTTCTAATGTTTAGGCTCCTTAAGAGTTTGCCCAATATGCTGGATGTTCTAATAAGTCTTGTCTTTGGCTGAAAAAAAAAAGAAAAGAAATTTTCCCTCCTTCCCCCCACCATGCAACCTTTACCTTAAGAACTTCCTGGGTTAGGCAGCATTCCACCTCCATGGCTTCAACACTGTCCCTTTATCTTTTCTTTGGCCTACTCTTTAAGCTGAAAGATTATATTTTAGGGTTGCCTTTGATAACCTGTTCTCCTTAATTTTATTAAATAATCTTTCTAGCATCTAGAGTCAGTGCTTTATTTGGCCTTATAGCTCAGGTTAAAGCAAATATGTAGGTTCGGGAATTTTAAAAAATTGGTAGTCAGGAAAATTATACAATCGCAAGATTTATTGTTATGCAACACAGCAAAAAAGCAAAAAACAACACGCATGCACACACACATATACCATTTGGCAATAAAAGCAGACAGAGGTTCATTCCCACAAATACAAGAAACTCATCCTGTAAGCATATGGGTGAGGGAGATATGTCAGGGAAGAAACACTCTCAAAGTTAGGGTTCAGGTAGTAATATTATATGCCCTAAAATGGGCTTGCTTGGGAACAGGTAATCAGTGCCAGTTATAGGACTGGGCATTCCTAATCAGACCAACATGTGGTGCAAAAATTTTTCTGAGTGCCTTATAAGTGAAGATCCAGTTGGGGGAGTTTCTTTATTGGGATCACAATCTGGTGGGAGGATCTAACCTTAAGATAGCAGAAGGAGAATGACTTGAGGGTCCTGCAGCAGGTCAAGAGCTTCCAATCAAAAATCAAAAAAACCTTTTTTTACCTCACACTGAGTTAACATTGAAAAAGTAAAAACTGTTTTGCCTATATATTTCTATGGACATTAAAACCACTTATCCTAAGTGACTCCATAATGAATTCTATCATTATAAATATCAGAAAATATCCCTAAATCAAACAATATACATTTATAATTATTACAATCCACTCATTGATCCTAATGACTATTTAACTAGAAATAATTGGCTAACACAAATCACATCATAACAATTTAACAATAGAAATACATAAAGATTTAGTTATGGAGAAGTTGTCAAAAACTTAGTGGCAATTACAGACAGAAACAGGATAACACAATAATAACAATCTCTAACAGACTGCTTGTCCGGTAGTTTCACCCTGCAGGCAGGATACAGGAAAACAGATCCCAAACCAGAGAGAGGACATAGGGCTAGATCTTTCAAATAGACCCAAACAACTTCTCCGAACAAGACAAAAGTTGCTCTGGTTACAGAGCTGGAGAAGAAACAAGTGGTGGGAATCAAACTTACCCCCTTTGAAACCTGAATTTTCTATCACAGTTGGGGGTTGGATTAATCTCAAAGTCCCTTTGATGGGTTTATATGGTAACATGGGGGAGGGGGCTTTTTCAGCCCTAAGTAGTTTATGGGGTTACACTTTCTTCCCCTTTATTTTAAAAGGCTGCAGGCCCCAATGTCACTTCTGTCTGGAAGTCAAATGACTTCTCTTTCCCCCACTCCTGGATCTCCAGCTACTGAAAGAGGGAAACATAAATGGTCAGATTTTGTATCCTTGTAGGGAAGGGTGAGAGTGGTACAGTGTGGGGAGAAGAGAGAATAACAACTTCTGGTCTCAGATGATCCAAACATGCCAACCAGGTTTTGGGTACCTTTGATTCAGAGCTGTCAAGGCAAGTAACTTTTCCTGGACTGGAGCTGCTGGTATGTCTCTGCCTCAGAGTGTCCAGATGTAACCTAAAAACTTACCACTGTACAGAGCCCTGAATTTTATGGGGAGCTATAGCCTAGCCTCTGGTAGTCAGGTGTCTGACCATGGCATGGCTATTTTGACAGTCTATACGTCTTGGGACCATGCATAAGAGTGTCATCCACATAGGGACTTATGTTGTGGCCCTCTTTTTACCAGGTGTTCTTCCAAGTCCTGCAAGTAATAGACTTTGGGCCAGGCCTATTCAAATAGCCCATGAGCAAGGGTGTAAATGTGGATTGTGAGTCTTTCAAGGTAATTGCAACCACAGGGAGAGTTGGATTGGTTTGTAGTGAGCATACCCATCTGTCAGTGTCAGGGCCTGGGCTTTGTCCTGTGACTGAGACATTCAGTTCATAATAATCATGCCTATAATGGGAAAAGGTAGATGAATGTTAGGTATGATGACAACTTGTGTCCTGGGAAGCAAAACAGAACCCATTTCTAAATTAACTATGTTGCATTTACCCACAGCAGTGTGGCCACCAAGTCCCTGCACAGGTTTGGGTGTTCTGTGATGAATATCAGAATTTCCAGTAATAAGACTATGCTCTTGTGTCCAAAAGGGCCATGCATTCTTGACTATTAGTAGGTAACCTATTAATAATAAGGACCATGGAGAGGAAGTCAAGCCTCAAGTCCTAGGTGTGTCGCTATGATTTTCCTCTGTGGTCCCTGACATTCCTGGAGCTGGGGTGAGAGCTTCCATCATCTTCGTTTCCACTTTCCTGGCTGCCCTGGTGGATTATGTTGTTGCTCCTATCGTTTTCCTGCTCATATCTTGACAGGAAGTCTATCAATTTATTCACTGTCTTTCCCAAAATTAATAAGCTAGGGACACCCAGATGTCAGAGGTATTAGTATAGGTTAGGCTGAGTATTTTTGCCTCCCCAATCTAAAGGACTGATATTTCAACTGCCTTCCCCTGGTCCGTCTTCTGGCCTTCCGCCCCTGGGCCCCAAGGATGCCTGGTTCCTTTCTGCCTAAATCTTCTCCTAGGTCCTTCTTCCCCTGAAAGCCTCATTGGAGTATACTTGAATGTCTTGCTCTTTGTGGTGTCACTCCACCACATCAAGGCAGTTGAGAGCAGCTTGTACAGTGTCAGCTGCAGCCATCATTGGGAGGAGGGTGGCACAATACTTCTCAGAGGCTCCTCAAAGAAACAGGGAGTGGGCAGTTTCTTTAGGTCCTGCCCATTTTTCATCTACTTGGGGATCATCGTTATCATTGTACAGCTAAACATCACATCTAATTTCTGTAGCAAAGAACAATTTATGTAACTACTGGTATAACTTTTCACCTTTCTGCATTAGGTCTTTGATCAGAGTTTGGAGTTCCATGGCATTTAGGGACTTAACTTCCTACTGATGTTCAGAATGACTATCAGCATCTGCATTGGTGACAGTGTTGTCACCAAGAGGGTTTGGGCAGTGTCTCCCTCATGGAGTCACTGTCTATTTCATCAGGATTGGGGTTAAGGTCTGGGGAATTTTGAAAGAGTTATTCTTAATCCAATAGTCTGGTTAAAAAAGTTGTTACAATCCTTTTCTAGCTTAGCTTATCTTGGTGCCAGGAGGTTGCTAGAAGTGTCCAACAGATATTTTAGGGAATTTAGAGCACTTGATAGTATAGGCAACTTCAGCAAGGATCTTAGGAGGAGTTAGCACTAATGTTTGCTTAATTTCTTAAGAAGAGATCCGGCAGGCTTGTACCAAGGGTTAAGAGATGAAAAACCTTCTGTAATGGATTCTCTCTTACATCAAGGAAACAGTAACCATGCCAATTAGCACAAACTTTTTACTTTTGTTTAAATTGTTGTCACTTTCCTTTCTTATTTTTTGACTTAGGCATAATGCAGGCAGCTTTCCTATACAAAACAGCACTTGCACACTGGGCAAGAGGGAACACACCTTCCTTTCAAAAGGAGCCTGAGGATCCTTGCATTTTGCGATGTGTAAAATATCCTATGATAGATGAGGAAATTCCCTTAGATCGGTACAGAACTGCTAACACTGTACTTCACAATGACTCTCCAAACACTACCAGAGACATTCCAAATATTATTACCCAGTTTCTTAATTCCTTTCCATGTATTTGACCCCACTAATACTTTCCATATACTAGATATCAAACCACTAATTCTCTTTTCCATTTGTTGAAATCAAATTCCATCCTCATTTTCAATTGCTCCATTTGGCCTCATGATTCAGGTTAAAGGAAATATCTGAGTTTCAAATTTCTAGAAAATTGATACTCAGAAAAATACTGCAATCAGAAATCCTGTTGTTATATGACACAGCAAGCAGGACAAACAAAAGCATACAAGTACACAGACACACAGACATACCATACAGTAATAAAAGCAGCCCACAGATGCAAGAAACTCATCCAACAAGCATGAGGGGGAGAGAGACATGTCAGGGAAGAAATACACTCAAAGTTGAGGTTCAGATGACGAGATTATATACTCTAAAAATGGGTTTGGTTGAGAAAAGATAATTAGCTCTAATTTAGGAGTGGATATTCCCAATCACACAAAAATGTTGTAGCAAAGTTCTTAAGGGTTCACTGGTATCAGGCATAAGCTCCAATAGGGAGAAGTTTTATTTTTTTCAGGGGGTGGGGAGATGGGGAACCAAAAACTGGTCTCAGTAAAGGTGGGAGGATCTAACATTAACTTTTTAAACCAGATAAGGAAAATGACTCAAGGCCCCCTGCAGCAGATCAAAAGTTCATCCTATCAAAGACATAAAACCTCACCTACCTCACACACTGTTATAACAGTGGAAAAGTACTAACTGCATCTTTTTGCCAGTATATTTCTATGAGCATTAGGACCATTCAGCTTAAGGGACTCCATATTACTGTCCTATCATTATAAATGTGATATCAAACAATATAAAATTTACAATTATCACAATCAGAAAATATATTAGCTAAAATACTACACAACACTGATTTTATTTAAATAGAAAAGCAAGAAAATGGTAATTTTCATTTTTCCATGGTATACATCCATTCATAGCTTCTTTATGTAAAATTAATAGAAATTTTCTCCCGCCTCCAACTCCAGAGCAGATTAAAAATCTATAAAAGCTCTTAAAAACTTGATTCTTTGCTGGCATAGTATATTGCAGAAATGTTTGCACTTTCACTTAATGGGAGAATTTGAGGGGAGTGAGGGAAAGAGTCTAGATCTAAAATATCATTTGTGTATGGAATTCCTGGTAAAGAAACTCTCTTCATAATGCATTCCTGCATAACTTACAGTTTTACAATGTGTGTGGGGCGTCAAGAGGTTAGATGACTTCTCTGGTCCCACAGTGTATATCAGAGATAGGATTTGAACTCATATCTTTTTGACTCAAAGACTGATCTGTTTGTTATCAAGCCATTTTTCAGTCATGTCCAAGTTTTTGTGACCCCATTTTGGGGTTTTCTTGGCAAAGATACTGGGGTGGTTTACCATTTCCTTCTCCATCTCATTTTACAGCTGAGGAAGCTGAGGCAAATAGGGTTAAGTGACTTGCCCAGGGTTACACAGCTAGTAAGTGTTTGCAGTCAGATTTGAACTCAGGAAGGTGAGTCTTTCTGACTCCAGGCTCAGCATTCTATCTGTCCCGGCCGCTGCAGTGGAGAGCATGAGACCAGATCAGTGCTCAGTAACCCGGAGACGCATGGATGAGGTGGGAGACAGCAAGATGGCAGAAGCTCCTGTTTATTGTAAGCTGGGTGTGACCTTTATAGCCCTCAAGGCACCTTGGGATTGCATGATCAGAGCCCTACAGCCAGTCAGTAGATCCCCTCATAGCATGCATGCCTCATGTCAGGGTGGTGAACAGGATGTGCACGGGAACGCTTAGCCATTCAGAGGAGAGCTGAACCAGACATGGTTGTTGTGTGTCCACAGAGGAGAGGTCAGTTAAGCCTTCCTGGCTTTCACACAACAGCCTGTGACCCTCAACTTCCTGCTTGGAAGCCAGGACTCCGATAGGCAGGGCGCAGCCCCGTGACAATTCCTGTGTCAATTCCCCCTTTTTGTTTTAGAGGAGCTGCCTATGCGGATGGATCTCTGTTTATTGAATGCTAGCAACTCTCTTTTTTAGCCCTAGTGATGCCTGTTCAAAGCGTGATCTCCTCATGATAACCAATCCCTGCGTCTGCTGGAGCTCGTGTCAGGACTCATCTCCCAATGAGAGGAGAGCCGAGCCAACCGTGGGAGCCGAGTGTCAGCAAAGGAGAGGTCTTGTGAAACTTCCTTATTTTTGTCACGCAACTATGTTGTGACCCTCAGCTTCTGCTGATAGAAGCTAGAACTCTCATGGGAAAGTTCCCTCTACAGAGCTCTCATGAGACCATGAGACATTCACCCCAACATCTATCTATTATGTCACCTAACTGACCTGGTTTATTATCTATAATAATGCCGTCTCTCAAAAAATACATGAAAATGTATGGTCATAAATGCTTTGACAGTAGGATTATTTTAACCATAGAAAATGTTTGATCAAATGTTTAAATTGATTTCCTCCTCTCTCCATATTCATTAGTATAGAGTTTTATTTCTAGATCAGTAATTATATAAAAGTGATATAGAAGATACCCAGTGTAAGGCCAAGAAAAAGAAAAATTCCTTATCTATGCGGTAACCATCCATAACAGGAAAAAATACTGGGAATGACAAAAAGGTATTGCCCAGGAAATGACATTAGAGTTTTCCTAACATACCCATTTAATTATTTGGTGTATTCTAAGAACATACTTCAGATGGAAATGTTATTCAGTCATTTCAGCCATGTACTACTCTTTGTGACCCCTTTTGGGGTTTTCTTGGAAAAGATATTGGAATGATTTGCCATTTCCTTCTCCAGCTCATTCCTCATATGAGGAGACTGATTAAGTGACTTGCCCAGAGTAAAACAGTTAGTAAGTGTCTGAGGTCAGATTAGAACTCAGGTTTTCCTGAATCTAGGTCTGGCTTTATTCACTGAGTCTCTTCCTGGCTGATCCATTTAATCATTCTGTGGATTCTGAGAAGATACTTCAGATGGACAGTTATCAGGGCTCAGAACTGAGTACTAGGGTGAGATTGGATTTTGAAAATGAAACAGTACTTTTGAAACTCTCAAATTTATTCTTTCATAAAGCCACCCCATATAGCCTTAATCCATGACTTTACTGATATAGATACGTTAGGAGGGGACTTAATAGACAGTCAGTAAATATACTTACATATCCATACATTGATGAAATAGAGAATGTGTGTAGAAACCACAAAATACTGAGGTTCTGGGGGGAACCATTGAGTCATACAAAAAAAAAATCCTTCATGGTTCCTTTACCACTAATTTCCCAGACTGAATCTCCATGTCTATAATCCATTTTTTACTTCTACCTTGACTTCTGAATTTTGGTACCTTGAAAAAAGTGTGTAAATATTTTTCTGAAGCTCTCTTAGATCTCAAGTTAAATCATGCCCCATATCACATGTATAGAATATCCTCTTTATATCTCCATCACCTCAAACCATCACTGACATGTGTCATCTCTCTTCAAGGAGTCATATAGCATTATCCTGGCAATTATTATATGATTGTGAATAATGGAACCACACAATTGCAATAAAATTTAAATGACAACTAATTCAAAGAAACGCATGATTGATACAACTTGGTTGTAAAATGTAACCAAAAATAACTTGTATGTGAGAAAATTATGATCATGAAAAGGATCTGGCTAGTCATGTAGAAAACATGATGGAAAACAAATGGAACAACCCATATGGAAGAGAGGTAACCTGAAGTCTTAAATTAAAACCAAGAGGAAGAACTTTGACAATATAGGTAGAAACTACATGGAGAATTGATAAGAAAAGATGGACAAAAATGGCAGAAAACCTGGAAGAATTTTGATCTAGACTGTTGGAGGTAATATTTATATTAATGTCTTCATGGATTTACTGAAACACTAATTGCTTACGTCAGTAGTCTCCAAAGTTATTAAATTACCTCTAAGGAAAAAAAAGCCATCATCCATGTATGTATATTTATTTATTTATAAGTTATATGCATATACAGAAAAGCAGCATGACATAATGGATAGAGATCTAGCCTCAGGAACAGGAATACCTGTGTTCAAGTTTGATCTCTGACACATACTGACTCTGTGACTTTGGATCAGTCACTTAACTTATCAGTATTCTTGGAAATTTTCTGACCAGAAGTTTCAGAGAACATGCTAACATGGAAAAAAGAAGTTTTCCTTATCCAGAAATAACCTGGTAATCACAGCTCTTTCCCCCCTTGTAGGTGTAGTAGAAAGTGTCTTGCAAATTCTTATTGATTGAATGTATTACATAGATTCTCAAATGTACACAAAAACACAAAGTAAAAAAAAAACTATATGCAGGTGGAATAAATATTTTAAAAATATTTATATTTATTTGTTAGTAAAACAACCTTTTTATTCAATAAAAACTAACTTTTATTGAGAGAAATATAATTGAATGTTCCATTATTTCTGAAACTCTTAGTTTAACATGATGCTAAAATGATTTAAAGATGCTATTCATTTTACTTAGATTCTTGGTTTTACATTGTCATGGCAAAAAAAAAAACAAAATAAAATGATACTGAATGAATATATATATATAATATATATATTCAAATGGAAGGATAGCATTGTTGCAAAACAACAGCAGCAGCATCAACAACAAAAGATACCTCACAAAGGTCCATGGATCCAAATGGAAAGATGGCACTTATTAAATCATGATCTGTATTTTTCTATCCCATTTACCAATGGGGTAAAGGATTTTTTCTTTTTGTATTTGTTTGTTGTTTTAATGTGTCTAATAAATTTCTATTTTCCTTTAGATAGAGGATGGAGTTTAAAGGCATGCTGCCTGGAGATCAGGTCCCTTGTTCTGAGGATGGTTGTTTGTTTTATTCAGAAGGGTTCAGAGGCAGGGTAGGTGGCAAGATGAACAGGTAACTTTGATTTTTTTGTGATGGCTGGCTACATTCTTCTACTTTTGAGTTGCCTAGTGGGTCTGAGGATGTTTTGGAATGAGGATTTCAGATCTCATAGAATTTTGTGCATGGCTGCTTGAGCTTAATGCCCACTGACAACCCTGCTTCTTCCAATTTGCCTCTATCTAGGTCAGGGGTGGGGAACTGGTGGCCTAGAGGCTACACTGGTCCTCTAGGTCCTCAAGTACAATCCTTTGATTGAATCCAAACTTCACAGAAAAAATCCCCTTAATAAAGGATTTTTTCTATGAAGTTTGGGTTCAGTCAAAAGGTTGCACTTGAAGATCTATAGGATCACATGTGGTCTTGAGGCCACAGGTTCTCCACCCCTGATATAGGTGATACTTCTTGTTCTTTTCTGTTCCTCCTGCTGCCACTCCTTGTGCCAGTAAATCTTGAGCTTTTCTTGAAAAAAGCTTCTTATAGGAAGGCTTTAGACTCTCTATATTCTAGGGTGAGAAGTTGAGGTTTGACCCAGGGAAGCACTATCTGTCTACCTGTTTGCCCACTTTCTGCCTGGGCGGGCTTCAATGGCACTGACAGGGAAAGGAGCATCCCAGAGGCAGATCAGAGTGGCAAACATGAATAGCTATACTGCTCTCCTAGGTTCTACTATCTTCTTCTTGAATTCTGATGTAATCTTTGGCTATGTCCTTGGGAAACCACCAGCTTTGCTGCCTCTTACACTGCTATGTCTTTGGTCCATTTCTTTATATCATCAGGACTACAATTCTAGGCACAAAAGAGAAGGAAAGGACACTGAAAATTTGTTGGATAAAATGAGTTTTTAATATTTTAGTACTGGTTCAGAAATGAAAGATTTTGCCTCCAAAGTCCTTCTTGGCATTGTCAAAACATTTCACATCAGAAATTGATGAAATTGTATCAGTGGAAATGAGATTAGAAAAGAGACATTTCCATCTGTTTTGCCAAAGCACCCTAAGGATGATGAGACCTTTCCATCTGACTTTCAGGTGACACCTTCCATAATTTTTTCTCTACCATTAAAATGTGAGCTGCTTAAGAGCAAGGACTGTCTTAGTTTTCTATTTAAATCCCTAGCATGAAATTTAGTGCTTTACTCATAATAAGTGTTTAATAAATGCTTTATTCTTCTGTCCCTTCAAAATTTAAACCATTCTTCAAACATTTCAATGTGATTGGTGCAATCATGTATATCAAGGAAGACAGAAAATAAAGAAGACTTAATCCTTTATCCCAAGGGGATTCCAATCTGTGGATTTCATCCATTGGCACAATTTCCTTCTTGAGCTCTTCCAAGAAGGCTTTTTGGGCTTCAGGCCAGTTCATATTCCCTTTTGAGGTTCCAGATGTAGGTTTGTTGACAATGTTGTCCTCTTCAGAATTTCTGCCTTAATCTTCACTGTTTCCATAATAAGAATATATAATACATTTCTTTTTGTTCCTGGTGTTTGCTTATTTCCTAGCGTTTAAAGAGATTGAGCTCTCCTCCTAGGGAGCAGGGGGTACTGACCCAAGCTTCTTGTGTTGGCAGCCCAGGGCTTGGTCACTGGCATTGTGTTCTGGGTCCTCCATTGCTGGCAGTTGGAGGCTGTAGGGTTCTGGCAGCTTATTTGGTGTTGGGCTGGAATCACCAACACTGGAACTCTAGGGGTAGGACTGGGTAGTCTGGCCTGTGGAGGTTGCCTGCTCATCTGGGCCTGTTCTTCCTTTTACTTTCTTCAGCTCCTTTCATATGGATGTTGCAATATATTTCTCTGCCTGGGGCCCCTTGGAGCACTTCCCGGAGTTTTGCTGAAGCACTGGGAGACTTGATTGTTCTTATTTCACCATCTTTGCTCCTGGAAGCTGGAGGTTTGGCACAATTTCCCTATCTCATTCCTATGAATTTGTGAGAGGTGGTCTTGAGTTGGGTTTAACCCATTGGTAAGGAAGTTTTTTGGTTTTGGTTTTTGTTTTTCTTGCATTTCCCAATATATTTAATAAAAAATAACTAACATTGATCAAATAAAACAAAATCATCTAGAGTCTAAAGAAAAAATTGCATTTGAATATTTTGATTAAATTTAAAATAACTTTCATTCAAAAGAAAATCTTTCACTGACCTTAGAGTCTCAGAGGAATATCATGTTTCCATTCTTTAAAATTTCAATAAATGTACTCATGCTTCAACAATATCTATCACTAAGTAGTTAATGTAGATTTACTGGGACCTTAAACTCATATGCTTAATGATGTTTTATTGCATTCAGAAACCATTCTCATTTACCTAAACAATGAACGACTTAATTACTTCAAAGCTTGTTGTTTCATTCTTAACATTTTTAGACATTTTTAGACAATTGCCTTTTAATGTGGTGCTCCATAGCTGACTCATCTCTAGGCTCAGCTGGTGTCTTCTAAAATAAAGTGATTAAAGCCAAACACATAAATTATATACCTCAGACCAGAGAAGGATATCTATACTGAGAATGTCAAATAATATACACATATTTTAAGATAAGCTATTAGTTTCTGATTTATATATAAACACAAACACAAAAGAATTTTTGTTTCTTGTTTCTAAATTAACTTTTAGCTGAATTCAAAAATTTTTTTCCCTTTCCAGATATTCCAAAATGTTGTTCAATTTGAAACCAATCCAGGAAATAATAAACTTTTCTATTTTACCATTATAAAGTTAGGTTAATATGCCACACACACACACACACACACACACATGTGTGTATGTGAATACCTAGACAAATATTATAATACAAATATATATATATAATGGCATATAGATATTAAAAAAGATATAATATAGATGTAGAAAAACATTTAGGCAGAGTGTGATAGTAATAGTGAAAAAAGATAGAGATACATAGCTAACCACAATAAAATACAGATAGCTAAATGATGCATAGATACATGAGAGATATTATAGTATATAAATAGATCTAGCATGTAATTAGATATTTATGTGTTATCTCCCCCATTAGAATGGACTCCTTGAAAATATCCTTGAGGATAAAAACTCATTGTCTTTACCTTTCTTCGTAGTCATAATAATTAGCAGATATTAAGTACATAATTAAAAAATAATGATTGTTCCAAAAGATTAAAAGATTTGCCCAAGGTTACATAGATAAGAAGTGTCAGAAATGATATTTAAACTCAGTTCCTCAGACTACACAACTTTCAACGGCAACAAAATCTTTCCTAATATTTGTTTGTCCACTTCCTCCAAGAAATAATAGCCTTCTTTGAATCAACTACAATAAAATCATGCCTATATATCTATATCTGTGTATCTATCTATCTATCTAACTTTCTTTCTTTCTTTCTATCATCTAAATTTATCTCTAATGTATCATCTATGTGTCATTTATCTAATATAAATTAGTCATTTATCAATCATTTTATTATGGTTGACTATTTATATCTATTTGTAGATCACCAGATAGAAGGGGCAAAAAATTGACTTTGAAGTCAGGTTCTCAGATTGCATATCTTTCCACTGCACCAGGGTGCCTTCTACTGCTTTGAGATGTGTTTATCTCCCCTTCTTACTCCAAACAGCCTTTTCTGAACCAACCACAAGAAAATAATATAGATATAGATATATAGCATATAGATATAAATATAGATGTAGTAAATAATTTTTGCTGTGGAAGAAGGAGGGTTTTTAAAGGATTGAGCTCTATTACAAGCCTAGACATGGGTCTACTCAGTCCTCTCTGTTCTTGACCTCTCCTGCATAGCTATGTTGTAACACAGAATGCTAGCTATCTGGCTATCACAGTCTGAGCAAATTACTGCAGTTCGGAGTTTCAATCTTGGTGACAGTAGGGATGAGAGTGGGGTTCCATGTTGCTTTCTTTTTTTAAGCCAGCAGTCTGACTTGAGTAGTTTTGCTGTAGGCTGTGTGGTGGGACAAGGTAGGCATTAATTCATCTAGTTTTCAAGTTGTTTGGGTTCTTGGTTCCTTAGACCATAAAGAGAGAAGGGACTGATTTATTTTGGGTGCATAATCCCTATTTTTAAGAGATTTGAGAGATTATGGGAACTAGGGAAAATGTCTCGACCTTCATTATATTGATCACATGACGCAGAAGTCTTCCTTTTTAAAGGTACTCTTAAATTCACATTTTATTCTTGCTCTTGTTTTTCTTCTTGTTGTGATTCTTGTTCTTTTTGTTCTCATTCTTGTACTTCTTCATAGTGGTGTTAGCAGTTGTAAATTAAGTCATCATCATTGTCATCCTAGTAGTGGTGATTATAGTAATAAATTCCTGCTAGATTCTTTTAACTCTACAAGTAATTTCAGGGTGTTAATATCCTCCGATAAGTTAATTCATATCTTCAGAAGGAATGTTTAAAAAAGAATAGGAATAAAACTGTAGATTTAAGAACGAATATATAACAGTACGCTAAAGTATAAGAATATGAAGAATTCTTAAGTCCAGAATGATTTTAGGACTCGTGAAAAATTCCTAAGACTAATACAAAGATTCTTTTTAAAGCTACATCTGGAACAAGAGGAAAAGCTAGGAAGATATCAATCCAGTGTTTGAAGCAAATTGCATAATATTCACAGGTGACAAAGAGAAATCAAAATCCCTCAACTCATTTCATTTCCATTTTTTTTCTGTCAAAAAGATTGATCTTCAGCATGAAAAAGCAGAGAAAAAAATGTTTAAGAATTGAAGGCAAAAATAAGTCAGGAGGCAAGAAGAGATCTCCTATCTGTTTTAAATGAGTTCAAGTCTCTAGGTTTGGTTGAATTATACACCAGGGTTGAATTCTATCTCCATAATATTGCTCAAATCTATCTCCACTCATAGTTGCACCACTGGAGTTCAAGGCTTCATTACTATGTTGTCTGAATGATTATAACAACTTCCTACCGAACTGGATTGAATGCCTCCTGTCTCTGTCTTAATTTGCACAGCTCCTAGGGGGAAAAATATTCCTAATAGACAGTTTTAATCATATTACTCTCCAGCTCAAAAACATTCAGTTGCTTCCTATTGCCCGCATTGTCAAGTACAAACTCCTCAGCCAGTTATAGAACCTCCATGATATGACAAAAAAATCTAGAAGAATATTGGCCAAGTAGAGAATATCCAGAGAAGGGTATAAGGATCTAGACATGATAACATGAGAGGAAGTTGAAGCAACCTAAGCAATTGACCTAGAAAATTCACACTTTGAGGGAAAGTAATTGCTGTCCTCAAATACAGGGTATAATCTTAGTGCACTTTTAATTTAACTTAAAACTTCACTGAGACTTCCAGAACATCCTATATATGTTAGATTTATGTCTGGAAGAATTATATTTATTTTGTGGATATCCAGAGGGAAGAAATAAGTGAAATAAGTCCACTAGATGAAAGTTATAAAGAAGGAAATTGAGGTTTGATATCAGGAATGACTTTTGGCAAAGCTGCATGGTATCAGAGAGAGGCAGCATGAAATAATAAGAAGAATGCTAGATGTGGAGTCAATATAAACTTGCATTCATATCTCATCTCTGATGTTTGCTAGCCATTTTACTCTTAACTGAATAAGTTATTTAACCCCTTTAAGCTTCATCTTTTCTCACCTGTAATATAAGGATGTTAATAGCTTTAGTATCTATTTCACAAATAATCCCTCCCTCAGGTCTTTGGATGAACAAATGCTAAGGCATACAACATGGGGAAGAATAAGGATCTATGTGGATTTGTGGATGGAGTTGAAATGTCAGGTACCTGGGAAAAATTGCTGTGCTACCTTACAATTCTTTAAAATCAAGAAGGAAATTGTCACGATATTGGGAGACATCCTGTTTTCCAGAGCTGTAACCCAGCAAGCAAGCTGTGCTCTGAGCTTGGCATAACAACAATCCCTCGGATCAGGATGATCTCACCCTCTGTCAAAATCACATAATTATTTTATTGCTTTGACCAGCACCAGATGTTCATTGAGCTCAGACAAGCACCAGACAAGCACTGATAAGTACCCATGTTTTGATCACCAAGTCCTGCTGTGAATCAAACTTAGATAGGTTTGTTGCTGTTACCCCTCATTGTCAGGGCTACAGCTTACTGTGTAGCCATAGGTATAAATATTAAGATCTGCTTACACTAAAATGGGTTCTCCCACCACCCCCAACTAGGGGTGGGGCTCCAGCATGTGTGTCCTTACTTGCAAGCCATTTCCCTCAATTTGAAATTAAACTTCTGTTTGATTCCAGATTGTCCTGTCTCGAGCCTGCTTGTTTGGCTCTGGCCACCCACAGGTTAGAGGGCATTTCCATCTGATTGACAGACTACTAGTCATATTTCAGTATCTCATACTTAAAAAAAAAAAACAACAACAGAATTTTAAAAGTTAAGATTTAAGGGCCCCCCTGGACTTGTTTTCTTGAGTTGTAATATTTTCCAGAAACACTGGACCTGGAGTGTGCAGGAGATCCTAGACATGTCAAAGATAAAGACTTCCCTCCCCCTTCACTGACAATTTGTTGTTTGCACTCCAAGTTGCACTGCCTGTTTGTCTTTGGGCGTCAAGGCAGGTGCCAGTCAGTCTGCATGAAAGTGAGAATGTGTTTGTACAGCTGGCACCCTTGTAGAAAAGCAAATATCATATCTTCTTAGTCTAGCAGTTCCTAAGGGGAAAGAATGCTACTTTTTCCATCTCAGTTATTCATGATTTCAACTCCCTTTTTGGAGGGAATTAGTCCTTTCCTCACTTGTACTGCTCTTTCCCTCTTCCAATGTTACTCTGTTTAGGAGAAGATTATTTATTCCTCCTCTTCCCTTTGTTGCAATTTCATAAACATGCCAGCTTCTATTTAAATTGTGAACTCCTTGCACCTGGAATCACACATGCATGTTCATTTCTCTTGTAATAAAACAGGTGTAACATGTGTCTCATGGATTTGTGATATATATACATATATACATATATTTATATGTCTGTGAGTATGTGTATATATGTGTGTATATCTATAATATCTATCTATCTACATGTGTATATATATATATATATATATATATATATATACAGAGAGAGAGAGAGAGAGAGAGAGAGAGAGAGAGAGAGAGAGAGAGAGAGAGAGAGAGAGAGAGGACTCCTTACTCCTTTGTGTGGTGTGAGGGGGACATCTTTGGGAGATAAGGCACTCCCTATCATAAGTTTTCAAGTAGAAGTTGTGTGACCAGCTGTCAGGAATGTTGCAGAGGAGATCCCCATATACAATTCAGCAGGTTCTTATTAAGTATATATGTACTCTATACTCTTCCTATGTACCCTGAACTATGGCTCAGGATACAAAAATAGATACAAAACAGATTCTCAAGGAACTTATAATCAGATTTCACAAATGACTATGATACAGGAGACAATATAGTAAGTGCAAAGCAGGTGTTCAAACTAAGTTCTCTGAGAAGTTTGAGGAAGGATAGATAAATGACTTCCATATGGAAGAAGACAGAGAATGCTTGGGAAGGGGGAGAGAATAATATTTCAACAAATCAATAACATTTATTAAGCACCTCTTATTTGCAAGGCACTGTGCTAAGTTCTGGGGGTACAAAAAGAGGCAAAAGACATTTCTTGCCCTCAAGGAATTTAGAATATATTGGGACAGACATAATGAAAACCAGGTAGGTTATATATAGGATAAATAGGAAATAATTATCATGGAGAAGTCAATGGAGTTAAAAGGGATAGAAGAAGGCTTCTTGTAGAAGGTGTGATTTAGTTGGGATTTATAGGAAACCAAAATGATTAGTAGTCAGAGCCAAGGATGGAGAAAACTCTAGTCATGGGAGATAGCCAGAGAAAAGTACCCAGATCTGAGGGGCAGAGCCAAGATGATTGAGTAGAAGCAGTGACTTGCTTGAGCTGTCCCCCAAACACCTACAAATACCTATAAAACTGGCTCTAAACAAATTTTAAAGCAGCAGAACCCACAAAAAGACAGAGTGAAACAAATTTCCAGCCCAAGACAACCTGGATGGTTTATCAGAAAGGTATATCGCGATGGGCTGGGAGAGGAACGCAGTTTGGCATGGGTGCACAGGCTGCAGTGAACCTGGAGCAGGTCTCAGAGGACTGAATCACAGGCAGCTGTGGCAGTTTCCAGACTTCTCAACCCATGAACACCAAAGACAGCTTAGAAGGTCAATGGGAAAAGTCTGTTTCTGGGGGAGTGAGAGAGAAGTATGGTGGGGTTTCAGTCCTAGTCCCTGAGCTCAGCCCCAGGGCAGTGGCTGCCTCCTGAGCTTCTGTCCCACAGACTGAGGGGGAATCGAGGGGCTGATCAGAGGGGGATTGCAGGGATCTTTTTGTCAGTGCTGAGGTAGGAATCTCTTGCTTTGCCTGTGCTTGGCTCAGGGTCAGAGTTCTGGGTGGTGGTGCTGGGGTGAGGAGGAGCACTAGTGTGGTGGAGTTTGTAGTGGCTGAGGAGAGGAAATCCTCCTCACAGTTCCAAGACAGAAAAGAGTGCTTGTGGTCACTCATAGACCAGAACACAGGCCAGGAAAGGAGTAAACACCTTGCCCTTGATCACAGTACCTTGGAAGAACTGAAAATTTACGGGTCCCTAGAAGTATCTCTGAAAACAGCTGCACAAAACCCCTAAAACATAGGACAGTATATTCTCCACACTGGAAACAGACCCCTACCTTAACAAAGAGTTTATAACTCAAGTAATTGGCTGGGATCATCAGCAAGCAGTGCACAAAGAGTCAGACTATATTATCTTCCTTTGGTGACAAAGAAGATCAAAACACACAACCAAAAAAAGACAATGAAGCCAAAACTCCTACATCCAAAGCCTCCAAGAAAAAGATGAATTGGTCGCAGGCCATGGAAAAGCTCAAAAAGGATTTTGAGAAACAAGTAAGAGAAGCACAGGAAAAACTGAGAGTGATGCTAAAGGAGACCCAAAAAAATATTGAAGAAAATAAGACCTTAAAAATAGCCTAATTCAAATGGCAAAAGAGCTCCAAAAAGCCAAAGAGGAGAAGAATTTCCTAAAAAGCAAAATTGGTCAAATCAGAAAGGAAGTACAAAAGCTTACTGAAGAAAATACTTCCTTAAAAGTTAGAATAGAGCAGTTGGAAGCTAGAGACAAATTGAGAAAGGCACTGTAACACTAATCCAAAAGAAGGAAAAATTAGACAACAATGTGAAAAATGTCACTGGAAAAACAACTGACCTGTAAAATAGATCCAGGAGAGAGAACTTAAAAATTATTGGGCTATCTGAAAGCCATGATCAAAAAAAGAGCCTAGACATCATCTTTCAAGAAATTATCAAGGGAAACTGCCCTGATATTTTAGAACCAGAGGGCAAAATAGAAATGGAAAGAATCCACTGATCACCTCCTGAAAGAGATCCCCAAAGGAAAACTTCTAGGAATATTTTAACCAAATTCCAGAACTCCCGGGAGAAAATATTGCAGGCAGCCAGAAAGAAACAATTCAAGTATTGTGGAAACACAGTCAGGGTAACACAAGATTTAGCAGCTTCTACATTAAGGAATTGGACGGTATGGAGTATGATATTCCGGAAGGCAAAGGAGATAAGACTACAACCAAGAAATCACCTACCCAGCAAAACTGAGTATAATCCTTCAGGGTAAAAAATGGTCATTCAATGAAATAGGGGACTTTTGAACATTCCTGAGGAAAAGACCAGAGCTGAATACAAAATTTGACTTTCAAATACAGGACTCAAGTGAAACATAGAAGAGGTAAACAGGAAAGAAAAATCATAAGAGACTTATTAAGGTTGAACTGTTTACATTCCTGCAGTGAAACATGATATTTGTAACTCATGAGTCCTTTGTCAGTATTAGGGTAGTGGGAGGGAAAAATTATATGTATGTATAGATAGATATATAGATAGAGGGCACAGGGTGAGGTGAAGATGAAGGGATGATATCTGGAAAATAAGAATAAGGGATGAGAAAGGATTATACTGGGAGAAGGAGAAAGGGAGAAGTAGAATGGGGTAAATTATCTCACATGAAATAGACAAGAAAAGGCTTTTACAGTGGAGAGGAAATGGGGGAAGGTTAGAGGGAATGAGTGAATCCTATTCTCATAGGATTTGGCTTAAGGAGGGAATAACATGCACAATGGGGTATGAAAATCTATCTTACCCTACAGGAAAATAAGGGGGAAGGGGACAAGAAAGCAGGAAGCTGATAGAGGGGAGGGCAGATTGAGGGAAGGGATAATCAGAAGCAAACACTTCTGAGGAAGGACAGGGTCAAAAGAGAGAATAGAATAAGTGGGGAGTAGGATAGGATTAAGGGAAATAAACTTAGTTTTTCACAACATGACCACTATGGAAGTGTTTTGCATGACTACACATCTATAATCTGTATCAAGATGCTTGCCTTTTCAATGAGGGTGAGTGGGGAGGGAGGGAGGGAAAATATTTGTAACCCAAAGTTTTAAAAAGACATGTTAAGAATAAAATAAAATAAAATAAAATGCAAAAAAAAGAAAAGTGCCCAGATCTGAAAGATGAAGTGTCTCATTAACAGAACATCCAGGAGGTCAGTGTCACTAGCAAAGAGTACATGTTGGAGAGTAAGATGTAAGAACACTGGAAAGATATGAGGGGGCTAGCTTATGAGGGCCTTTGAATGACAAACAGAACATTTTATATTTGATCCTAGAAGCATTAAGAAGGCACTGAAATTAATTGATTAGAGTTGTGGCATGATTAGACCTATACTTTTGGAAAATCACTTTAGTGGCTAAAGGGTGGATGAATTGGATTGGAGAGAGACTTGAGACAGATAGAATTATCAGTAGAGTATTGCAAAAATCCAGGTGTGAGGTAATGAGGAATCTCCTTATATTATCTCTTTGGTGCCATGTTTGTCCTTTAAAATTTTACAACATTCACTTTCAATTGTTTTCATTCTTTCAATTGTCATTCTTTCTATTTACAATGCATTTTTTAATCCTTATTTAACTGTAAATCAGTTCATAAAGGTTTTTTCATGCTCCTATGTATTCATCATGCCCATCATTTCTTATAACACATTAATATTTTATATCCACATAACATGATTTTCTAATCCCTTTCCAAATAAGTGAGTATTTATTATGATTCCAATTAATTGCTATAGCACTGTTCTAAATATTTTAGTGTATATGGGAATTTTCATCTTATTAATGATGGCTTTGAGGTATGTGCCTAGTAGCCACTGAAGTTTCTTGAGCAGGGAAATCACATAGTTAGGCATAGGCTTTAGGCAGCTTTTTTTATTTTTACAACTGTGTGGAGAATAGATTAAAAGGAAAAGATTAGAAATAGGGAAAAAAGTAGGAGGTTACTTTAATAGACCAGGGAATAAATGATAAGGTTAATGAACCAGAGAGGTGGCCATGAGAGTTGAGAGAAGGTGATAGATGTGAGAGATACTGTGAGGCTAGAATCAACATTTGTTAAGGGAAGGAATATGGAGGGTCAGGAACAGTGAAGCGTTAAGATAAATATGAGGTTCTGAACCTGTTTGACTAAAAGGCTAGTGATACTTTTAACAGAAATAGGGAAATTTGGAGGACAATTGCATTGGGAATGGAAAGAAGGTGAGGTGCTCCATTTTACACATGTTGAATCTGAGATGCAAACTCAGTTGTCACTGCTCTGGATAAGACATCCAGGTGGAAAAATAGAACTATAGATGAATGAAATGGACTGCCTGGAATGTAATGGATTTTCTTTCCCCCTTTCAAAGTGGGAGGTCTATGACCCCTTTTTGGGAATTCATATTTTAGTGTAATTTGGTTAAAACACCACAAAACCTCTCAATTTCATATCAACACTATGAGTCTATAATCTTATGAATATGGATGAGAATATATTATATGAATATAGAATATTTATATCTATATATATCCATATATAATATAGTATAATGATATATTGTTTAATATATAGATTATGAATAGAACATATAATATGAATATACAAAGAGAAAAAGGAGGGAAATTCTGTGGTGAGTCACAAAGGGGCAGGCCAAGAATTCAGAGATAGCAAGAATCAGAGAAAGATCAGTCAAGGAGCTATATATACATACACACATGCATAAATACACGTATTTATTATCTATTCATACATACAATCACACACATATTATATATATACACACATACATATCCATATATACATACACATGCAAATAGACATAGACATAGATAGACACATATACATCTATACACACACACACACACATCCACACACACACACACACTTGAAAACTGAAAAAAGGTAGCAATAACCATATATGTGTGAGAGGTAAGAAAATAAAAGGTGTTAAATTCTTTTTTTTTTTCTTTTTTGGTGAGGCAATTAGGGTTAAGTTCCTTGCCAGGAGTCATACAAGTATTAAGTGTCAAGTGTCTGAGGCCAAGGTGTTAAAATCTGTAGGAAGGTGAAGAAGATTGAGAACTTATCAACAATGCTAATCAGCAATGAGATCTTGAGTAATCTTGGAGAGAATTGTTTTAGTAGAGTGTTTGGTTGTAAACCAAATTAAAAGGAATTGAGAAATAAGTTGGTTGTAATGGTAAGCAGAAAGTGTGAACTGCTCTTTATAGACATTTGGCAGTTAAGGGAAGAGGAAAATTGGACAATAACACAAGGGGGTGGTGTGTCAGAGGTGTTTTTTTTAATAATAGGATGGTATAAACATATTTATAGCTGTAAGAAGAGGGACATAGCTAATAGAAGGAAAGTGATTTAAAATTCATAAAGGAAGGAGATGATTAAGGGAATAAAGCTATGAAGTATGTAGGAGGGATTGAGGTAGAGGGTATGGTTGGAGGACTTAACCTTGGTAAGCCTTCTGCTACTTTGTCCTCTTAGAATGGAAGAAAGAAGTGGAATATTAGTGAGTGCACTGAAAATTTTATATGTATATAACAGGGAAGTTTAAAAAAATAAATTCAAATGGCTCAATCTCAATAAAGTAAAAAATAAGGTCATCTTCTGAAAATGATTGGGGGAAGATTGAACTGTGGACTTGAGGATAGAAGGTAAGCTTGGAGCAGCTATTATGGAGAGTGTGATAAAGTCAATAACAGATGCATAAGAATATAACTATATTGCAGTGAGGGTAGCTAGAGATTACTGAATATTGCAGAAGATTCAACCATATGACAAGTGAGGTCACTCAACTTTTTGATCCTGTGATTCACCATTCACCTCATAGTAACCTAATGATGTTATTAAGTCACTGACAGCTTTCTCTCCCTCAGATGAAACAAATGATCTCACATTAACCTTTCTTTTCTTGCTTTATTTTGTCAGTTTTCAATATAACTTAAATGCTTATTATTAATTCATTTTTTCTTTCTTTTCTTCACTAACCATTTGGAGACAAAGTTTTTTGAAATGTTCGTAAATAGATACTTAGATTGTTAAATTTAGAAGAGACCTTACAGATTATCTACTCATCCTCTTCATTTTGCAGATAAGGCAAATGAGTCCTAAAGTGATTATGTGACTTAGAGGAGGTCACAGTAAGTGGAAGTCTTGGGACTAAGATCCAGACCTCCTAACCTGTTATTCTTTGAACCACACCACACTAATCTAATTGTCTGTAGAAGGAGTCTGGTGTTTTAAAAGTTATCTACTGGCTTTGAAATAATACAGCACATTTTTCTTCAAATATACTTTGGTTTATCTTGTCTTAATTGTGTTATGTCAAATTAAATCTGTTCAAAAGATGAAAGAATGTACTGATTATCACCTGGGTTGTTAAAAGTGTCGAATCCAACATTTTAGTTTGGGAACAAGAGTGCTGAGCTTTGCCTCTTAACTGCAAATATCATGTGTCTTAGTACTACTCAAGTAAAATTGCTTCAGAATTGCTTCTTAGAGAGATCATTTTTTCCCCAACATGAACACCCTCTTGAAAATTATAGGTTTCTAAGTTTAGAACAAAACTTGAAACTTGGGAGGAACAAAATACCACTTGGCTCAGAACTCCTAAAATTAATTTGAATTTTAGGTCAACCAGGAAGCAAGGGCAACTTTGATTTTTAGAGCTAAGTGACTGCTTTTGTAGTGTAACTTCCTTTTTAATGGTGAATTCTCTTTAAAATAGAAATAATTCTTTTTAATAATTATTTCAGTCCATCAGTCTTTGCACTTAAAAATTTAAATAACAAATACAGATTTTTTTTATTAATTAGTCAGGGGAAAAAAAACATTTTAAGTGCCTACCATGTCCTAAACACTCTGCTTAGTGCTGGTTATACAAAGAAAATGAAAGATAGTCCCTATTCTCAAGGAGTTTACTGTCTAATGGGAGAGACAATATGCCAACAGCTGTGTACAAGCAAGATATATACAACCTACATTGAATGTAATCAATAATGGTAAGAATGTTTTTTTTTTTGTCTTCAGTCTTTTTTTCTAATTACATGTAAAGACAGTTTTCAATGTTGATTTTTGTAAGATTTTGAGTTACAAATCTTTCTCCCTCTTTTCCCCCCTCCCCCCTCCCCAAGACAGCAAAAAATCTGATATAAACATGTACATTCATGTTAAACATATTTCCACATTAGTCATATGGTGAAAGAAGAATCAGAACAAAAGGGAAAAACCATGAGAACAAAAAAAAACCAGCAAAAAAGTGAAAATAATATGCTTTAATCTGCATTCAGACTCTTTAGTTCTTTCTCTGAATGTGGTTAGCATTTTCCATCAGAAGACTTTTGGAATTGTCTTGGATCATTGTATTGCTGAGAAGTGCTATGTCTATCATGGTTAATCATTGCACAATGTTGCTGTTGTTGTGTACAATGTTTTCCTGCTTCTACTTACTTCACTCAACATCAATTCATGTAAGTCTTTTCAGGTTTTCTGAAGTCTGTCTGCTCATCATTTCTTATAGCACAATAGTATTGCATTGTATTCATATACCACAATTTGTTCAGCCACTCTCCAATTAATGGGAATCTTCTCAATTTCCAATTCTTTGCCACCACAAAAAAGAGCTGCTGTAAATATTTTTGTATATGTAGGTCTTTTTCTCTTTTTAATGATATTTTTGTGATACAGACCCAGTAGTGGTATTGCTGGATCAAAGGGTATACACAGTTTGATTGCCCTTTGGGCATAGTTCCACATTGCTCTCCAGAATGGTTGGATCAGTTCACAACTTCACCAACAATGCATTAGTGTTCCAATTTTCTCCCATCTCCAATAGTTATCATTTCCCTTTTCTGTCATATTAGCCAATATGATTGGTGTGAGGTGATATTTCAGAGGTTTGTAAATTTGCATTTCTCTAATCAATAGTGATTTAGAGTATTTTTTCATATGACTATAAATAGCTTTGATTTCTGTCTGAAAACTGGCTGTTCATTTCCTTTGACCACTTATCAATTGGGGAATGACTTGCATTCTTCTAAATATGACTCATTTATCTATATATTTTAGAAATGAGGCCTTTACCAAATACACTGGTTATAAAAATTGTTTTTCACCATTCTGCTTTCCTTCTAATCTTGGTTGCATTTACTTTTGCAAAACCTTTTTAATTTAATGTAATCATATTATACCTTTTGCATTTCATATTATTCTCTATCTGCTGTTTGTTCATAAATTGGAAGACACTAGTCTAGAAGCTCTATACATTAGTTCAAGATGTAGCTGGGGTTAGATGGGGTTAGCTGGGACTTGAAGAAGCCAGGAAAGTAAAATGACAAAATGATGGAGAAAATTCCAGACAAAGAATATAACTTTTTAAAATCCATGGGTTCATGATATATTTTTTTCTTGTGTGATGGACAGGAAGGAGACCAGTATCATTTGATAAGCAGAGGTCATAAGATATAAAAGGCTGTTGGAAGATAAGATGTAAGAGGACTGGAAAGTAGGAAGAGATTAGGTTATGAAGGTCTTTTAATCCAAAAAGAAAGTAAGGATTCACTGGGGTTTACTGAATAGGAAGAGGGTAACAGTTACATGGCATGGCCAGTCAAGTCCTTTAGGAAGATTAAATTGAAAATGGATGTGAGGATAGACTAGTACGAACAGAGACTTGCATCAGTAAGACCAATCAGAGGGTCATTGCAATAATCTAGGTGAAAAAGACCTTCAAGAGGCTACTGACAATGTTAGAAGAATGAAGGAGGCACATAGAAAGTGCTGTTATTTGGGTAAAATTCACATGATTTGGAAACAGATTAGTTGTGGGGGTGAGAGAGAGAAAGGAGTTGAGAATGACACCTATGTTGCAAACTTGGATGACTGGGAAAAAGGTTGTATACCTGGCAGTAATAGGAGAGTTACAAAGTTGGGGGGGAGGTTCAGTGTAAGATATAATGAGTTCAGTTTTGTACATGTGAGTTTAAGATACCTAAGGGACATCTGGTTTGAGATATAAAATAGGCAGTTGGAGATATAAGTATGTCTAGAAGTCAGAAGAGAGGTTAGGGATTGTTGAGTAGACTTGAGAATAATCTACATAGTGATGAAAATTGAATCTATTAGATTACTAAGTGAAATAGTTTAGATAGAAAAGAAGCAGAAGTCTAGAGAAAAGAAAGTATCAAGGAGAAGAGGATGATAGTGTCAAAGCCTGCAGAGAGATAGAGAAAGGTAAGGTTTGAGAAAAAAAGTCTTTACTTTTGGCATTTAAGAGATGACTGATAAATTTGAATAGAATACTTTCATATGAATTACGAGGTGAGAAGCCAGACTGTAGAGACTTAAGAAGAGAGTGAGAAGAAAGGAAGTAGAGGCACTAAGAGCCTTCTTCTTAAGGAGTTTAACCATAAAAAAGGAGAGATATGGAATGATATTGGAGGCAAATTAATCTAGTGAGAGCTTTTTTGAGTAAGGGGGAAGGAGGACACTGACATGTTTATAAGCAGCAGGTAAGCAACCAGTAGATAGAGTGAGATTCAAGATAAGTGAGAATGTGGGCATGACAGAAGTGGGGGGAATCTGTTAACGGAAATAGGATGAAAAAAAATCACTTGTACATGGAAAGGTTCAATTTGACAGAGAAGTGCCACCCCATCATGTGAGAAAAGGATTAAGGAGGAGATAATAGTAGAAGACATCTGACTCATGTGAGATGAAAAGGAGGGGGGAAAAAGAGCTCTTGGTGAGTGGCCTAATTTTTTCTGAGTGAAAAATGAGATAAAGTTTTCATTGAGAAAATATTTTTTTTCTTACCTAAAAGTCTTCTATCAAATTGACACATCAATAATGCAGATTTTTTTTCTGCTATGACTCATCTAGAAGCAGACCATGTCTCTGATCCATTTCAAATCACTTGACCATTGGCTACCTCTGCTTATGGTCTTTCTGTTTTCTCTCTGTCTGTCTGTCTGTCTGACTCTTTGTCTCTAGCAGTTGGTCTTCTTAAAGTTCCTGTTTTAATGTTTCTCCTTTTAGAACTTTCAGAATTGATCTGGATGGTGGTGAGGAGCAGGTAATTAGGAATTGAGCAATTAATAGTAGTGGAAAGTCATTATGAGAGCAAATAGATAAAATATTGTATGGAAAAATGTAAAGTATTACACATAGGTCAAGAAGTAAACTATGTAAGGATTAGCTTTGGGAAGATATAATTGGGCAGTAATCCATTTAAAAATAAAAGCAAAACAACAAAAACAACTTTGGGATATTTTAGTGAATTTTGAGTTCAATATGTCAATAGGGTGATACAGTTGTCAAATAATCAAATGTAATGTTTGATTACATTGATAGGTAAAGTGATAAAGATTAGAGAAGTGTGAGTCCTGATGTATTATATTTTGCCCTGATCACACCATATTAGGAATAGTATATCCAGTTTTGTGTATCACATTTAGGAAGGAAGCAAGAATAATCTAGAGGAAGAAAACCAGAGTAGTAGCCATATGAGAAATCAAGATGGTTTTGTTTATTGGAAATTCCAAAATAGATATCCCTGAGGTATCTCCAACTCAAAATGTCCAAAACAGATCTCATTATCTTTCCTGCCTAAACCCATTCAACTCCCAAAGTTGCCCATTTCTGTCAAAGGCACAATCATCTTCTCCTAGGTGTGTAGTATTGGGGTTAGATTTGATTCTTCACATTCCCTCACTCCACATATCTAAGCAGTTGACAACCCTTGTAGTTTTTCCTCCAAAACACCTTTAGTACCCAATCTCTCTATCTCCTTGCATAATTACTACTTTAGTCTAGGCTTTCATTACCTCTTGGTAAGATTACAATGGCCTCCTAAGTTGACACCCTACCCCAAAAATCTTCCCATTTCTGTCCATCTTTCACATTTCTGTAAAAGTGATTGCCCCTGGAATCCAGAATAAACTCCTTTACTAAACTTTTAAAGCACTTCACAACTTTGCCTCCTATCATCTTTCCACTATCATTAGGTATAACGTCTCCTCCTACATAGTGTGATTAAGTCAAACTGGACTTCTTTCTGTTCTGCATACATAACACAGAGTGCTTTGTTTCTGTGCCTTTGCATTGGCTGCTTTTATGCTACTGTTCAAGTACTACTGTATATATGATGTCTTGATGTACTCAATTGCTAGTGTTTGCTTTATCATACCACCATATAATTAAGAACTTTGTATTTATTTATAATTGTTCTTTATATTTATTCTGTAGTACTAGCTTATTAAGTCCTATATTGGCAAGTGGGTTAATGGAATTTATAGGTTTTTTTTTTTCTTAGCTGAAAGAAGAGGATTGCGGATCATGGGGAATTGGACAACCTCAAAGAAAAGATAGGAGAGATTCTCAGTCAAGGGATGTGTAGATATGCATCAGTGTCAGTGATTACCTGATAGTTAGGGAGGGGCACTAATACCTCAAAATTAATATCATTATAAATTATTAGATTCTTATTTGGTTCACTGAATGACTTAAGGAGTCATCTACCCAGAAAAAGTTTACTACTATTCTGGAAACAGATGGTGATTTTTTTTTCTCTGTCAATTTCCCTTTCCCCCTCTGCTTCCCTGTGGCCTGGAGTACCACCCTTAAATCTTGTTTACTAGCTTTCTATACTTTTATAATATAGTTTGTCTCTAAAAATTTAAGTTCATGTTTATTATATACTGAGTGTTTGCTATAAATGAATGGATCCTATTATAGAAAAGGACAAAGGTTACATTTTGGACAAATACTCCTAGACTTAAACACCAATTTATATTTAAGTTTTATCTCCCCAGACACACAAAGAAGGATTTCTCATGCATATTCTTTTCTTCCCTATTAGAATGTAAATTCTTTGCAGGTAAGAATTATTTCATCTATTACATTTGTAACCCAAGAACCTGTAAGAATGCCTGGCATACAGTAGGTGTTTAATAAATATTTTAAATGATTGTTGATTAATTTAGCCCAGAAAAAAGAAAAAAAAGTGTCATTGTGTATACACACATACACACACATATGTGTACATGTACATGTGTGCAGGAAGAGTACACAATATCTCTCTTTAAGTATTAGAAGAGCTACTATTGAGAGAATTAAACTTACTGATCCTAGAGGGCATAAATAGTAGCAATGGGTTAAAGCTGTAGAGATACCACTTTTTGAGTAGTAAGGAAAACATTCCTGATTATTAGAGCTATGCAAAAATGGAAGGGAGTGGGAAGGAACAATGAAAATATTCAAGCAAAGATTGATCAATCACTTATTGAGCATCTTGTAAGTGAGATTCTTATTCATGTATGAGTTGGACCAAATGGCTTCTGAGGTCCTTTAGACTCAGTTTCTAATGCTTCTGGTCCCTAAATAATATTGCTTTCTCTTATCTCAGTGAGTTGAAAGATAACTTATTTTCATGAAATTTTTTGAAATAAAATAACTTTTTATGAAATATTTTTTATATTATATAGGTACATAAAATGAACTCAAAATGTAAAGACAAATTCCAAGAGTCACACCCACAATTAGAATACATATGGGTCTATAATTCTCCCTTAATGCTACAAAATATAATCCATGAATATAAATGTATTCTCTACAACTCTTGGGCATGTTCTCCAAAACTTCTTCCACTCAACATGATGGAAAATGATAGATCATATACATTGTTCATTGGTTAATCCTTTTGATCTCATGGTATAACTCATCAACTTCCTTTTCTGCCCCATTTTTTTTATGATGACATCCTTGGTAATATTTTTCCCATAATTTTAATTGCAATGTGTTTCAGGATATTCATACACATGATTTTCATTTCCATTGTCTCCTAATTGACTCAGTTTTAATTCTTCTATATAATTTTAATCTTTGATTCTCAAGCATACAATATCACCAGAGAAAACATTAGTGAAAATATTAACTAGTATTTTCGAGGAAATCTTAGGATTATTGAAAGCTCTGTGCCATTTCCACAAAGCAGTCAAGTTCATTCTTTCCTTCCTATTCTCTTCTGGCCCCATCCTTTGTCCATTTCATATGTTTGTCTAGGATATACAGAATAAATAGATAGGCCAGCTCAGTGGGTTATTCCTCCAATAACATAGTGTAATCTGAACAATAACCTTCTTTATTCACTTGTGGGTATTTTTTTGGTTCCTTATGAATAGTTAGACTTAGTTGTTTCTTGTGATCAGAGATTTCATTTAGGAAGCTCAGTAGCTCTGTTAGCTTTTGATGCAATCAAGATAATATCATCAACAAATAGCAATATCTGGAGAAAATCACTATTTACATACAATTCTCTTGCATTTGGACTCTACATTGGATATTATCCAAAAAATGAGTGGCAAACATCTCTGGGAATACACAAATTTATATATAAAATAGGCTTCAGCTGGTATTCAAGATCACAATACTGAAAAATGTTACCATTTTTTAGATCATTCAAAGAACCTTGTATTATTTTGACACATGTATGGGAGACATCTTGTTGGCAGAGAGCCTTGAGGTGGCATTTTGATTTATCAAAGAAGATACTCCTTTAGAGTTAACAAACATTAAGCTCAGTGTAGGGGGCATGCCTTCACAGTATCTATTAATCAACTGTGTGACTGTAAAAATATGTTTTGCTGTAAATTGTAATTTGAAAAAAGATGTCTGTTCTCAAGAAAATAACTCCTTGAAAACTAAAATTGGGCAAGGGAAAGTGAATGATATATGACATCAAGAAATAAAACAAAATCAAAGGAATGAAAAAATTGAAAAGAATATGAAATATCATTTAAAAAAAAACCTGACCTTGAAAACAGATGGAGGAGAGACAATATAAGAATTGTTAGACTACCTGAAAGTTACTATCAAAAAAAGAGTCTTGATACAATATTACAAGACATTAAGAAATATTGCCCTGAAGTTCCAGAAGAAAATAAAGTAGAAATAGAAAAAAAATCCACCACCAAACATCTGAAAGAGATGCCAAGAGGAAAATTTATAGGAATGTCATATCCAAGTTTCAAAGCACTCAGATTAAGGATAAAATATTGCAAGCAAGCAACAAAGAAAAAAAATCAAATGCTGTGGAACCACGATCTGGAATTCACAAGATCTAACAGCTTCTACACTAAAAGACTATATATCTTGGAAGATTATATTTCAAAGAGCAAAAGGCCTAGGGCTGAGATGAAGAATAACTTACTCAGCAAACCTGAATGTAATCCAGATTATTTTTTAAATGGACATTTATTTTTGGTGAGGCAATTGGAGTTAAATGACTTGCTCAGAGTCACACAGCTAGTGAATGTTATGTGTCTGAGGCCAGATTTAAACTCATGTCCTCCTGACTTCAGGGCTGGTGCTCAATCCACTGCACAACCTAGCTGCCCTGACTTTTTTTTTATAATTTAACAAACTGAAAGACTTTCAGGTATTTGTGACAGAAAGGCCAGAACACAATGTAAAATTCCATGTATAAAATCCAGAAGAAATATAAGAAAAATATTAAAGACCAATTATAAAGGACTCATTAAGGTCTGTTTACTTCTTATATATATGAAAATGTTATCAATATTCCAAAGGCTGTCATCATAACTTGGATAGTTTGAAAGAAAGGTGGGGGCCAAGCTGATTATAATGGAGTTTTTCTAGGAAAAAAAAACAAAATTGGGTAAGAAAAGGTAAAATGAAGCAATTATCTCATACAAATGGGACATGAAAGGAAGAATTAATACAGATGAAACAGGTGGGAGTGGAGGGTTGGTCGTGCTGGAACCTTATTCTCATTGGGTTGGGTTAAATGGGAACAACATATACATCTAAAAGGATATAAAAATCTTCTAAACTTATAAACAAATAAGAGAACAAGGGAACAGGGTAAGAGAGGGACTTTTAGAAGGGAGTGTAGATTAAGATTTTGGAGGGTGGGGGGAGAATAAAAGAAAGGGTTTTTTTAAAAGGCTGTGGATTAGGTAAATAAACTAGAGGTGTGAGAAAGGATAGGGTAAAAAGAGAGACTGAGAAGGACAACAGTGAGGAAAAATTGGATGAAGGGAAATACACAAATAGTAATTATAACTTTGGATGTGAATGGGACAAAAGCACCCAAAAAACAGAAATGGATAGCATAATGGATTAAATATCAGAATCCAAAAATGTTATTTACAAGGAACATATTTAATAATAAGAGATATACACACAGTTAAAATAAAATCCTGGAGTAGAATTTATTATACATCAACTGATGCAAAATTTAAAAAAAAATCAGGGGTAGCAATCATGATCTCAGACAAAGCTAAAGCTCAAATAGATTTAATTAGAAGAGATAAATAGAAAATCTACATTTTGAAAAAAAAGATACCATAGGCAATGATGGAATATTGATATTAAACCTATATGCACCAAATACTAAAGAATGTAAATTAAAACTAGGTAATTCTAACAAAAACAAATAAATCAGAAAGAAGTCAAGGAAGTAAATAGAATTTTAGACAAGCTAGGTGACAGGTAACTGGAGAAAAATGAGAATAGAAAATAATGCATATTTTTCTCAGCAGTTCATGGTACCTTTACAAAGATTGACCTTATATTAGGGCATAAAAATTTTATAGTTAAAAGCAGAAAAGCAGAAATATTAAAAGCATCCCTCTTAGATCACAATGAAATAAAACTTATATTTAATGAGTGATCAAGGAAACATAGATTTAAAAGTAATTGAAGATTTAAACAACCTAATCTTAAAGAATGAGTGGGTGAAAGAACAAATCATTGAAACAATCAATAATTGCATTAAAGAGAATGAAAATTATGAGACAACATACCAAATCCTGTGGGATACAGTAAAAGCAGTAATTACAGTTGAATTTATATCTCTGAAGGCTTACATCAATAAAAACAGAGAAAGAGCAGACCAATGCATTGGGTATGCAATTAAAAATAGATAAAGAAAAAAATAAAATTCTCAATAAATGCTAAATTGGAAATCCTAAAAAATAAAGGTGAGATCAATAAAAATTGAGTGTATAAAACCCATTAGTTAATAAATAAAGCTCCGATTTGGTTTTATGGGGAAAAACAATAAAATAGATGAAAACATTGGTCAAAATGATTAACAAAAAGAGATAACAAAACCAAATCACTAATATTAAAATGAAAAGAGTGAATATATCACTAGAAAATATAAAATCAAATCAACTATAAGGAGTTATTTTGCCCAATTTTATGCAAATAAATTTATTTAATTTTATTTTTAATTTATAGAATAAAACAAACATTTCCATAATGTAGTAAAAGAAAAAAAAGATGATTTTGAATGAAACTGCAAATCTACTATGCACAACTTGCTATTCTCTTTGAATATACAAAAAAATTTGTCATATAAATTTCTTTTCTCTTCCTTTCTTCCCTTCATAAAGGTGGCTATCATTAGACACAAATACACACACACATTTGTATTTGTGTGTATGTGTAAAATTATTCTCCACATATTTCTACTAATCAGTTCTTTTTATGGATGCAAATATAATTTTCCTTCATGTGTTCTTTATAGCTAATTTGGGTATTTATTATAGACAACATAACTTATTCTCTCAAAGTCATTCTTAAAACAATATTGGTGTTACTATACACAATGTGCTTTTAGTACTGCTCATTTTACTCTTCATTATTTCATGGAAGTCTTCCCATGTTTTTTCTAAAATCATTGAGTTCATAATTTCTTATAATGCAGTAGTATTTTATCAAAATCATATGCCACAACTTGTTCTGTCATTTCCCAACTGATGGGCATTCCTACAATTTCCAGTTCTTTGCAACCACAAAGACAGCTGCTGTAAACATTTTAGAACATATAGTTTTTTTCCCCCTTTTTTCCCTAACCACCATTGGAGAAGATCTAACAGTGGTATTGCTGGGTCAAAGAGTATAAGTAGTTTAATAACATGTGTGTGTATATATATATATACATATACACATACATACATATATCTATACATCTATATATCTATGTATGTATGTATAATACAAATGACAATTCTACCTTAGCTAATTTATACTCCAGATCTTAAATTGTATTATAAAGCAGCAATCATCAAAACTGCTTGGTACTGGCTAAGAAATAGAGTGGTGGATCAGTGGAATAGGTTAAGTATGCAAGACACTGTAGTCAATGACTATAGTAATCTATTATTTGATAAACCCAGTGACCCTGGCTTCTAGGATAAGAACTCACTCTTTGACAAAAACTGCTGGGAAAACTGGAAAAGAGTATGGCAGAAACTAGGCATAGATCAAAAACTCACACCATATGCCAAAGTAAAGTCAAAATGGGTCCATGATTTAGATATAAAGGCTGATACTGTAATCAAACTGGGAGAGCAAGGAACAGTTTACCTATCAGATTTATGGGAACAGAAGAATTCATGACCAAACAGGAGATAGAGAACATTACAAAAAGCAAAATGGATAACTTTGATCACATGAAATTGAAAAGTTTTTGCAAAAACAAAGCTAATGCAACCAAGATTAGAAGGAAAGTAGAAAATTGGGAAAGAATTTCTACAACCAATGTCTCTGATAAGAGTCTCATCTCTGAGATATATAGAGAATTAAGTCAAATTTATAAGAATACAAGTCATTCCCCAATTGATACATGGTCAAAGGATATGAACAGGCAGTTCTCAGATGAAGAAATTAAAGCCATCTATAGTCATATGAAAAAAGGCTCTAAATCGCTATTGATTAGAGAAATGCAAATCAAAGGAACTCTGAGGTAACACATCACACCTATCAGATTGGCCACCATGACAAGATAGAAAAATGATAAATGTTGGAGGAGATGTGGGAAAATTGGAACACTAATGCATTGTTGGTGGAGTTGTGAAATGATCCAACCATTTTGGAGAGCCATTTGGAACTATGCCCAAAGTTCTATAAAAATGTGCATACCCTTTGACCCAGCAATAGCACTTCTAGGGCTATATTCCAGAGAGATCATACAAATGGGAAAAGGACACACATGTACAAAAATATTTATAGCAGCTCTTTTTTGTGGTAGCAAAGAATTGGAAATTGAGAGGCTGTCCATCAATTGGGGAATGACTGAACAAGTTGTGGTATATGAATGTAATGGATTACTATTGGGCTATAAGAAATGATGAACAGGCAGACTTCAGAAAACCTTGAAAGACTTGTATGGTCTGATGATGAGTGAAGTGAGCAGAACCAGGAGAATATTGTACACAATAACAGCCATGTTGTGTGATGATATTGATATACTTAACCCTTTTCAGCAATACAAGGATCTAAGACATCTCCAAAGACCTCATGATGGAAAATGCTATCCAAATCCAAACAAAAGAACTATGGAGTTTGAACGTAGATTGAAGCAAACTATTTGCTATTGTTTTTCTTCTCTTGTGCTTTGTTTCCTATTTCTGGTGGTTCCTCCTAAGGGTTCTAATTCTTCCTTACAACATCACTAATGTGAAAATATATTTAATGGGAATATATATGTATAGCCTATATCAGATTGTGTGCTGTCTTGGGGAGGGAGGTTGGAAGGAAGGGGATAAAAATTTGAAACTCAATAGCTTATGGAACTGATTGTTGATAAATCAAAATAAATTAATTAAACAAATAACTCTTTAGGTATAATTCCAGATTCCTCTCCAATATGTTTGCATCATTTTACAATTCCATCAACAATAAATTAGTGTCCCAATTTTTCCAGATCTTTTTCAACATTTGTCACTTCCCCCTTTTATCATTTTAGCCAATATGGTAAGTATAAAATGATATCTCAAAGTTGTTTTAATCTGCATTTCTCTAATCAACAATAATTTATAGCATTTTTATGTGACCGTGAATTGTTTTGATTTCTTCATTGGGAAACTGCCTGTTCATAACCTTTGAACACTTATCAATTGTGGAATGACTCATATCCTTATAGATTTGACAAAGCTCTTTATATATTTAGATAGGAGACCTTTATCTGATAAATTATCTATAAATTCTTTCCCACTATTTTCTGCTTTCCTTCTAATCTTGCCTATATTTGTTTTATTTGCAAAAAGTGCCCTTTTCATTTAATGTAATTAAAATTGCCCAATAAATTTGACAATTTGAGTGAAATGGAAGAATGTTTACAAAAATATAAACTTCTTAGATTAGCAGAAGAGGAAATAAAATATGTAAATAGATCTACAAACAAAGCACCAGGACCAGATGGATTTACAAGTGAATTATATCAACCATTTAAAGACCAACTAATTCCAAAATTAAATACATTGCTTGGAATAATAGGCAAAGAAAGGCTCTTACCAAATTCTTTTTATTATTGTTATTATTGTTTTTATTGTTATTTTTGTTCTCTTAATACACCTTCATTAAGGATGTCCTCATCCAGCATAAGTTTATGATTCATTATAGTAGATGCTAAATAAATACTTGTTAGTTGATTGATTTTCAACCTAAAAACTTAAAGTATTAGAAATTTAGAGTTACTTGGGACTTTGACAATCATGTACTGCAACCACCTTATTTTACAGATGAAGAAACTGAAGTTCAGATCTATATGGTGATTTATCTGTCTTCAGATAGTGTATTAGTGGTTGAACTGAGACTAGTCTCTTGATGTCCAGTTCATCACATTATCTATTATACCACACTGCTTCCCTGAATTCACTTGATGATTTTACTACAGTATAATATTTTAAGATGAGATATTAAGCAAAAACATGTGCTTCTAGGACATGGACCAAAACAACTTCTAATAACCTTTGGGGATTGTCTGTTCATTCATGAAAATCCATATCTTAAATTTTTGAATTATTCTATTGGCCCCAAAGAAGCTATCATAATGCTCTAACAGATGCACTGAATCAGAACATGTTCAGGCAGAATAAGATATTAACTGTCCAGTTTTTGATTAATGTATTAACTTAAAGTTAACAGTCCTTTACATGTTCACCAGTGGAGACTATAAATTTGGTAAATATAAAATTTAACATTTTATACCATTTTTGTATGTAAGTCCATAATGACAAGTTAATGATTGAGGTTCTACCCCAGTTCTCTAAACTTTTCTGCTCAGGAAGAAGTTACTTGGAAGAAATCACTTACAGGGGTTCGTAACATCAGTTCATGAACTTTTATTTTTAAAAATATTTTGATAAATGTATCTCAGTGTGATGAGTTTTCTTTTTGTATATGTATATACATATAAATAGAAAAACTATGTATATTCGTATATATATACATACACACACATACAAAGGAAATATATACATTTGTGTGTGCCTATGTGTGTGTATATATATATATATATATATAAATACATATGTATGTATGAATCCACTATGTCTCAGAAACCATCTAAAAGGTAGATATTCTGGGATTATTCAAAGTCAGCTTCATTGGAGGGTGAGGGTGGAGTCTAATCCCAAAAAGAAGGCTTAGGTTTTTTCATCCTTACTCTGTGCCCAATCTAAAATAACTCTAGAGTAATCTCTAAAATAAGGTTTAGGTGGGGTTCATGTCTACCATCTCCTCAAATTGTGGGTAATATGACCCTTTCTAGAAAAGCATTCATACACATCCATATATAATAATATGGGTGTGTATGATTGTTATTTATTTCCTCCACATTAGAAAACAAGTCATAAAAGGATTCAAATGAGTGTATGTACAAAAATATAGGAAACATAAAATAACTCATATTTCAGATGTCAGAGAAGCTGTGCAGGACTGCTTACCTGATATTAGCTTATATTTCATATTTAACTATGACCAGTATTGTTTGAGCAACTCTTCTGGCATGGACTTTCTTTAGCCTTTCAACTATAGGATGATTTTTTTTAAAGAAACATTATACTATTAATATATGGACCAAAGCATCAACTGATGCAAAAATTTACTTGGTCTTTCAAAGTATTTTTAATAGCTAGTTCTTTTAGCTTAAACAAATCACATCCCACATGGCAGCCATCTTCCCACTCAAAAATTCAACAATAAAAGATGAAACCTCCACATATGGAATCATCTGTTTCTCAGATTGCTGATTTCTGACCTCTGCTCTAGGAAGAAAACAGAAGGTCATAGTAGCCCAGAATCTATCCAGGTTTCAATCTTAGACTGGCCTAGGAAAGCATATTTTCCCACTACTATGTGTTTGTAGCTGCTATATTATTTTGTCAGGAGATAGGAGAAAGAGAAATCCATTACCTACAATCTTGCTGGTTTTCCAAAGAAAGAAAGTACTGGAAGAGTCAATAAGAGAATGGCCATAAAAGAATCAGAAATATTTCTCTTGGATATTTTGTAGATTACTGAGGTGAAAACTTCTTCCAATAGTAGTACATAATCACCCCTGCTACCAGTGGTCTATCATCTTCAACAAATTCCCCAATAGTAAAACCACTTCACTGTGTTTAAAAGAAAAATACACATATTCTAATGGAAGCAGCTAGAGTAAAAGAACAACTCCATAGAAAATGTCCTAATTCTAACAAATCAAGGGTTCCTTTATAGTCTTATTCTATGTAAGTGGGAAAACTGAGATCCGTAAGAGTTAGTGGGCTAGCAATATGTCATATAGGTAAAAAAGTGGCAGAGCTAGAATTTAAGATCATGTCCCAATACTACAATTACAACTTTCCAAGTTCAGTCATATGTCTATAAAACCAAAGTAGTTCATTCTTTGTGACATTAGCTTAGATTATTGTATCAAATCACATGCTATATAGCAGATAATATACTAACTGTTGCTTTGGGGCCTAAAGGGATAAGTAAAATTCAATTTTAAGGTGGTTAAACAGGGAAGGAAATGTGATAGCTGCAAAATGAATGATGGAGGCCAACTAGTACAAGGCCATGTGGTCAATATATTAAATGTAAGTGTAATGAGTACATGAAGATAGGATAAGATGTGTAGGGGAAAAGAAAGGCAAAGAGAAACTTCACTGATATTAAAATTTTACCTACTTTGGCAAAATTAGAATATTATGCAATACAAAACAATATAATATAATACAATAATCACATTCCTTTTGTATTCTATGAATGCACTGATAATGTGCTAATTGGTACATTTACAACCAGGAAAATTTAATTCATATCCCTATTCAGGATATTCTAAAACTCAGTGCAGTTTTAAAGTGTGTTAGTTTAAAATGTACTAAGACTCTGGGATACTGTGCACTTAGGATTAATTAGGAACAGCAATTATGATTATACTTACTTTTTCATTTAATAAAAATAAACACTGGATACAAAAGGGAATCAATTGCTATAGATCAAACATCAGGTCTTTGGGAGAACTAAACCTAGGAACTGAGATTTTTAGCTATTGTCTGAGATTCTTACCATGAAAGCAGCTGCATTATAAAATACATGTACATATTGAATCAGAAAGAATTCATGATGTAGTGGTAAGAATTTCAAACCAGGAGTCCAAAGACAAGGCTTTTAATCTCAGATTTGCAAGTAATTAGTTTTATAGCCCTTAGTAAATCATTTTACTGCTCTGGGTTTTTCATTTCCTCATCTATTAAATGAGAAGGCTGGATTATATTTATCTTTAAGGGTCCTCCAAACTCTAAAAGTGTAATAATAATCTGTTCCTTCTACAAGTGTAAAATTGGTAGTATAATCAAAACTACTAATTTATTTCAGTCAAGCTTATGTGCTTTTGTTTTGCTTTGCTGAATATCATAGATTCGTATTTAGAAAATAGAAGGAACATTACATGTCATCTAGGATACAATCCTTTCAGTTTATACATGGGGAAAGTGAGCTCTAGAGCAGTGAAGTGATTTGTCCAAGGTCAGACAGTTAGTAGATTTGATTGAACCCAACTCTTCTGATTTCATATCCAGAGTGCTTTTCACTGAACCCATGCTGCTTTCACTTGGAAGTTGTATTTTGAATCAGAAAATTTGGAAGGTGAAAAGGGTGGTGGAGCTCACATTGTCCAATTCTCTTATTTTATGTTGAAGAAAATGAGGCACAGATGCATTAATTGACTTGCCCTGGTTCACACAGCTAGCAGCACATCCATAATTGGAAGTCTTTAAATTTTCTACTATACTATGCAATATCATAGTAGAATTAACACTATAAAAATATGCCATTTTATTGAAGACAAAATACTTTTTCAAACTATCTATCAAAAGAATAAAGGAATTTACAAACTTCTAATAATAGGAAGCAGAATAATTGTCTATTGTGTACTTGTGTATTTGTTTGCTAATGGCAGATGTATTCCTGCATGGGAACTCTGCCAATCAAATAAGGTTTCAGACCTATCTAATTTCCTGGGACTCCAAGAAGATAAGTAACTTGTATACAGTCACACAGCTAGTGAATTTCAGAGTCAGTCATTAAGCCTGTATATTCCTGATCCTATATTCCACATTTCATCAACTATTTCACTCTGAAGCAGGCTCTTATCATCTCACAAGTAGATTACTGAAATACTTCTCTTAGTCTTTCTGCCTTTTCCCAACCCCAACACATCATCCATTCATTTGTCAAAGGGCTGTTTCAAAATGGCAGGTCTGAACTTGTCATCTCCCTCTCCCTACCTCTATTCAGTAATCTTTACTGGTTTTCTATTACCTCCAGGGTCAAATGGGGTGTAGGATATGTTTAGGGAAAACTAGTACCTCTCATGTGAAGGCTACTGAGCTCGCCCTGTTGAGAGCTGCTGTCTACTTTTGGTGTCTCTCTGTTCCACCTAGCTCTTGTCAGTGGTTCCAAGAAGCTGTAGTATGCTCAGTGGCCACACCATGGTGAACCATTTCAGCAGACAAGCTAAACCAGGTTGAGGGTAACCATGGGGTGTCAAACCCATTGGTGAGTTAAGGGGTGTCTGCCCCAAGCATGTGAAAACTTCCCCTGGAGGAATGAGCAGATGAGAACAATTTGTTCCAACAGTCATGAAACCAGCTGAAGAGGATACTATGGAACACCTAAAGCTTGGTAAGACATCAAAGATGCCAAGGTCATCCACTGCATCTCGGGTCATCACCAGTCATCTTAACTCTATCCTGCCACTGGACTAATGACTATGGGGGGGAAGAGTGAGGACAATGACTTTGTGCAACTCTGCCTCATTTAAATCCAATCAATGCACAAATCAAGACATTACCCACACCATTTTTACTTATCTCAAAATCCTGTGGTGACTGGCAAGTTAATAAGCAGCAGGGGTGGAAACAGGGAGCTGTAGTTACAACCCTACATACAAGTGGCCCAGGTCATAGCATTGTCTTCACAATGGAAGCAGCAGTGGGATTTTGCAGGCCCTTCTGTGTCTGAGCAACCTTCTAAAGTTCATCTAAAGATGAACTGCTCATCTCCTAGTGTGAAGAAGGGTCTAGAAAAGTTGCCCTAAAAACTGTCTGCTTACCCAACCTTGGACTGATTACTATGACAGATGGGGAATCCCATCCTTTGGTAAAAACACAAAAAAATGCACAAAAACATCTGCTAAGATGATTCCACTCACCATCAGTACATGGAATGTGCACACTTAGAGACAACACAAAATCCAGTAGACCTGAAAGATAAATAGCTCTTCCTGTGAGAGAACACAGCAAGTATCACATCCAATAGCAGCCCTGAGCAGAACAAGGATGGCAAATGAAAGCCAGCTTACTTAAATAGAAGCTGGATACATGTTTTTCTGGAGTGGCTGCAGTGAAGGGGAGCCCTGTGAAGCTGGTGTCGGTTTTACAATCAAAACTAATCTAGTCAACAAGCTTGTATGCTTCACAAAAGGAGTGAATGACAGGCTTATGACAATGTGATTGCCACTTGTAGGAAAATGCCATACCGCCATCATCAGTGTCTATGCTCCCACCACGATGAATTCTGATGAGGTCAAAGAAAAAGCTTTGTGAAGACCTCTATATCCTTATCATCAATGTGCCATAAGAGGAAAGGCTAATAATTTTAGGTGACTTTAATGCAAGAGTAGGTTCAGACTACTAGACGTGGCAGGGAGTCCTAAGGAGGAATAGAGTTGGTAACAGCAATAGTAATGTTCACTGACTACAGAAGACTTGTGCATCTCATGACCTTCTCTTCACCAACACTGTCTTCCACTTTCCTAAACACAATAAAAATTTGTGGATACACCCTCTCAGCAAACATTGGCATTTAGTAGACTATGTGATTGTAAGGAGAAGAGAGAGATAGCATGTGAGAATGATGAAGGCAATGTGTGGTGCAGAGTGCTGGACTGATCATAGACTTATCATTTCCAGGCTAAATATTAATATTCAACACATGTGGTGGTTGCAAGGCAAAATGACTACCAGAAGAATTAATGTCAACAGATTAGGGCTCTTCTCTGAGTGGGAACTTGGAGAGAAAGTTGAGCCAATATACAGTTGGCAACAGTGGAGCAGAAAAGAAATGGTCAGCTTTTAGAGATTTGGTGTATGGCACTGCATTTGTTCATCTGGGTCAGCATATTCACAAACACCATGGTTTGCTGAAGGTTTGATGAAAATGATGGGGAAATTCAGAAGCTGCTAAATGAAAAATGAGAATTCCACAGGATTTCCCAGCATGATAGTTCATCCATCTCTAAGAAGGCAGCATTTACTTCCATCAAAAGTAAAGTACAAGTAAAGCTTAGAGAGATGCAGTTTTCTTGGCTCAATAAGAAAGTTGATGAAATTTAGTTTTATTCTGATAGCAACAATCCAAAGCACTTTTATGATGCTCTGAAGGCTATTTATAAGCCAAAGACCTATAGTTCATCTCAACTACTCAGTGCTGATGGAGCCACATTGATTAGTGATAAGGACATGATTCTAGAGAGATGGAATCAACACTTTCATAGTGTTCTTAACAGATCATCATCAATCAATGCTGAAGCCATTGCCAATTTACCTCAGGTTGAAGTCAATCCTTCCCTAGTGCAAGTTCCAACTGAAGAAGAGATTTTGAATGCCATTAGGTTCCTTTCATTTGGCAAACTATGGTGCTGATTCTATTCCAGGTGAGATTTACAAGGTGGGGAGTCCATTGCTCATACAAAAGTTGACTGAAATTTTCCAGGTTATATGGAAAGAGGAGGATATCCTTCAGGAATTCAAGGATGCCTCCATTTGCTATCTCTAAAAAATGTAAAGGAAATAGATTGTCCTATGACATTCACGGGGTAGGGTCCTCTCTTGCAGTCATTGCTGGCAAGATTTTTACCAGAGTTCTCCTTAATAGGATGATCCTTCATCTGGAAGATGGTCATCTACCTGAGAGCCAGTGTAGCTTCAGAAATGGCAGAAGTATAGTTGATATGATGTTTGTTGCCCTACAACACCAGGAGAAATGCCAGGATAAGAATGCAGGTCTGTATACCACATTTGCAGGTCTGACCAAGGAATTTCATACTGTCAGTCACAAGATCTTATGGAAAATTATTTCAAAATTTGGTTGCCAGGAGAAGTTCATCAGCATTGTAAGTCAATTTCACAATAGCATCCTTGCCCAGGTTCTGGATAATGGAGAATGTTCTTGTGCTTTTCCAGTTGCCAATGGAATGAAATGAGGCTATGTGCTTGGTCCCATGGTTTTTAGCATGATGTTTTCAGCTATGTCGTCAAACACTTTCAATGAGGATGAGCACGGCATCAAGATCAGTTACCACACCAAAGGTAAATTCTTCAACGTGAAAAGACTATAAGCCAAGATCAAAGTGGTGGGAGTATTGGTGCATGATTTTCTGTTTGCAGATGATAGTACACTCAGTGCAGCCTCTGAAGCTGAGATTCAACAAAGTATGGAATCGATTCTCTACTATTTGTGCTAATCGTGGCCTAACAATTTACACCAAGAAAACATAGGTGCTCCATCAGCTGGCACCACACCCTCCATATGTGGAATCATAAATTACAGCAAATAGAGATGTTTTGAATACTGTGGATAAGTTCATTTACCTTGGTAGAGTACTTTCTAGGAATATATACATTATTAATGAGGTTGAATCACAGATTACCAAAGCTAGCTCAGTGTTTGGGAGGCTATGAAGTAAAGTGTGGGAGAGAAGAAGTATTAGACTGAATACCAAACTGATGGTCTACAGAGCCATCATGCTGACCTCATTGTCATATGCTTGTGAAACCTGGACCATATACCAGTGTCATGCCAGGAAACTGAATTGCTTCCATTTGAATTGTCTTAGGAAGATTCTGAAGATCACCTGGTAGGATAAGATACCAGACACTGATGTCCTTTCTCTAACTAAACTGCCAAGCATTACTGCAGAGGGCACACCTGTAATATGCTGACCATGTTGTTCAAATGCCAAATGTATGCTTGCCAAAAAGACTATTTTATGGAGAACTTACATAGGACAAGTGCTGACATAGTGGTCATAAAAAAGTAATACGAAGATATTCTCAAGGTCTCTCTTAAGAGCTTTGGAATTGATTGTATGACATTAGAGATACTGGCACAGGAGCACCCAGCATGGCATGCCCTCATTAGAGAAGGTGATGTGCTCTATGAGCAAAATAGAATTGAAGTAGCTCAAAAGAAATGTAAGATGTGCAAATTTAGAGAATCCACCCCAAGTCATATGGACTATTTGTACCCAACCTGTGAACACCTCACATTGGTCTGATCAGTCCCAGTCAGACACACTGTAACTTGACTCTAACAAAATGATGTCATTTTGGTCCTCATCAAGAATGAATGATAACAAACTATCATTTGAATTTTAAAGTCATTAACAATGAAGTCCTAACCTACCTTTTCAGTCATCTTCTTTTCACTTTACTTCCCTCCTGGGGGAAGGTTCATTATCATTAATCTTGTTATTTCCTCATACATGATACTTCATCTCTCAACTCCATGCCTTTGTACTGAAAGACACATATTCTTAAAATGTTCTCCCTTCTGCCCCTGGCTTAATTGATTTCCATCAAGAATCACTTCAAATCTCACCTTTTTCTTTTTGGTGCCCTGAAGGAGGCCTTTATCAGTTTCCTCATCACCAACACATCTATCACCTTCAGTGCTATCCTTCTGAGATTACTTTTCATTTATACTGACTATATCTAGTATGTACCCATTTTTATATGTTGTCTTCTCCATTAGAATGTGCCCATTAGGGCTAGAACCAAGCTTTTGTTTTTCTTTGTATTCCCAGTAGTTAGCATAGTCCTTGACGCACAGAAATTGTTTAATGAATTTTTTTGACTATTAGATTGAATGGTGTTATGTTGTCTCTGATAGGGACACATATATTCTGATGAAAGGAAGTCATGTTATAGTACAGCCAATCTTGAAACCAAGAGGACCTGGGTGAAAGTCATGTTTCCCACATATAGGAGATTAGTTACCCTAGACAAATGACTTAACCTCTCAGAGCTCTAGGAAACTCTCTAAAGTTGTGCATTTCACAAAAAAGGCTTCTACTGGTCATAGGAGAAAATATTTCCTCACAAAGGAATAACCTATAGCAAAGAAACATAGGTCCAGCCTCTATCTTTATATTACAAGAATTCAGATTTGAAACACTAATTTACATTTCCATGGATATTTTGAGACAAGATGTATTGGTGGTTGTTAGACAAGAACTAAATAGAAATATTGATTGGCACATTGAGTATCCTTCTATACCCACTTGACCCCCTTCTGTCTCCCCTCCTAATAAAATGGGGTTCCTCCTTTAAAGCAAGGTGGCATTGAATAAATCACACTAATTATCTCCATATTGTGTAAAAACTATTGCAGTTGGAATTAACATGACATCTGGTAAAGTACTAGGACTGAACATTGATTATTCCAATGTTGCTCATTAGTAATCATTACTCACAAGTGAATAATTCAACCCTTTATCAATAAGCTTTTGTCTTCAGTTTTGAGCCAATTTCTTTTACTTTGCTTAAAATTATAAATGCTTAGTCTGGGTCTTTGAAGCTTAGTACTTATTAATTCTCTTCTCGATCAGACATATAAATTTGTAGTTGTCTTTATTTGCACATGAAAGACAAAAGTCTATAAGATCATGTAATATAAATCATAATTAATAATGATAACAAAATAAAGCCCAACAATAATAAATATCAGAATACACAACATTTGTGCCATTCTATTTTATAATTTTGGTGAGGGAACTGGGGAACCTTCTTATTTAAAAAGAAAGATTTTCTATTATGTTAGATATAAAATAGGATATAAATCAGAGTCAAACTAACATCAGACCCTTGCATCACCAATTTGTTTCTTTTTAATTTCATTCATATTACAAAGTATACAATTAATAGTGTACATTTTTCACAACAGCAAATGACTGAAACTTCAATTCAGTACTAATTCTTAATGTGACCCATGAGGATCTTCAAATAGCATTATTTCAGAGAACCATGAATCCTTTGGTGACAAATTTTTCATGGATTTCCAGTGGATGAACAAACATTTATTGAGTGCTTACTGTGTGTAGAATACTCTGGTAGATGTAAGTGAAGTTTCAAAATTTAAAAAAGACAAAGTATCCCTATCTTCATTTAATTTATAGATCTTTAGTAGAAATAAGAAAGAGGTATTAACTATTAAAATAATTAGAAATTAATAATTATACTAATAATGTGGCACTTTAAAGTTTTCTAAGATCTTTAAGTACATTTTGTGATATTTAACACTAATAAAAACCCTGTGAAATGGGTCCTAGTTTTTTTCTTCTATTTTATAAATGAGAAAAAAAGAGAAGAAGAGGATAAGTGAATTGCCCAAGGTCACATATTGCATGTTTAAGGTGAAATTTGAACCCAAGTATTCCTAATTCCAAATAGAACACTCTATCAACTATGCCAAAAAAATCCACTTGTTAAATAGATTTCACACTTTATTATAAATGTGTTGCCTAAATTAATGCTGGTAACAGATATTTATGCAGCACTTTAAGGTTTATAAATACTTTACTTGTGTTAACTCATTTAATCTTTTTTATGGTAATTTTTATTTATTTTTTGGTTTTCAACATTTACTTCCACAAGATTTTGAGTTCCAAATTTTCACCCCATCTCTCCTTTCCCCCCACCCCAAGATGGCATGCATTCTGAATACCCCTTCCCTTAGTCTGCCTTCCCTTCTATCTCTCCCACCCTTCTCTTATCCCCTTCCCCTTTAATTTTCCTGTAGGGCAAGATGGATTTCCGTACCCCATTTCCTGTATTTCTTATTTCCCAGTTGCATGTGAAAACATTTTTTTAAACGTGTTTTTAAAACTTTGGGTTTCAAATTTTCTCCCTTCCTCCCTCCCCACTCACCCTCGTTGATAAGGCAAGAAACTAAATATAGGTTATATATGTGCAGTTATACAAAACACTTCTGTGAGGGATTGTCTGATGTTGGCTACGTGCCACGTGGGGGTTGTGGCAAGATGGGGCAGGGACAAGATATTAGGAAGTAACCAGAGCTCACATCCCCGAGGCAGGGGGCTGTGCCATGTGGAGTTGTGGTGAACTGGGATAGGAACTGGATAGGGGAAGTAACCGGAGAATGTGCTCCTGAGGCAGGGGGCTGTGCCACGTGGGAGTGGGATGGCAGAGAACGAGCTCCCTTTGTCACGTCCTTTCCCTAGGTGCAGCGCTAACCCCAGACGTCTCCTTCTTGTATCCAGTCCTAGCCTCCTGTGTCACGTCCTCTCCCTTGGTGCAGCGCTAACCCCAGACATCCCTTTCCGGTATCTGATCCTACAATCAATGACTAGTAGGCGGGCTGAGGAGGAAGGGCTAGGAAAGTATATAGGGGCAGTAGGGATCAGAGCTCGCTCTCTTTTGCTCCTGCTCTCTTGCTCTGGCTTTCCCTGCTTGGCCTTGCTGTGATGGCCTCTGAATAAAGCTGGAGTGTTTGCACCTCCTGATCGGCTCGTCTCTGTGTTTATCCAGGTGGGCACCGAAGGCTGGTAAGTATGACCCTGGCAGCCTGCTCCTTATAGGAGGAGAGTGCACGGCGCGACCCCCACACACTTCCATAGTAGACATGCTGTGAAAAACTAACTCTATTTCCCTTAGTCCTCTCCGGCCCCCCATTTATTCTATTCTTTCTTTTGACCCTGTCCCTCCTCAGAGTACTTGCTTCTGATTACCCCGTTTCCCAATCTGCCCTCCTCTCTATCATACCCCTACTCTCTTGTCCCCTCCCCCTCCATTTCCTGTAAGGTAAGACAGATTTCCATGCCCAATTGAGGGTGTGTGTTATTCCCTCCTTAAGTCAAATTCTATGAGATTCACTCATTCCCTCTCACCTTCCCCCGTTTGCTCTCCACTGTAAGAGCCTTCTCTTTTCTGTTTTTTTTCTTTTTGTGAGATAATTTACCCCATTCTAACTCTCCCTTTCTCCTTCTCCTAATATAATCCTTTCTCACCCCTTAATTTTATTCTCCAGATATGACCCTTTCATTTTCAATTCACCCTGTGCCCTCTATCTATCTATCTATCTATCTATCTATCTATCTATCTATCTATCTATCTACCTACCTATCTATCTATCTATCTATCTACCTACCTATCTATCTATTTATCTATCTATCTATCTATCTATCTATCTATCTATCTATCTGTCTGTCTATCTATATCTATATATACATACATATAATTTTTTCCCCTCCAACTACCCTAATACTGACAAAGGTCTCATGAGTTACAAATATCATCTTTCCATGCAGGAATGTAAAGAGTTCAACCATGATGAGTCTCTTATGATTTTCTCTTTCCTGTTTACCTCTTCATGTTCCACTTGAGTCTCGCATTTGAAAATGAAATTTTCTATTCAGCTCTGGTCTTTTCATCAAGAATGCTTGAAAGTCCTCTATTTCACTGAATGATCACTTTTTCCCCTGCAGGATTATACTCAGTTTTGCCGGGTAGGTGATTCTTGGTTGTAATACTGTCGCCTTTACCCTCCAGAATATTATATTCCATGCCCTGCAGTCCCTTAATGTAGCAGAAGCTTAATCTTGTGTTATCCTGATTGGGTTTCCACAATACTTGAATTGTTTCTTTCTGACTGCTTGTAATATTTTCTCCTTGACCTGGGAACTCTAGAATTTGGCTACAATATTCCTAGGAGTTTTCCTTTGGGGATCTCTTTCAGGAAGAGATTGGTGAATTCTTTCAATTTCTATTTTGCTGTCTGGTTCTAAAATATCAGGGCAGTTTTCCTGGATAGTTTCTTGAAAGATGATGTCTAGACTCTTTTTTTGATCTTGCCTTTCAGATAGTCCAATAATTTTTAAATTCTCTCTCCTGGATCTATTTTCCAGGTCAGTTGTTTTTCCAATGAGATATTTCACATTGTTTTCTAATTTTTCATTCTTTTGCATTTGTTTTACATTGTCTTGATTCTCATAAAGTCACTAAGTTCCAATTGCTCTGTTCTAATTTTTAAGGAAGTATTTTCTTCAGTAATCTTTTGGACTTCCTTTTCCATTTGGCCAATTTTGCTTTTTAGGGCATTGTTCTCCTCATTGGCTTTTTGGACTTCTTTTGTCATTTGGGTTAAACTATTTTTTAAAGTGTTATTTTCTTCAGTATTTTTTTGGGTCTCCTTTAGCAAGCTGTTGACTTGTTTTTCATGATTTTCTTGCATCACTCTCATTTCTCTTCACAGTTTTTCCTCTACTTCTCTTACTTGCTTCTCAAAATCCCTTTTGAGCTCTTCCAAGGCCTGGGACTGATTCATTTTCTTCTTGGAGGGTTTGGATGTAGGAACTTTGGCTTTGTTGTCTTCTTCTGGTTGTATATTTTGATCTTCTTTGTCACCAAATTCTGACTCTTTTTGTGCCGCTTACTCATGATCCTGGCCAATTACTTGAGTTTTAAACTCTTTGTTAATGTAAAAGTCTGCTTCCAGTGTGGAGAATGTACTGTCCCAAGCTTCAGGGGTTTGTACAGCTGTTTTCAGAGATACTTCTAGGGACCTAAAAATTTTCAGTTCTTCCAAGGTGCTATGATAAGGGGCATGGTGTTTTCTCTCCACCACCACTATAAGCTCCACCAGGTCAGTGCTTCTCCTTGCCCCAGGACTGCCCCTCAGAACTGTGACCCAGATCGAAGCATGGGCAAAGCAAGAGATTCCTGCCTCAGCACTGGCAAAGATATCCCTGCAATCCTCCTCTGATCAGCCACTTGATTCCCCCTCAGTCTGTGGGCCCGAAGCTCAGGAAACAGCCACGGCCCCGGGGGCGGCAGAGACCTAGCATCTTCTCTCACTGCAGTCACAGACTTGTCCCACTGACTTTCTAAGTTGTCTTTGGTGTTCATGGGTTGAGAAGTCTGGAAACCACCACAGCTGCCCACGATTCAGTCCTCTGAGCCCTGCTCCAGCCTCGCTTAGGCCTGCACGCCCATGCTGAACTGCACTCCTCTCCCAGCCCAGCGTGATATACCTTTACAATCAACCATCCAGGCTGTTTTGGGCTGGAAATTTGTTTTGCTCTGTCTTTTTGTGGGTTCTGTTGCTTTAGAATTTGTTTAGAGCCATTTTTATAGGTATTTGGAGGGGCTTGTGGGGAGAACTCAAGCAAGTCACTGCTTTTCCTTTGCCATCTTAGCTCTCCCCCCTAACTCATTTAATCTTCATGATAACCCTGGGAGAGAGATGCTAACCTATCTATCTATCTATCTATCTATCTATCTATCTATCTATCTATCTA
>NW_020954740.1:2920705-2936690 GCF_900497805.2 Vombatus ursinus
TCTATCTATCTATCTATCTATCTATCTATCTATCTATCTATCTATCTGAGCTTGCATGTGTGTATATATACACATTATGTGCATATATACATCTACATTCATGTACATATATGTATGCACATGTATACAGTATATATAAATATACATGCAAATAACTGCACGCATACATATATGTGTATAAACATCTATATCTATCTATCTCTATTTATATCTATATAACTATATCTATCTATCAAATGACATTAAGAGGGGAGTTAAATAAATTGCCCAGGATCACCCAGCTAATAAGTGTCTGAGGCAAGAATTGAACTCAGTTCTTCCTCACTCCAAGGCATCACTCTCTACACTGTGCCCCATAGCTGCCTATGATGAGCAAGTGATGGAAATCCCTTAAAAACTTCTATTTCTGTGAAAAACTTATCTCTTAGACTGGCTTTGGTTCTTGTATTGCCCTCTTAAAGATATTCTCTTAGAGGAAGCTAGAGGGTATAGTAGATAGGGCCCAGAGCTGGGAAGCCCTGATTTCAAATTTAGCCTCAGACACTGATTGTGTTGCTTTGGGCAAGCAACTTAATCTCTATTTGCCTCAATTTTCTCAGCTGTAAAATGAATATAGCAATATCTACAGTTTTTCCTCTACTTCTCTTACTTGCTTCTCAAAATCCCTTTTAAACTCTTCCAAGGCTTGGAACTGATTCATATTCTTCTTGGAGGCTTTGGATGTAGGAGCTTTGACTTTGTTTTCTTCTGGTTGTGTGTTTTGATCTTCTTTGTCACCAAAGTAAGATAATAACTCTTTTTGAGCTACTTGCTCATGATCCCAGCCAATTACTTGAGTTATAAACTCTTTGTTAAGGTAGGGTCAGGAAGAGTCAGATGTGACTGAAATGACTGAACAACAACAATGACTGTAGCATTGGGAGAATTCTATCAATGGCCTGGTAATAATGATCTGATGAAATCACTGATGTGTACTTAATTTTGGAATAAAATTGATAACACTTTTGAAATTTATGCTATGCTTTATTTTCATGTTTTCTTTTAAAATTTGAAGACATCTGCCTCACTCTCAAGAATTTTATATTGAGAAAGCAAACATAACTACCCCCTCTCAAATTGGGCATAAGGGGAAATGAGAAAGACATGAGATCATACATAAATACATACATACACACACATACATACATATATATACACACAAATGAATAAAAATGGGAAAATAATTAAAACCATAAATAAAACTATGAAAAAAAACAATCAAAAATGGAAAGATGTGCTTTCCCTTTAATGTGTCTGTGACTTTGAGGAAATCAAAATGATGAATGTTGTGCTTAGGGCCCAAGAAAAGAAACCTTTTGATTTCTCATTGTAAAATGTTACCATTACCAGCCTTGGATTTCTCTTGGAAAGCCATTTCTACACTGTCCCCTCTGGTCACAGGACACTAAAGAGAGGATCCTGTGAGAGAAAACATAGCCAATGGTGTCAAACACCAAGCTTTAAATGTGTTACCTGCCCATAAGTCAAGATTTCATTGACCTGGGTAGTTATAGGTAGCAAATAGATAGCTATATCTGCTCATAATCAATTTGACGGATAATCAGAACGTGACATAGTAATGCCCTTTTTATTACAGATGCTGTGTAAGGCATATCAATGTAAGTCCCACTGAAATTAGCATGTATTTCTACAAAATTGCTTTCCCAGCATGAAATGCCATTTGTGGAAATGGAAACTTAAATCTAAATTCTTAAATACTGCATGGGGTCTCAGCCACCTGCCATCCTCTAAATTTAATGCCACTTTTCAAGCAGCACTTGGAAATCTCAGGTTTTACTGTCCAAATATAGTAGGAATCTTTCTCACATTAATAAAATGAAACACGCCTAGTTCATATTATGGACTAGTGCACTATAAAATTTCTTCTCTTCTTCCTCTTCTTCTTCTTCTTCTTCTTCTTCTTCTTCTTCTTCTTCTCTCTCTCTCTCTCTCTCTCTCTCTCTCTCTCTCTCTCTTTCTCCACACACACATTTACACATATACATACACAAAAATGTCTACACATATATACATATAGATATATTTGTGTATGTATGCATGCATGCATACATATACACCCATACACACAAACATATATATTTTTTCTTTGAGTGAGGAGTATGCGGAAATTTATAGAAATGTAGTTCAATAAAACCTATGAAAATACTACATAAATTATTGAACCCAGAACTCATTTCATTTGTTATTTCTGTGATCAAATTATATTTAAAAAAATCCTAGTTAGGCTGTCAGGATCCCATTTTTATTTTTTGTTCTTCATTCATCAGCCTTTCTTATGATGTTAAAGTCTCTTCTTTGACTCTTTAACCATAACTAGGCATCTCCTTTTCATTCTCTTTATGGATCTGCCGTATCCCATAATCCTTTGCTGAACCTATCCACAAAAGAATCACAAATTATTTCCTTTTGAAGGTTCTTTACTTGGAGGGATGGTAGTAATGTGACATCTTATTCTTCTATAAGGTCACTGGAAGACAAGGAGATCTTTTTCTGAGAGCAAAAGAGTGGTAAGTCTTGTTTGGGGTCCCATTTCAGGCAATGACTTATCCAAGATTTGTCCATTTTGGTGTTTTCTAGGCAGAAGAATTTTTAGATAGAATATCTTCCTCTTTCTGCATAAAACCAAAGTAACATAAGCAAAAAGCACTTGCTTCAGGGCAACTATGCCACCAAAGCACAGCAGAGTTATAATTTTAGCATTTCCAGTCTGAAAGAGACCTAAGAGATCTTGTTTACTGCATCATTTGCATGAGAAGGAAACTGAGACCAAGCAAATCAAAGCATTCTTTTGTCCAACCCATTCTTGAACCATAAATTGTTCCTAGTACAATACCAAAGAATTGTGCATATTCTTCATGAAAAACTCTCAGGGGCAGAAATCATTTACTGAGAAAGCACAATCCATTTAGGAACAATAAAGTAACTTGTCAAAAGAGACAGAGGAAATTTGGTGGCAGATTAGTAATTACAATCCTGGTCTTTCATCAAACAGAATAGTGTTGGTTTGGTTTTGCCACACCAACAAAAATCCTAATATTTAAGACCCTAAATCTCAGAAGAAAAAAAGTTTAAGGGAAAGAAATGAATATTGAATTAGTCAGTGTCATGTTAATGAGCAATTGTTAAATTGTTTCAATGAGCCAGATTTTGCTCTAAATTATAGGAATACAAATAAAAGTTCCTTGCCTTTAAGGGGCTCACATTCTATTGAAAGTAAAGGGCAAGGCATTTAGAAAATTTCGGGCATTAAAATAATTAAGCATGATGTTCTGTCCATGGCTTATTGTTCAGTTATCTCAAACAATGCTCTCACTAGAATTATTTTTATACAACTAAATATTTAAATTTTATTTTTTCCAATTACCTGTAAAAATAAATTGTAACATTTAGTTTTTATAATTTTGAGTTTCTAATTCTCTCTTTCCCTCCCATTCTTCCTCCCTCATTGAAAAGGTCTTTAAAATTGCTATAACCAAAATTGTACATGATAGTCCATATTATGCATTATGACAATGACATTCCTAGTTTTAGACATCATGTTCTTTTTATTTTTTTGAAAGTTTAGTGGTTTGATGGTATAGAAAAGAAAGGGCATTTATGTTAATTTTTGCATATTATTTAATTTTTTTCCAATTATATGTAAAGACAATTTTCAATATTCCTTTTTTGAAAGATTTTGAGCTCCAAATTTTTCTCCCTCCCTCCTCTTGCATCTCCCCAATATGGCAAGCAATCTGATAGGTTATACATGTGCAATCATGTAAACATATTTCCACATTAGTCATGTTTTGAAAGAAGAAAGAGAACAAAAGGAGAAACCATCAAAAAAAAACTCCAAAAGAAGTGAAAATAGTATGCTTCAACCTGCATTCATTTAAGTTAATTTAACTGGTTTTCTCCACTTCTTTTTTTATTAATAAATTTATTGATTTTAGTTTTCAACATTTACTTCCACAAGATTTTGAGTTCCAAATTTCCTCCCCATCTCATCCTTCCCCCACCCCAAGATGGCATGCATTCTGAATACCCCTTCCCCTAGTCTGCCTTCCTTTCTATCTCTCCCACCCCTTCTCTTATCCCCTTCCCCTTCTATTTTCCTGTAGGGCAGGATAGATTTCTGTACCCCATTTCCTATGTTTCTTATTTCCCAGTTGCATGTGAAAACATTTTTTTAAACATGTGTTTTTAAAACGTTGGGTTCCAAATTTTCTCCCTTCCTCCCTCCCCACCCACCCTCATTGAAAAGGCAAGCAACTCAATACAGGTTATACATGTGCAGTTATGCAAAACACTTTCATAGTAGACAGGCTGTGAAAAACTCACTCTATTTCCCTTAATCCTCTCTGGCCCCTCATTTATTCTATTCTTTCTTTTGACACTGTCCTTCCACAGAAGTTTTTGCTTCTGATTACCCCTTTTCTCAATCTGCCCTTCTCTCTATCATCCCCCTACTCTCTTGTCCCCTTCCCTCCCTATTTTCCTGTAGGGTATGACAGATTTCCATAATCAATTAAGTGTGTATGTTATTCCCTTATTAAGGCAAATTCTATGAGAATAAGATTCACTCATTCCCTCTCATCTTCTCCCGTTTCCCCTCCACTGTAAGAGTTTTTTCTTTTTTGTTTTCTGGTGAGATAATTTACCCCATTCCACCATTCCCTTTCTTCTTCTCCTAATATAATCCTCTCTCACCCCTTAATTTTATTCTCCAGATATGACCCCTTCATCTTCAACTCACCCTGTGCCCTCTATCTATCTATCTATCAATCTATCTATCTATACATACATATAATTTTTTCCTTCCAACTACCCTGACACTGACAAAGTCTCATGAGTTACAAATATCATCTTTCCATGCAGCAATGTAAACAGTTCAACCTTAATAAGCCTCTTATGATTTTCTCTTTCCTGTTTACCTCTTCATGTTCCACTCGAGTCTGGTATTTGAAAATCAAATTTTCTCTTCAACTCTGGTCTTTTCATCAAGAGTGCTTGAAAGTCCTCTATTTCACTGAATGATCATTTTTTCCCCTGCAGGATTATAATCAGTTTTGCTGGGTAGGTGATTCTTGGTTGTAATCCTATCTCCTTTGTCCTCCAGAATATTATATTCCATGCCCTGCGGTCCCTTAATGTAGAAGAAGCTTAATCTTGTGTTATCCTGATTGTGTTTAAACAATACTTGAATTGTTTCTTTCTGGTTCTTGTAATATTTTTTTCCTTGACCTGGGAACTCTGGAATTTGGCTACAATATTCCTAGGAGTTTTCCTTTGGGGATCTCTTCAGGAAGAGATTGGTGGATTCTTTCAATTTCTATTTTGACCTCTGGTTTAATTATTTATTATTATTATGTAATTATGATGATGTCTAGGATCTTTTTTTGATCATGCCTTTCAGATAGTCCAATAATTTTTAAATTCTGTCTCCTGGATCTATTTTCCAGGTCAGTTGTTTATTATTATTATTTAATTATGATGATGTCTAGGCTCTTTTTTTGATCATGCCTTTCAGATAGTCCAATAATGTTTAAATTCTGTCTCCTGGATCTATTTTCCAGGTCAGTTGTTTTTCCAATGAGATATTTCACATTGTTTTCTAATTTTTCATTCTTTTGCATTTGTTTTATAGTGTCTTAATTTCTCATAAAGTTACTAACTTCCAATTGCTGTATTCTAATTTTTTAGGAAGTATTTTCTTCAGCAATCTTTTGGACTTCCTTTTCCATTTGGCCAATTTTGCTTTTTAGGGCATTCTTCTCCTCATTGGCTTTTTGGGCCTCTTTTGCCACTTGGGTTAGGCTATTTTTTAAAGTGTTATTTTCTTCAGTATTTTTTTGGGTCTCCTTTAGCAAGCTGTTGACTTGTTTTTCATGATTTTCTTGCAAAACTCTCAGTTTTTCCTCTACTTCTCTTACTTGCTTCTCAAAATCCCTTTTGAGCTCTTCCAAGGCCTGGGGCTGATTCATATTCTTCTTGGAGACTTTGGATGTAGGAACTTTGGCTTTGTTGTCTTCTTCCGGTTGTATGTTTTGATCTTCTTTGTCACCAAAGTAAGATAATATAGTCTGATTCTTTTTGTACTGCTTACTCACTATCCCAGCCAATTACTTGAGTTTTAAATTCTTTGTTAAGGTAGAAGTTTGTTTCCAGTGTGGAGAATGTACTGTCCCAAGCTTCAGGGGTTTGTACAGCTATTTTCAGAGATACTTCTAGGGACCTGAAAATTTTCAGTTCTTCCAAGGTGCTATGATAAGGGGCACAGTGTTTTCTCTCCACCATGACTATAAGCTCCACCAGGCCAGCACTCCTCCTTGCCCCAAGACCACCCCTCATAACTGTGACCCAGATCCAAGCACGGGCAAAGCAAGAGATTCTTTCCTCTGCGCTGGCAAAAGAAATCCCTGCAATCTCCCTCTGATCAGCCACTTGATTCCCCCTCAGTCTGTGGGCAGCAAGCTCAGGAGGCAGCCGCTGCCCCAGAGGCCATGCTCGGGACTTGTGGCTGAGACCTAGCTTCTCTCCCTCACCAGTCACAGACTTTTCTCACTGACCTTCTAAGTTGTGTTTGGTGTTCATGGGTTGAGAAGTCTGGAAACTGCCACAGCTGCCTGCGATTCAGTCCTCTGAGCCCTGCTCCAGGCTTGCTTAGGCCTGTGCGCCCATGCCAAACTGCACTCCTCTCCCAGCCCAGCATGATATACCTTTCCGATCAACCATCTAGGCTGTTTTGGGCTGGAAATTTGTTTCACTCTGTCCTTTTGTGGGTTCTGCTGCTTTAGAATTTGTTTAAAGCCATTTTTTTTTTACAGTTATCTGGAGGGGTTTGGGGGAGGGCTCAAGCAAGTCACTGCTTTCACTCCGCCTTCTTGGTTCTGCCCCGACATTATGTTCTTCTAATTTAGTCTAAGGCTGCAGTGGCTTTCCTAGCTATCATAATCCTATTTCTTAGTTTTTAAGGTTCTTTTCTTTGTTTATTTTTTTCAGATAAATTGCTATTTAATGCTGCAAAATTTTGTACTTATAAATTTGGTTTTTTGAACCCAAATGTAAAAATTTCCATTTATTTCTACTAAAATTAATTTTATTACATTTGGTACAATATCATGGCCTGTCAATACTTTTTTTGGATCCCAACTGTCATCAAATGTGTTAGTTATCTTTCACAGTTTTGTTACTATTTGAAATTTGATAGACATGAAATCTCTACATCTACTTAAGGCAATAATAAAAAAAAATTACATAGCACAGGGCTAAGCATAAAAGCCTAAAGCACTCCATTTCAGACCCCCTTGTTTATTGGCATCAACCAATTAGTGACTGCACATTTTATCATACTACTCAACCAGTTCCAAACACACTTACCTATACTAGTGTTAAGCCTATACCTCCCCATTTTTTTACAAGAATAGCATGGATATGGGGCAACTACGTGGTGCAGTGGATAGAGCACCTTCTGACTCCAGGAGGACCTGAGTTCAAATCTGGTCTCAGACCAGACACTTGAAACTTACTAGCTCTATGACCCTGGGCAAGTCACTTAACCCCAATTGCCTCACAAAGGAAAAAAAAAAGGACAAAAAAGAATAGCATGGGTGAAAGATAAAGTCAAAATGAGTACATGATTCAAACATAAAGGGTGATCCCTAAGCAAATTAAAAGAATAGTGAACAGTCTAACTGTTATGTCTATCAAGAATGGAAGAATTTATGACCAAACATAATATAAAGAGTGTTACAAAAAGTAAAATAGAGAATTTTGATTACATTAAATTAAAAAGTGTTTGCACAAACAAAACCGATGCAGCCAAGATTTGAAGGAAATAAAAAAAAAAAGCTCAGAAACAATCTGTAGGGAAAGTGTCGCTGATAAGGCCTCATTTCTCAACTATACAGAGAACTGTAAGAATACAAGCCATTCCAAGGCACTGGCCCTGGAGTCAGGAGGACCTGAGTTCAAATCTGGACTCAGACCAAACACTTGACATTTGACACTTACTAGCTGTGTGACCCTCGGTAAGTCACTTAACCCCAGCCGCCTAACCAAAAAAAAAAAAAAAAAATACAAGCCATTCCCCAACTGATAAATGGCCAAAAGATACAAACAGGCAGTTTTCAGATAAAGAAACCAAAGCTATCTTTAGGCATATGAAGACGTGCTCTAAATCACTTTTCATTAGAGAAATGCAGATTAAAAAATCTTTGAAGTACTACCTTATATGTATTAGATTGGCTAATATGACAAAAAAAGTAAAAGATAAATATTGGAGAAGATGTGGGAAAATTGGGACATGAATGCACCATTGGTGTAGTTGCAAACCAATCTAACCATTCTGGAAAGCAATTTGGATGTCTACCTAAAGGGCAACTAAACTGTGCATACCCTTTGATCCAGGAATACCACTACTAAGTCTGTATCCCAAAGAGGTCATAAAAAAGGGGAAAGGACCTACATGTACAAACATATTCACAGCAACTCTTTTTGGAGTGGCAAAAATTGGAAATCGAGGGGCTGCACATAAATTGGGGAATGGCTGAACAAGTTGGAGCATATGGATGTATAGAATACTATTGTGCAATAAGAAATGATGAGCAGTCTGATTTCAGAAAAAAACATAAACAAAAAACTTAAAAAAAATTGTATGAACTGATGCAATGTTGTACACAGTAACATCACACACTGTGTGATGATCAACTTTGAATGACTTAACCTCTTCTTAGCAATGCAATGATCCAAGACAATTCCAGAAGACATATGATGGAAAATGCTACCCACATCCAAAGAAAGAACTAATGGACTCTGAATGCAGATCAAAGCACACTATTTTCTCCTTTTTTCCCTTATTTTTCCTCCCCTTTGGTCTGTTTTTTCTTTTACAATTCTAATGTGGAAATATGCTTCACTTGACTGCACATGTATAACCTGTATCAAATTGCTTAATATTTTAGTGAGAGGGGAAAGGAGGGGGAAAATTTGGAACTAAAAATTTTGTAAAAATAAATGCTAAATATGATCTTTACATATAATTGGAAAAATACTATAATAAAAGTAAAGCATGAGTGACTTTTATTTTTTCTCCCTTTTCTTCATAAAATCTAGATAAGCTCTGCATTTCTTAATAGTGATATTATTTTTAAGGATTAGTTACTCTTTTCTTATTTGACGTTAAGGCTATACTATCTTTTTGAAATCTATATATTTTTCTTTGTTTCTCAGATGTTAACTAACTATTCCTTTACTAAGCCAATCTAAAGTTTACCTGGTTCCAGGTTTTTTCTATTCCATTAAGGAATTGAGGAGTCAGTTTCAAGTGCATAAGAAATAGTTTCTTCTCAAATTGCTTTATAAGCTAGATATGTGAACCCTAGGGATAAGCATTAATATGAAGGCATGCACTTTGTAGTAGATACTATCTGTCATCATTTTGAGGGGCAGCCATCTCATATTATTTTTAAATAAGTATTTTATTATGATTTCCTTCATTAGAACCACTTTTTGTCATTGTGTCAAAGTTCTCACAATATATGCCAACTCCCTACTCTTTTATTTAAGTTCTTTGGAGCTTAATGCTCTTAATTAATACATAGTATTTTGAATCCTACACATATCCTTTGGCCAAGCAGACTAATAAGATTAATGATTAGTAATTAAGTACTATTTTCTGGAATTGTAATTAAGTTTTCAAGGAAATCAAATTAAGAACTTTGATGAACTTTGCATGCTATAAAATGTTTCAAAATTACTGAATAACAAATGATACAATTCAGGACAACAATCTTTCTCATGCCAAAAACTGTAACCTTACAGGAGTGAGGTTGCTGTGCTTCATCCCAACCTGGAGATTTGTAAGTCCTGGTTTTGTTATCTGATGACAATAATGAAAGTCCAGGACACTGGTTTAATTCCTAACTTGTAGGGAGAAATTTTTAATTCTTGGAAGCAGTTGTTAATGTTTATATTGCAGAAGGAAACTAGTAGCACCTAAAAAAAGCAAAAGACATTTATTTATTTGTTCTGTGCTTTGGTTTGAGGGTAGAATATTTTGGTTCAGTTGATAAACTGGTTAATTAAGCCACTAGACATTTAACAAAGAAGTGACCAGTTTTTAAAATTAGCTATGGTGAACGTAATTTCAGCTTAAAAGCAAGATTCAGAATTCAGACTTTTTCAGTGCCTTAAGTCTAAGACTGTATTTCTAATTATCATTGCTTTATATTGCATGTTTATAGAAAGGCAAGGTAGTCATTCTGGTTAATAGAATGCCAGACTATCCATTGATATTGATAGCTCTCATATTTAAAAGAAATTCCATTAATTATCCCCTTTCTATATATTTTAACCTAATAATGTTGTTTTATTTTTTAGGGAAATTTAAGAGTTTGTTTCAATGTACACTATAGCAATACATGAATTCATATAAATACTTGGTGACTGACTATCCCATTCTTTATCCAAGTTTTTTTTTTTCTATAGGCTCAGACTCAGTTCTTGTTTAGATGCTGGGTTCTAATTATGCTTTTCTTCAGGTAATTAAATTATATTCTCCATAGAAAAAAAAAGATCCTATAGCCTAAATCAGGCAATACCAAGTACTGGTATAGAATTCCTTAAAGGTAAATGTTTGGTCATAAAGAATTTCAATGATAATTTTCACACTGCTTTTTCTTCAGAAAAAGAAACTTCTGAACTGAAACTCTTTTAAAGGGTCTATGTATACATACATGTATGCATGTATTCATACATGTATCTATATGGACATGCATATATGGTACATAAAGGTATATATATGTACATATATGCATATGCTTTTGTACACATATTATGAATGTGTGTATGCATGCTCTATATAGGTATATGGAAAACAATTTGAAGCTATGTGATTTATATATTTTTGACAAAGATCTTATTTACAAAATCCATTCTTATATATGATATACTTTGGCAACTGAATTATATATAGTAATGTTATTTGGCTTTGCTTTCATACTCTGAAAAGCAAGTTAATATGATCAATGTGCACCAGTGGTTGAACTAGACAATCCAGGTGGTCTAGTCCCACCAGGACTTCAAATGGGGTGTTTTCTAATATTGGGAAAACCTAATTTCATGCATGAAGTCATTGATCAAAGCTGACAAAAATAATTTTTAACAAATGTAAGAATAGATCACTCAATAAGCATTTATTAATCCTGTATTATGTGCCAAGCACATGGCCAGGTTCTAAGATTAAAAACAGCAACAACAAGAACAACAACACTGAAAATAGTTGCTATCCACAAGGAGTTTTTATTCTATGAGGGGGATTATGCACTTATATGTGTATACAAAATATGTATAAAGTGAATACCATATAATTAGAGATTACAATGTTGTGTTAACAGCTAGGAAGATCAGCAACAACCTGCTGTCATAAAATTATCACTCATTTATTAACTGCCCGGCAATGTGATAAGTTCTGTGGCTACAAAGAATGGCAAAAATTTGCTCTTTAGCCTTAACGAGTTCATATTCTAATGTGGAGGAACTACACACAACATAAAGGAAGGTAAACTCAGAGGGAACACTAGCAATGGTAGGAGTAGGAAGGACTTCATGTAGAAGGTGAGACTTTAGCTAAAATTTGAATGATTGGAAGTGAGGGAGGAAGTGCATTCCCAGAATGGACAACTGACTTGCAAAGGCAGAAAGAAAAAGAAAGAAAGAAGGAAGGAAAGAAGGAAGGAAGGAAGGAAGCAAAAGGAGAAAAAGGAAGAAAGAAAGAAAAAGAAAAAAAGATTGTTCTATGTAAGGAATTCTGGTGACAGAGAAGGCAGAGTCAAGATGACAGAGAAAAGGCAAGGACTTATCCACCAAAAGTAATTTAGGAGATCTACACAAAAGATATGAGTCAGTAAAGTGGGGGTCAGACCTGGAGCCCAGCATAGACTACACAGCTGAGGCTTTGCCTGGGCACTAGCAACAGGCCTAGGAGGCAGTTTATCAGTGGTAGCAGCAGCTTTGGGAGCTCTCCACTAATAGAAGGCAAGGAGGTCCAACAACAGGTCACAAGGAGATTACAGGGTACTCTTTACTGGCACTAAGTGCATGACCTTTCCACATTGTCCATATACAGTTCAGAGTCTTAGTCCCAAGGCTAAGAGGAGCACTAGCTCACTAGAGCTGGTGGCTACAATGGTGCAGGGTCCTTGGTCACAGTTACAAGGTAGAAAAGAGTGCTTTTCATCACTCACAACCTAGAAAAAAGGTCAGAAAAGCAGTGACCACACCTCCCTTCCAGTCATGCCACCTTGGAAGACCCTAAAATCTACAAACCATGAAAGCCAACTCTCAAAACATCAACAAGAAAGATTTGAAGCTCAGGACAGTGCTCCTTCTACCCCCAAAGCAGGAGCCAAGTATAACATAAAGTTGTAAACCAAAAAACAGGTTGAAAATTGAGCAAACACCAAAAAAGAATCCAACTATGGAAAGTCACTGTGGTGACAGGGAAGATCAAAACACAAACTCAGAAGAACACAACAATGTTAAAATAGCTACATATGAAATCTCAAAGAAAAATGTGAAATGATAACCCTCCCCCAAAGAAAATCCCTGTATGAGTTTAAAAAGGATTTTAAAAATTCAAATAAAAGCAATAGAGAAAAAAAGGAAAAAATAGGGGAAAGAGATAAGAGAGATGCAAGAAAACAATGGAGAGTCAATAGCTTGGTAAAGTAAGCACACACACACACACACACACACAGACAAAATAATGAAGAAAATAACACCTTAAAAATTGGCTAAATGACAAAAGACTTACAAAAATCCACTGAAGAGGAACACTTAAAAAGCAGAATTGGCCAAATTCAAAAATACATGCAAAAATTAATTGAAGGAAATAACTTTTTAAAATGTAGATTTGGGAGATTATACTTCTGAAAGCCAAGATGGTGAAGAAAGAAGTAAGTCACTCTTACCATCCCTCTGAAAGTCCAGAAAATATCACCCCAGAAAAAACCCTAGAACAACTGAACCAGAAGAAAGACACAGTGCACCAGTCTGGTAGCCCAAGTACCTTGAGGGAATTAATGGGAAAGGCTACTCTTCTCCTGAGGGAAAGAGAGCAGTACAGAACAGGAGGTGTCCCAGGAAGCTAGTGGAAAGCCCTACTTCAGCATACAAGGGGGAGATTCTGAACTGCAAGTGGGGGAGCAGGCAAACACCAACACCAGGACCCATGAGTGTCTCAGGAAGGGCAGGGGAACCAGTAGAAACTGGCTCAAAAAACCACCCAGTACCTTGGCATTCTATGGCAACCAAGTATTCCAGTGCCTCAGCAAAACTCTGGGAAGTGCTCCAAGGGTTTCCCCCAGGCAGAGAAACATCCTGCAGCAGCCAAACATCCATCTGAAAGGAGCCTAAGAAAATGAATGGAAATAAAGTCCTGGGTGAGCAGGCAACCATCAGGGGCCAGACTACCCAATCCTACTCCAAGCATTCCAATGTTGCTGATTCCAGTCCAACACTAGGTGAGCTGCCAGAATCCTACAGCCTCCAACTGCCAGCAGTTGAGGCCCCAGAACACAAAGCCAGTGACCAGGCCCCAGGCTCCCAACACAAGAAGCCTGGGTCAGCACCCCCTGCTCCCCAGCAGGAGAGCTCAAATTTTTTAAAGGCCAGGAAATAAGCAAACACCATGAGCAAAAAGAAAAGAACTTTAAATTCTTTTTAAGGGAATAGTGAAGATCAAGGCAGCCATTCTGAAGAGGACAACATTGTCAAAAGACTCACATCTGGAACCTCAAAATGGAATATGAACTGGTCTGAAGCCCAAAAAGCCTTCTTGGAAGAGCTCAAGAAGAATTTTAAAAGTTAAATAAGAGAGGTACAAGAAAAATTGGGAAAAGAAGTGAGAGGTATGCAAGAGAGAGTCAATAGCTTAGAAAAGGGCACAAAAAATTAACTATAGAAAACAAGTCCTTAAAAAATACAATTGGCCAACTGGAAAAAAGTACACTGAAGAAAACAACTCCTTACAGAGCATAATTGGCCAAATGGAGGAGATAAAATATCTAGTAGAAGAAAATAATTTGTTAAAAATTAGAATTGGGCAAGTGGAAGTTAATGATTCTGTGAGAGAATGAGAATCGGTCAAACAAAAACAAAAGAATGAAAAAAATACATAAAAACACAAAGTACCTTATTGGTAAAACAACTGATTTGGAAAATGGATCCAGGAAAGACAATTTAAAAATTATTGGTCTACCTGAAAACCATGATGAAAAAAAGAGCCTCAACTTCATCTTTCAGGAAATCATAAAGGAAAACTGCCCTGAGGTCCTAGAACCAGAGGGTAAAATAGCCATAGAAAGAATCCACAAATCACCTCCTGAAAGAGATCTCAAATTTAAAATAGCAAGGAATATAGTAGTCAAATTCCAAAATTACCAGGTCAAGGAGAAAATAATGCAAGCAGTCAGAAAGAAACAATTTAAATATCATGGAACCATAGTCAGGATTACACAGGACCTTGCAGCTTCTGTATTAAAAGATCATAAGGCATGAAATACAATATTCCATAAGGCAAGAGTTTGGATTACAACCAAGGATCAACTATCCAGTGAAAATGGGCTTAATCTTTCAGCAGAGAAGATGGGCATTCAATGAGACAAGAGACTTCCAAACCTTCTTGATAAAAAGACCAGAGTTCAACAGAAAACTTGATCTTCAAATATATGACTCAAGAGAGACATAAAAAGGTAAACAGAACAGAAGAAAAACCCCAACATGTTATTAATAAGGGCAAACTGTTTACATCCCTACAAGGGAAGATGCCACTTGTAACTCTTGAGAACTTTATTGTTATTACACTACTTTAAAGGAGTATACATAGAGGAGGTGAGTATAAGTTCACTTTTATGTAATGATAAAAAAAACTCTAATCAAGTGGGTTAAATGGATCTAAGTAAGTGGATTGATCTGTTCTAACTAAGGGAATGTACTGGGAGGACAGGAAAGGAGGAGACAAACAAGGGTAAATTATGTTACAGGAAAAGGCACAAAAACCCATTACAATAGAGGGAAGTAAGGGAGGGAGATGAACATTGTTTTAACCTTACTCTCATCAGATTTGACTCAAGGAGAGAAGAACATAATCAGTTAGGTATAGAAATCTAATTTGCTCTACAGGCAGTAGGAGGGAAAAGGGGAAAGAAAAGGGAGATGGTAAAGAACAGTGGGAAGAAGTAGGGGCAGCAATCCTGACCTCAAACAAAGGAAAAGCAAAAATAGATCCTATCAAAAGAGATAAAGAAGGAAACTACATACTGATAAAAGGCACCATAGACAATGAAGTAATATCATTACTAAACATATATGCATCAAATAGTCTAGCATCCAAATTCTTCAAGGAGAAGTTCAGGGAGTTACAGGAAGAAATAAACAGCAAAACTACACTAGTGGAGGACCTCAACCTCCCCCTTTCTGAACTAGATAAATCTAACCACAAAATGAACAAGAAAGAAGTGAAGGAGGTGAATAGAATATTAGAAAAGTTAGGTATGATAGACCTCTGGAGAAAATTGAATGAGGATAGAAAGGAATATACATTTTTCTCAGCAGTACATGGCACATACACAAAAATTGACCTTGTACTAGAGCATAAAAAACTCACAGTCCAATGCAGAAAGGCAGAAATATTAAATGCATCCTCTTCAGATCAAGATGAAATAGAAATTATATGTAATAAAAGACCTTGGAAAGATAGACTAAAATAATTGGAAACTAAATAATTTAATCTTAAAAATGATTAGATCAAACAACAAATCATAAAAACAATAACTTCATTCAAGAGAATGACAATAATGAAACAACATACCAAAACTTATGGGGTGTAGCAAAAGCAGTTCTTAGGGGAAGTTTTGTATCTCTAAATACTTACATGAATAAC
>NW_020954740.1:2936727-2937740 GCF_900497805.2 Vombatus ursinus
ATAGAAAAAGAGGAGATCAATGAATTGGGCATACAGCTAAAAAAAAAAAACAAACTAGAAAAAGAACAAATTGAAAATCCTCAATTAAACACTGAATTGGAAAAACTTAAAACCAAAGGATAAATTACAAAAAATGAAATTAATCAAATTATTGAACTAATAAATAAAACTAAGAGCTGGTTTTATGAAAAAATGAATAAAACAAATAAACCTTTGGTTAATTTAATTTAAAAAAAGGAAAGAAGAAAACCAAGTTACCAGTATCAAAAATGAAAAGGTTGAATCTACCACCAAGGAAGAGGAAATTAAAACAATAATTAGGAACTATTTTGCCCAACTGTATGCCAATAAATTTACAATCTTACTGAAATGGATGAATATTTACAAAAATATAAAATGCCCAGATTAACAGAAGAGGAAGTAAAATACTTAAATAACCTCATCTCAGAAATAGAAATTGAACAAGCCATTGATGAACTCCACAGAAAAAAGTCTCCAGGGACAGATGGATTTACAAGTGAATTCTATAAAACATTTAAAGAACAATTAATCTCAATACTATATAGACTATTTGGGAAAATAGGTGAAGAAGGAGTCTTACCAAATTCTTTTTATGATACAAGTATGATGTTGATACCTAAACCTGGAAAAGTCAAAAAAGAAAAAGAAAATTATAGACCAATTTCCCTAATGAATTTGGATGCAAAAATTTTAAATAACATATTAACAAATAGATTATAGAAACTTATCACAAGAATAATACATTATGACCAGGTCAGATTCATACCAGGAATGTATGGATGGTTCAATACTAGGAAAACTATCAGCATAATTGATCATACCAACAACAAAACATACAGAAAGCACATGATCATCTCAATAGATGCAGAAAAAGCTTTTGACAAAATACAACACCCATTCCTATTAAAAACACTAGAGAGTATAGGAATAAATGGAGTCTTCCTTAAAATCATGAATAGCATCTACCTAGAACCTTCAGCAAGCATCCTATA
>NW_020954740.1:2937799-2942337 GCF_900497805.2 Vombatus ursinus
ATGAGGACAAGCTAGAAGCATTTCCAATAAGATTGGGGGTGAAACAAGGATGTCCATTATCTACACTGCTGTTCAGTATTGTACTGGAAACATTAGCTTTAGCAATAAGAAAAGAAAAATAAATTGAAGGTATTAGAATAGTCAAAAAAGAAACAAAACTATCACTCTTTGCAGATGACATGATGATATACTTAGAGAATCCTAGAAAATCAAGTAAAGAACTACTTGAAATAATAAATAAGTTTAGCAAAGTTGCAGGCTATAAAATAAACCCGCATAAATCACTGGCATTTCTATATATTGCCAACAAGGCCTAACAGCAAGAGATAAAAAGAGAAGTTCCATTTAAAGTTACTGTAAGCATTATAAAATATTTAGGGGTCTACCTACTGAAAAAAACCTAGGAACCATATGAACACCATCACAAAACACTTGTGACACAAATAAAGTCATATCTAAATAACTGGAAAAACATCAGTTGCTCATGAATAGGTGGAGGTAATATAAAAAAATGACAATTCTACCTAATCTAATTTACTTATTCAGTGCCATACCAATCAAACTACCAAACAATTATTTTATAGGGTTAGAATAAATAATAACAAGATTCATTTGGAAGAACAAAAGGTTCAGAATAGCAAGGGAACTAATGAAAAAAAAATGCAGGGGAAGGTGGCCTAGCCATTCCAGATCTAAAATTGTATTATAAAGCAGCAATCATCAAAACTGCTTGGTACTGGCTAAGAAATGGAGTGGTGGATTAGTGGAATAGGTTAAGTATGCATGGCACAGTAGTCAATAACTACAGTAATCTATTATTTGATAAACCCAAGGACCCCAGATTCTGGGATAAGAACTCCCTCTTTGACAAAAACTGCTGTGAAAACTGGAAAAGAGTATAGCAGAAACTAGGCATAGATCAAAATCTCACACCATATGCCAAAATAAAGTCAAAATGGGTCCATGATTTACATATAAAGGCTGATACTGTAAGTAAACTGGGAGAGCAAGGAATAGTTTACCTATCGGGTTTATGGAGAACAGAAGAATTCCTGACCAAACAGGAGACAGAGAACATTACAAAAAGCAAAATGGATGACTTTGATTACATTAAATTGAAAAGTTTTTGCACAAACAAAGCCAATGTAACCAAGATTAGAAGGAAAGTAGAAAATTGGGAAAGAATTTTTATGACCAGTGTCTCTGATAAAGGCCTCATTTCTAAAATATCTAGAGAATTAAGTCAAATTTATAAGAATATAAGTCATTCCCCAATTGATAAATGGTGAAAGGATATGAATCAGCAGTTCTCAGATGAAGAAATTAAAGCCATCTATAGTCATATGGAAAAAAATGATCTAAATCACTATTGATCAGAGAAATACATATCAAAACAACTCTGAGGTACCACATCATGCATATCAGATTGGCCACCATGATGAAACAGGAAAATGATAAATGTTGGAGAAGATGTGGGATAATTGGAACACTAATGTGTTGTTGATGGCATTATGAAATGATCCAACCATTTTAGAGAGCCATTTGGAACTATGCCCAAAGGGCTATAAAAATGTGCATACCTTTTGACCCAGTAATAGCACTTTTAAGACAATATCCCAGTGAGATCATACAAATGGGAAAAGGACTTACATGTACAAAAATATTTATAGCAGCTCTTTTTGTGGTGGCAAAGAATTGGAAATTAAGAGGATGCCCATCAATTGGGGAACAGCTGAACAATTTGTGGTATATGAATGTAATGGAATACTATTGTGGTATAGGTAATGATGAACAGGTAGACTTCAGAAAAGCTTGGAAAGACTTGTATGGTCTGATGCTGAGTGAAGGGAGCAGAACCAGGAGAACATTATACACAATAACAGTCACATTGTGCGATGCCTAATATTGATAGACTTAACCCTTCTCAGCAATACAAGGATCTGAGACATCTCCAAACACCTCAAGATGGAAAATGCTATCCATATCCAAAGAAAGGACTATGGAGTTTGAATGTAGATTGAAGCATACTATTTGCTATTTTTTTTTCTTCTGGTATGTTTTGTTTCCTCTTTCTGGTGGTTCCTCCTATTGGTCCTAATTCTTACTTACAACATCACTAATGTTAAAATACATTTAATAGAAATGTATATGTATAGCCTATATCAGATTGCCCACTGTCTTGGGGAGGGAGGTGGGAAGGATGAGAGAGAAAAATTTAAAACTCAAAAGCTTATGGAAGTGATGGTTGATAAACCAAAATAAATTAATTAAAAAAAAGAATTATTGGACTACCTAAAAGCGATGACTTAAAAAGAGCCTAGATATCATATATAAAGAAATTCCTAAAGTAAACTTCTCTGATATCCTAGTTCCAGAAGGTACAATACAAATGTAAAGAATCTACCAACCACCTCCTGAAAGAGATCCCAAAATGATGACATCAAACACTATTATATTCAAATCCAGTGTTTCCAGATCAAGGAGAATGTGTTGTAAGAAGCCAGAAAGAAAAAAATAATAATATCATGGAGCTACAGTTAGAATCACACACGATTTAGCAGTTTTTTCATTAAAAGATTAGGAGACACAGAATATGATATTCCAAAAGGCAAAGGAGTCAGGATCTAAAACAAAATAATCTATCTGGTGAAGCTGAATATAATGCTTCAGTTCAAAATATGGATATTCAATTAAATTCAAGATTGTCATTCTTGATGAACATAGTAGAATAGAAAATTTGGCTTTCAAATACAAAACTCAAGAGAAACATGAAAAGGTAAAAAAAGAAAAGGAAATCAAAAGGGATTCACTAAAGTTAAACTGCTTGTATTCCTACATGTGAAGTTACATTTGTAACTCCTAAGATCTTTATTATTATTAGAGCAGTTAGAAGAAGTATACATAGTCAGAGGGTAGGGGTATGAGTTAATTATGATGAGATTATTTTAAAACAAAATTAAAGGGTGAGAAAGAGAATTACACTGGAAGAAGGGGGAAAGGAGATGTAGAATGTGCAAATTATCTCACATGAAAGAGGCACGAAAGTGCTTTTACTGTGAAGGGAAAAATGTGTATGGTGGCAAGAAACACTTTACCCTTACTCTCAAAGGAACTGAATCAAGGAGGAAATAACATACATACTTAATTGGGTATAGAAATCTATCTTAGTTTATAGGTGTGGTGGGTGAAAAATGAAATGACTGTGGATACAAAAGTTCTATATTCTTAGCATATCACTTTATTAAGCAATGCATGCCAATTGCCTAAGAGAGCAGTACCAGGCCTACACAGCTTATGCCTGGACCCAAATATAGGAGGAGACAGATTTTTATTCATTAAAAACAAACAAATACGTCCGACTAATTGAACGCATATACTATAAAACTAGGTAATCTGATTTCTAATTGGAGAAAAGGTTAGGGACTTTTCAAGTTTGGAGGGGGAGAGTTAATAGGTACAATTCCCTTAATTCCGAAAAAAAAAGAGGTTTCACACTTCCCCAAAGTTTATAAAAATCAAAGGACCATGGAAACATAAATGATTGATCATTATTGGGCATATTTTTAGATAAGACATGGGTTTCTTACTATGTATAATTTTGAGAAAACTCTTTGCATCAATTTTTGGACCCAAGTTTCTGGTCAGCATATTTTAGGTCCTTGGAAGTTTTTCTCCCAATTCCCACAACTGAATAAGTTTTCCCACAAGACAGACATTGGGCTAGACCTATAATTGAACAGAAACTAAGCTATCTAAAGAATTGAGTCACAAGATGGAGTCAGTGTGGTTCACTCAATTCCAACAATTAACTACTTACTGTCCTAATCCTCTTAATTCCCACAATATACCTCTTTTTTATTTATGTGGGAATACATAACCCAATCCCCCCATTGGATCACTTATCTATAAGCAAAATCTATAAGGCTTTTTCATACATTCACAATCAGAATTATATAAGTCAAGTTGCAGATCTTATGAGGGACCCATAAAGAATTAATTTTGAGAGGGGAGATTTACATGTCACCAAGGTAATGAAGAAAATGTATACATAAATATAAAAACCATGAAACAAAACACCAAAGCAGTACAATAATAATTATCAATAATGACTAGAATTAAGTTTCCTTGTATCCTCATTACCCACTCTCCATTTTCATTTATTCAGCCCATTTTGAGTCCTAAATGTCCCATGTAGTTATCTGGTCTCTAGATATCTTCTCCAGTACATTCTTTTTTTTTTTTTTAAGACAAGTTATCCCTCTAGAAATTTATTTTTTAAATTTATTGTTTTTATTTTTAACATGTGTTTTTAAAACTTTTGGGTCACAAATTTTCTCCTTTCCTCCCTCCCCACCCACCCTCATTGAAAAGACAAGCATCTCAATACAGCTTATAGATGTGTAGTCATGCAAAACACTTCCATAATAGTCATGTTGTGAAAAACTAAGTTTATTTCCCTTAATCCTTGCTTACCCCCCATTTATTTTATCCTCTCTTTTGACCCAGTTCCTCCTCAAAAGTGTTTGCTTCTGATTATC
>NW_020954740.1:2942450-2942594 GCF_900497805.2 Vombatus ursinus
CCCTGTTTCCCCTCCACTGTAAAAGCCTCTTCTTGTCTGTTTCATGTGAGATAATTTACCCTGTTCTACTTCTCCCTTTCTCCTTCTACTAGGATAATCCTCTCTCACACCTTAATTTTATTTTCCCAACATGACCACTTCATC
>NW_020954740.1:2942621-2943362 GCF_900497805.2 Vombatus ursinus
TCTATCTATCTATCTATCTATCTATCTATCTATTTATCTATGTATCCATACATATAATTTTTTCTCCTCCCACTACCCTAATACTGATGAAGGACTCATGAGTTACAAATATCACCTTTCCTTGCAGGAATATAAACATCTCAACCTTAATAAGTCTCTTGTGATTTCTCTTTCCTGTTTACCTTTTCCATGTTTCACTTGCGTCTTGCATTTGGAAGTCAAATTTTCTATTCAGCTCTGGTCTTTTCCTCAGAATGTTTGAAAGTCCCCTATTTCACTGAATGACCATTTTTTACCCTGAAGGATTATACTCAGTTTTGCTGGGTAGGTGATTTTCGGTTGTAGTCCTATCTCCTTTGCCCTCCAGAATATCATACCCCATGCCCTGTGGTCCCTTAATGTAGAAGCTGCTAAATCTTGTGTTATTCTGAGTGTGTTTCCACAATACTTGAATTGTTTCTTTCTGGCTGCTTGTAATATTTTCTCCTTGACCTGGGAACTCTGGAATTTGCCTACAATATTCCTAAGAATTTTCCTTTGGGGATCTCTTTCAGGAGGTGATCAGTGGTTTCTTTCCATTTCTATTTTGCCTTCTGGTTCTAAAATATCAGGGCAGTTTTCCTTGATAATTTCTTGAAAGATGATGTCTAGACTCTTTTTTTGATCATGGCTTTCAGATAGTCCAATAATTTTTAAGTTCTCTCTCCTGGATCTATCTTCTAGGTCAATTTTTCCAATGAA
>NW_020954740.1:2943477-2952938 GCF_900497805.2 Vombatus ursinus
ACCTCTTTTGCCATTTGGGTTAGGCCATTTTTTAAGGTGTTATTTTCTTTAGAAATTTTTTAGGTCTCCTTTAGCATCACTCTCAGTTTTTCCTGTACTTCTCTTACTTGCTTTTCAAAATCCTTTTTGAACTCTTCCACGGCCAATTCATATTTTTCTTGGAGGCTTTAGATGAAGGAGTTTTGGCTTCATTGTCTTCTTTTGGCTGTGCATTTTGATCTTCTTTGTCACCAAAGGAAGATCATATAGTCTGACTCTTTTTGCACCACTTGCTCATAATCTTGGCCAATTACTTGAGTTATATACTCTTTGTTAAGATAGGGGTCTGTTTCCAGTGTGGAGAATGTACTGTCCCAAGCTTCAGGGATTTTGTGCAGCTGTTTTCAGAGATACTTCTAGGGACCTGTAAATTTTCAGTTGTTCCAAGGTTCTATGATCAAGGGCAAGGTGTTTACTCCTATCCTGTCCTGTGCTCTGGTCTATGAGTGATCACAAGCACTCTTTTCTGTCTTGGAACTGTGAGAAGGATTTCCTCTCCACAGCCACTACAAACTCTACCATACCAGCACTTCTCCTCACCCAAGGACCACCACCCAGAACTGTGACTCAGATCCAAGCATGGGCAAAGCAAGAGAATCCTGCACCAGCAGAAAGATCCCTGCAGTCCCCTTCTGATCATCCATCAGTGTGTGGGCTGGAAGCTCAGGAGGCAGCTGCTGCTCCAGAGCCAAGCTTGGGGAATGGGCCTGGGACCCCTGTGCTTCTCTCTCATGGCAGAAACAGACTTTTCCCACTGATCTTCTAAGTTGTCTTTGGTGTTCATGGGTTTCAAAGTCTGGAAACCACCACAGCTGCCTGTGATTCAATCCTCTAAGGCCTGCTCCAGGTTTGCTGAGGCCTGCGTGCCCACATCCAAATGCGTTCCTCTCCCAGCCCAGCACAATATACCTTTCCACTCAACCATCCAAGTTGTTTTGGACTGGAAATTTGTTTCACTTTGTCTTTTTGTGGTTCTGCTGCTTTAGAATTTGTTTAGAGCCATTTTTTATAGATATTTGGAAGAGTTGGGGGAGAGCTCAAGTAAGTCACTGCTTTTACTCCATGATCTTGGCTCCACCCCTCTTGTATATTCTTGAATAGGCTTCATTCTCAGGACAACTATGGAGGGGATTCTGCTTCTCCAGTTCCAAATAACTTTTAGAGGTTCCTAAATAATTCTGATAAAATCTGTTAGTAACAAGACAATACAAGTTAGTACAATTTCTTAAATTTGATTCTCCAATCCTGAAACCATAAAGAATTTAAGTTTTCTATATACCAATTACTATTTTTCTCTTTATCTATTGCCTGTACTTGATATAAGCATCACTTCAAAAGTCCATATGTGTCTGATTTCTAAGAATATGGAAAGCTACTTTTCAAAAGAAGAAATCAGTTATCTATACTCATATGAAAAATGCTCTAGATTATTACTAAGTAGAAAAATGCAAGTTAAAAAAAAGTCTGAGGTACCACCTCACACCTATCTGATTAGCTAATGACAGAAAAGGAAAATGACAAATATTGGTGGGGATGTGGGAAAATATGGGACATTAATGCTCTGTTATAGTTGTGAACTGATTGAACAATTTTAGAGAGCAATTTGGAACTATCCCCACACTACAAAACTGTGTTTGTCTGTTGACCCAGAAATATCACTATTAGAGCTATATCTGAAAGAGATTAAAAAACAGGAAAAGTATTTATACATACAAACATATTTATAGCAAATCTTTTTGTGGTGGCAAAGATTTGGAAATTGTGGGGATTCTCATAATTGGAGAATGTCTCATGAAATTGTGGCACATGATTGTGAAGGATTACAATGGTACTATAAGAAATGATGAGCAAGCTGAACTTAGTGAACTGATGCAAAGTGAAGTGAGCAGAGCAAGGAAAAGAGTGTACACAGTAACAGCAATATTGTACAATGAGCTTAGCTATTCTCAGTAATATAATGATTTAAGACAATTCCAAAGAACTTATGATGAAAAGTGTTATCCATCTCTGGAGAAAGAACTGATGGAGTTTGAATGCAGATTGAAACATACTGAAAAGAAAACAACATTTTTTGGTCCATATTTTCTTTTACAACATGATTAATATGGAAATATGTTTTACATGACTAAACATGTGTAAGCTAAATCAAATTGCTTGTCTTCTCAATGAAAGGGGAAAAGAGAGGGGGAAGCAAGGAGAAGAGAATGTAGAACTCAAAATTAAAGAAAGTAATTTAAAATTCTTTTTAATGTAATTGAAAAAAACAAAATATGAGAAAAGAATATAAGGGGAGGATGGATCCTCAAAATCTCCCTTATTTCTTGCTTAGCTCCCTGGAGAGGTCTAAGAATTCACCATTTAGTGAGACTGGAGATCTCTAAAGCTAGTATTAAAATCCTATCATTTTAAAGCTCATTCCACACATTTTTTTTCTGTTCATCACTACATATATCATAGGTATATAATTGTCCTTACTCTTACAGTTCCCTTCTTGCCTCCTCCATTCACCATTCAGAAAAAGGCATTTCACATAACAGTTAAAGATAATATTAATTTTATGTCATGATTGACAGCTTTTAAATTGCTACAAAATTAAGAAATTATGAAAAGTCAAATAAATTGAGAATTTAAATAGAAAATACCTACCATGGGGCAGCTAGGTGGTGCAGTGGATAGAGCACCGGCCCTGAAGTCAGAAGGACCTGAGTTCAAATCCGGCCTCAGACCAAACACTTGACACTTACTAGCTATGTGACCCTGGGCAAGTCACTTAATTCCAACTGCCTAAGCCAAAAAAAAAGAAAAAATAAGGAAAAAGAAAAGAAAATACCTGCCAGTTGCAGGCACAGGGAATGTAGAAAATTACTCGTTTACTATTCTCTCCTTAATTTCAAGTTCAGTCCTTTCCATATACATGTCTGTTCAGTGTTTTAGAATAAGTTGAACAGAGAACTAGAAGCAGAATCACAATGGCACCCTAGTATGTCTCCATTCAGAGAGCTCACTAGTCAATTTATCTCTTTCCAACTATCAGTCCCAATTTACTTTCTCACTATTGTTCCTTTGAATTTCTTCAATTACTCTAATGCCCAAATAACTTAGCTCATCCCCAAAGTCCTTGAGTATATTCTTGTGATCTCATTTCAAGAAATTCTACCCAATCCCAAGGATGTCCATTGTAGGATCCAATATCCTTAGGCTGTCAGTTTAAAGTGTCTCTCTAAAGATAACAAAACTTATTATATTTATCCTGGAGAAAATAAGACTAGAAGACCATGATCACTATCCTAAAATATTTTAATGCTTACATAGAAATGATTCATGCTTTAGGAAGGAGTTGTTCAGTGTTGTTTGATAGAAAGAGTGCTAGATGCAGAGTCAAAAAAGACCCAAATTTGAATCCACTTCTGACCCTTGACCATGAATGATTTATTTTACTTTTCATGTCTTAGTTTCTTCATGCATAAAATTTGATAATAACACCTATAATAATTACCTCTGAATGCTATTATGAGGATTAAATCAAATAAAGCATACAGAAACACACGGACTTGACCTGTGATTTAATTGGTATAAGGAACTCCTAGATGAGGAAACTCCTCTACCAATAAAGGTTGGCAGCTTTTCCACCACTTAAGGTCTTAGTGAATTATCTAGGTGGGCACTGAGATGTTAAGTGACTTAATCTGGATCACACAAACATTATTACCAGAGGCAGGACTTGAAACAAACTATTTTTTTTATTTGTTTCAGGCTTTGAGGTAAACTCTGATTTGCTACAGTACTGTAAAAATGTCAGATATTAGAAGACCTAAGATCTTTTCTGATTCTATAAGAAATTGATATTTTATTTCTTTGTAAGCATACTAGGATAAAATTATAATCATAAAATTGTTACGTGGATAACTTTCAATGAGGAGAGCTATAAAATAAGAAACAATATATTAAACAGTGGATCATGTTTAATGAAGACTATATTATTGAGCTCACCTTGCTTGTAGGTCTTATCTTCTATACTACCTAATATATCACCTGAAGATTCAAGCCTCTCTGGTGACACTAACTAATTTAGTCAAAAAGCAAACACTAATTGATGCATCATTATTATACTTACTAGGAGAAATTGGTGCTATAATAAATGTACCCAATTTTACAATTTGATGGTAAGGATTTGGATGGTGAAATTTATCATGCTAAGGTGAATATCTGGCTGAGAGAAATATACAGTTTTATAGAATGTGAAGTAGGATGAGAATAAATTGGATTTCTTCCCATTTCTTTGCGGAATGGCCTGAAACCAACCTGCTACCTTTAAGTAGGTTTACCAATTGAAAATTTTATTGTGAACCATCTTAGTGTTTTGTTTCTCCAATTTTAAAACACACTGAAAACATCTCCCTTTTATTTTCTCTTTCTTCAAAGCCAATAATTAGATTGTTAACTTATTATTTTTACTTAGTAAGTAATATGTTTTTATTTGATGTATATGTGAAACAAGAATAATGATAATATATGTATATAAATGCAATGCTATATAATTTTCAATTCAATTCAATAACTATTAACTCATTTAATCATTATAAAACTTCTATGACATTAGACAAGATAGCTATTACTATCCTCATTTTATAGATGAGGAAGCTGAGGCCAAGGGAACTTAAGTGAGTTACCTAAGGTCACATAGATATTAAATATTAAAGGTAGAATTTGAACCCAGGTCTTTGACTAAAGGGTCAAAGATCTTTTCATTGTTACCACACCAATTTGTTGTTTACAAATTTAGTTATTAGTATAGGCAATGGTGTGTTGGAATAAAGTCAGACTGAAAAGCTAGCTTGTTAAATTATTAAATGTTAAAATTTCAGTGTGAACATTTATGCCTTATAAATCATCAATCAGTAAAAATTAGGCCTTGCTTTATGTTTCTGTTGAATGTATAGACTTAAGAAATTGTTGTTAATACAAGTTAAACTCCAATGTGTATTCATACTCTTTTTTAATGAATGTCATTGTTAAGCATTTGTCATCACAACCCTCTATTGCTTTATAAACATTGCTTGAGTTGTACTTCAAGGGCTAGAAACAAAATGGCACAACAGAGAAAGGGCTCATCTGAGCCCTTCCACAATTCTCTTCCAAATTTTTTTTAAAATAATGCCTCAAATAGAATTCTAGAGTAGCAGAGGCAACAAAAGATCAGAGTGAGACATTCTTCCAGCCCAAGACATTTTAGGAGTTCAAAAAAGAGATCTGTGATGTGAGGGAGGAGGTTGACTCAGAGTCCACATAAATGAAACATCAATGGTAGGATTAGGTGGTGGTGACAGAAGCATTAGCAGCTTCAGTAGCTCTCAAGCCAGAGTGGTTATGGGGACCTGGCAACTTTTCAGATACAGAGTACTGAGGACTCTTGTGCTAGCATTGGATGCAACACCAAATGCATTTTTGGCAGTTCCATTTCCCATTCTGAATTCTGAGGTATAATTCAAGAGCATAGAGGAGCACTTTTGGACAAGAAGGGGTGGAATCCCTGTGAGGCAGTATCACTTCCTGACCCAAGAGATCAGAGACCCTGAGGAGCAGTACAAATTGTAATCACAAGGGATCAGGGGCCTTTTTTGTTTAAGGACCAGAGTGTAGACTAGGAGAGTACTGACTACATATCTCCCCAGATAACACTGTCTTAGAAGCACTTAAAGGAGCAGTGCAAAAAAATCTGAACTTTGAGACAGTGCTCTTCCACCTCCTATGCCTGAAATAGAGCCCAACATTAATATAAGATTCCAAATCAAAAAATAGGGTGGAAAATGAGAAAATAACAAAAAGAAAAGGAACGTAATGATAAAAAAGCTACTATGGTGACAGGAAGAGCAAGAAAAAAAAACTCTGAAGACAGTGAAGTAAAAAAAAAAAAGCTATGAATAAAATTTCAAAGGAGAAAAATATAAATTGGAAGCAAGCCTAACAAAAATTCATGGAAGACTAAAATTATTTTCAAAATAAAATAAAAGTGGTACAGGAAAGATTGGGCAAAGAAATGAAAGAAAAGACAATCATAGAAAAGACATATAACAGTTTGGTAAGAGAATAAAAAATACTGAATAAAACAACACCTTGAAACAGAGGTGGGGGGGATCAAATGGGGGGAAATATATAAAAATCCACTAATAAAAATAACTTCTTAAAAAACAGAATGGGGGGGCAGAGCCAAGACAGTGGAATAAAGGTAGGGACCTGACTGAACTCTCTCCCAAACTCTTCCAAATACCTTTAAAAATGACTCTAAATAAATTATAGAGCAGCAAAACCCACAAAAAGATAGAGTAAAATAAATTTCCAGCCCAAGACAACCTGGATGGTCAACAAGAAAAGTCTGTTATACCAGGGTGAGAGAGGAGTGAGCAAACTCAGCATGCCTCAGGGCAACTGAATCACTGGCAGCAGTGGTGGTTTCCAGACTTCTCAGTCCACTGATGCCAAAGACAACTTATAAAGTAAGTGTGAAGTCTGTTGGACCTGGGTGAGAGAGGAGTGCAGTTTAGTGCAGACAGTACTAGCACAGCCCTGGCCCCAGCAAGCCAGGAACAGGCCTTGAAAGTGACTGAATCAGCAGTGGCACAGACTGCTTCCACAGCTCTCAGTCCATAGATGGAAACAGGATCAAACAGTTGGTGAGAAGGTGATTACAGGGGTCTCTTTGCTATCACTGAGGCAGGAATCTGTTGCTTTGCCCACACTTGGACCCAGGTCACAGTCCTGTGTAGAAGTCCCAGGGTGAAGAGAAGCAAAGGCATAACAGATCTTGTGGCAGCAGTAAGGGGGGGAGGGAGAGGGTCCTCACAAGTCCAGGGCAGAAAAAATAATTGTTTTTGGTCACTCACAGACCAGAGTACAGACCAGGAGAGTGGTAAACACCTCTCATTAGGTCATACCACCTTGGAAGAACTGAAAATTTAGAGGTACCTAAAATTATCTCTGAAAAAAGCTGTATAAAACCCTTGAATCTTGGGACAGCTCACCCTCCACCCTGGAAGCAGAGCTGTACCTTAAAAAAGAGTTAAAAAATCAGGTAATAGGCTGGGAAAGGGAGGAAACAACAGGAAAAAAAAAAACCTCTGACTACGGAAACTTACTTTGGTAACAAGGAAGATCAAAACACACACTCAGAAGACAGCAAAGTCAAACCTCCTAAATCCAAAGCCTCCAAGAAAAATATGAATTGGTCTCACACCATAGAAGAGCTCAAAAAGGATCTTTAAAATTAAATAACAGAAGTACAGGAACAATTGGGAGAGAAATGAGAGTGATGAAAGAAAATCATGAAAAATGAGACAACAGGTTGGTAGGAGAGGCAGCAAAAAATACTGAGGAAAATAACACCTTAAAAAAAATATAACAGACTAGGCCAAATGGTAAATGAGGTTCAGAAAGCCAATGAGGAGAAGAATGCCTTAAAAAGCAGAATTGGCCAAATGGAAAAGGAGGTCCCAAAAGTTCACTGAAGAAAATGATTCCTTAAAAATTAGAATGGAGAAAATGGAAGCTGCTGACTTTATGAGAAATCAAAAAATCATAAAATAAAACCAAAAGAATGAAAAAAGAAGACAATGTGAAAGATCTCATTGGAAAAACAACTGACCTGAAAAACAGATCCAGAAGAGATAATCTAAAAATTATTGGACTTCTGGAAAGCATGACCAAAAAAAGAGCCTAGACATCATTTTTCAAGAATTATCTAGGAAAACAGCCCTGATATTCTAGAACCAGAACATAAAATACAAATTAAAAGGATAGACTGGTCACCTCCTGAATGAGATCCCAAAATGAAAACTGCCAGGAAAATGATAGGCAAATTCCAGAACTGCCAGGTCAAGGAGAAAATATTGCAAGCAACCAGAAAGAAACAATTCAAGTTATCATGGAGCTACAGTCAGGATAACATAAGATTTAGCAGATTCTACATTAAAGAATCAAAGGGCTTGGACTGTGATATTCCTGAGGGCAAAGGAGTTAGAATTACAACCATGAATCACCTACCCAGCAAAATTGAGAATAATCCATGAAAGGAAAAAAATGGAAATTCAATGTAAGAGGAATTTCAAGCATTCTTGAGGAAAAAAACAGAGCTTAATAGAAAATTTGACTTTCAAATACAAGATTCAAGAGAAGCATGAAAAGGTAAACAGGAAAGGGAAATCATAAGGGACTTATTAAAGTTAAACTGGTAAGAACTTCCTCATTATTAGGGCAGTTAGATGGAATATATATAGGCAGAGGGTGCAGGTGTGAGTTGAATATGAAAGGATGATATCTAAAATATAAAAACAAGGGGTGAGAGAGTAATGTACTGAGAGAAAGAGAAAAGGGGAGGTAGAATGGGGTAAATTATCTCACATAAAAGAGGCAAGCAAAAGCTTTTACAGTGGAGGGGAAGAGGGGGGAGATGAGGGGAAGTGAATGAACCTTACTCTCATCAGAATTGGCTCAAAATGGAAATAACATACACATGCAATTGGATATAAAACTTTATCTTACAGAGGCAGCTATGTTGCACAGTGGTTAGAGCTCCAGCATTAGAGTAAGGAGGGTCTGAGTTAAAATCCAACCTCAAATACTTGACACTTACTAGTTGTGTGACCCTGGGCAAGTCACTTAACCCTGATTGCCTCACTCAAAAAAAAATTCTATCTTACCCTAAAGTAAAGTAGGGGGGAAGGGGAAGAGATGAGAGGGCAGATTGGGGGAGGGAGTAGTCAGAAACAAAACACTTTTGATGAGGAACAGGGTGAAAGGAGAGAGAGAATAGAATAAAAAGGGGAGTTGAAATAGGATAGAGAGAAATAGTCTTTCACAACATGATTATTATAGAAGTGTTTTGCATGACTAAACACGTATGACCCATATCAAAATGCTTGCCTTCTCAATGAGGGGGACTGGGAAGGGAATAAGGGTGAGAAGTTTTTAAAATGAATATTAAAATTGTTTTACATGTAATTGGAGAAAAATAAAATAGCAAATTAAAAAAAATTGAGTCAGTCAAATGAAAAAAGAAGTACAAATCCTCACTGAAGAAATCGATTCCTTAATATTTATAATTGGGTAAATAAGAACTAATGATGTCATGAGACATAGAAAAGCAAGAAAACAAAGTTAAAAGAATGAAAAATAGAAGAAAATGTGAAATATCTCATTGAAAAGATAACTGACCTGGATAAAAAAGATCATTTAACAATTATTGTATTACCTGAAATCCATGAGCAAAGAAAGAGTCTAATATTGCATTTCACGAAATTGTCGAGGAAAACTGCATGGATATCTGGAGCTAGAGGGTAAAATAGAAATGGAAAGAATCCACTAATTTCCACCTGATAGAGCACCCAAAATGAAAAGTCCCAGGAAAATTACATCCAAATTCCAAAGCT
>NW_020954740.1:2952963-2958137 GCF_900497805.2 Vombatus ursinus
AAAAAAAAAAAAAAAAAAAAAAAAAAAAAAAAAAAAAAAAAAAAACAAAAAACTGTTGATGTATCATGGAAACAGTCAGGAACATATAAGAGTTATCAGGTATGACTTTAAAGGGGCAGAAGGTTTAGAATATGATCTTCCAGAAGGCAAAAGATCTGGGATTAAAACCAAGAACCACCCACTCAGCAAAACTTAGTTTAATTATTCAAGGAAAAATGAATATTTAATGAAATAGAAGATTTTCAAGTATTCTTGCTGAAAAGACCAGAGATTAATAGAAAATCTGACTTTCAAATACAATACCCAAGAGAAGCATAAAAAAGGTAAACATGAAAGAGAAATCATAAGGGATTCAATAAGGTTAAACTCTTTTCCTCTCTATGTAAGAAGATGTTACATGTATCGTCAAAGAACTCTGTCATGATTGGAACAGTTAGAAGGATTCTACATAGAAAGACAGTGTGAGAGTGAGTTGATTATTTTGGGATATGTAAAACAAACAAAAAATAGGATGGTCAAGAAAGAGGGATCCCCTAGAAGAAGGGGGAAGGGAAAGAAAGAATAGGAAGCATTATCTCACATAAAAGAGTTACACAGAGAAGAGGGGGAAAAGGGAAAGGAATGGGCCACCCCTGAATCTCACACATCTAAATTGGTTCAAAAAAGGAAAATATAGTTACATATTCAATTGGTATTAAAAATCTATCTTATCCAATAGGAAAGTAAGAGAGGAAGGGAATAAGAGAAAGGAAAGAGTAACAAAAGAGAAAGGAGACAAAAGGAGGCAGTGGTCAGACACAAAAAAGCCTTTAGAGGAGGGATAGGATAAAAAGGGAGAGAAAAAGATGAACAGAAGAAAATAGGATGGAGGAAAATATACAAATAGTAATGATTACTGTGATGCATATTGGATGAACTCACATATAAAATGGAAGCAGATAGCAGAATTGATCAGAAATCAAAATCCAACAATATGTTATTTACAAGAAAAATACTTGAAACTGAGAGATACACAGAGAAAATAAGGTGCTGGATCAGAATCTATTTTGCTTCAGCAGAATTTAAAATGGAAAGGATAGCAATTATGATCTTGGACAAAGGAAAACAAAAAAAAACTAATTAAAAGGTGCAATCAGGGAAACTACTTGTTACTAAAAAGGAACCATAGACAATAAAGTCATAGCAATGCCAACTACACATGCAACAAATGGCATAGCATCCAAATTCTTTGAGGAAAAGTTAAATGAATTACAGGAATAATAGCCAGTAAAACTATATGTTTGGGGGACCTCACCTTTACCCTCTCAGAGTTTGGTAAAACTAACAATAAAATAAACGATAAAGAAATCAAAGAGATGAATAGAATTTTGGAAAAATTAGATATGATAAAACTCTGGGTGAAACTGAATGGAATAACATATAGTATAGCTTTTTCTCAATTGTACATGGCACCTTCACAAACTTGACCATGTATTAAGGCATAAAAGTCAAACAACCAAATGCAGAGGAGGATAACTATTAAATATATCTTTTTCATATCATAACTAAATAAAAATTACTTTAAATAAAGGGCCATGGAATTATAGATTAAAAAAATCAGAAACTAATTAGTCTAACCTTAAACAGTGAGTAGATGAAAGAAGAAATCATAAAAACAATCAATTATTTAATTACACAGAAAAACAACAATGAAATAACACTCTAAAATCTCTGAGATAAAGCCACAGCAGTACTTACATGAAAATTTATATGCCTAAATGAATATATCAATAAAAAAGAGCAGATCAATGAATTGGGCATGCAACTTAAAAAAAACTAGAAAAATGACAAATTAACACCCCAATTTAACACCAATATGGAAATCTTTAAAATCAAAGGAGAGATTAATAACATGGAAAGTAAAACAAGCAAACACTAAAAAAATTGAACTAAAACATAAAAGTAGGGGCTGTTATTATGAAAAAAAACAATAAAATAGATAAACAATTGGTTAATTTGATTTTAGAAAAGAAAGAAAACAAATTTACTAATACCAACAATTAAAAGAATAAATACACCATTGATGAAGATGAAATTAAAGCAAATATTTTGAGTTATTTCACTCAATTATATTACAGCAAAACTGACAATATACATGAAATGGAGGAATATTTACAAAAAATATAAATTTCCCAGATTAACAGAATAGGAAATAAAATATTTAAGTAATTCTATCTAAGAAAAATAAATTGAACTAACCATCAATGACCTCCTTAAGAAAAATTCCTCAGGATCAAATGAATTTACAAATATATTCTACCAAACATTTAAGGAACAATTAGTTCCAGTATTATGTAATCTATTTTCAAAAATAGGTAATGCAGGTGTCATACCAAATTCCTTCTATGACATAAATATGGTTTTGATTCTTAAACCAGGGAGAGCAAACATACAGAAAGAAAACTACTATTTCTTTTTAAAAGTGAATATTGACAAAAAATTAAATGAAATATTAACAAGGAGATTAGAGTACTGTATCACAAATAGCATATATTATGACCAGGTAGGATTATGTAAAGAATTCAGGATTGGTTCTATATTAGAAAAACTATTAGCCTCATTGACCATAACAATAAGAAAATTCATATGATTATCTCAATAGATACAGAAAAAAAACTTTGACAGAATACAACACCCACTCTTATTAAAAACACAAGAAAGAATAGGAATCATTGGAGCTTTCTTAAATTGATACTATCTACCTAAACCAAGAGCAAGCCTTATCTATGATGGGGATAAACTTGAAGCCTTCCTAATAAGATCAGGAATGCAGCAGTTTTATCTGTTATCATCACTATTATTCAACATTGTACTAAAATTGCTAGCTGTGCCAATACAACTAGAAAAAAAAGAAATTAAAGGAATAAAAATGGGCAGTAAAAAAGGAAACTATGACTATTTGCAAATGATATGACAACATACTTAGAAAACCCTAGAGACTCAACAAAACCATAGTTGAGACAATTAAAAATTTCAGCTAAGTTATGGCATATAAAATAAACACACATAAATCATCATTTCTTTTTTTAAATATTTTCCCCTACTAAATGTAAAAAAAATTCCAACATTCATTTTTATTTTTATTAATTAATTTATTTTTAATTTGCATAAGATTTTGAGTTTTAAATTTTCTCCCCCTCCTTCACCACCTCTCTCCCGAAGATGGCAGTAATCTGATATAGGCTCTATATATACATTCCTGTTAAACATATTTTCACATTAGTTATGTTTTAAAGAAGAATTAGAAGCAAAGGGAGGAACCATAAGAAAGAAGAAACAAAAAAAAAAAGAAGTTTAAAAAAAAGAATAAATAGTATGCTTCGATCTTCATTCCAACTCCAAAGATTTTTTTCTCTGAATGTGGATAGCATTTTACATCATAAGGCTTTTGGAGATGTCTTAGATCCTTGAATTGCTGAGAAGTGCTAAGTCTATCACAGTTAGTCATCACACAATGTGACTATTACTGTGTATGACATTCTCCTAGTTGTGCTCAATTTACTCAACATCTAGCCATACAAGTATTTCCAGGTTTTTCTGAAGTCAATGTTCTAATAAATTTGACTCAGTTCTCTCTATATTTGAGAAATGAGGCCATTATCAGAGAAAATTGCTTCAAATTTTTTTCAGTTCTGATTGCTAACAGTCTTTCCCAAAATTCTATTTCCCCCCTGTTTATTCTATTCTCTCTCTCCTTTCATCCTGTCCTTTTCCAAAAGTGTTGTAATCCCAGATCCTTTGTCATTCAGAATATTATATTCCAAGCCTTTCAATCCTTTAATGTTGAGGCTGCTAAATCTTGTGTAATCCTGACTGTAGCTCCATAGTATTTGAATTGTTTCTTTCTAGATGCTTGCAGTATTTTCTCCTTCACATGTCAGCTCTGGAGTTTGACTGTCATATTCCTCACAATTTTTATTTTGGTATCTCATTCAGGAAATAATAAGTGGATTCTTTTGATTTCTATTTTACACTCTGGTTCTGGAATATCCAGGCAGTTTCCTTGATTTTTTTTTGTTAGTATTTATTTATTTTAGTTTTCAACATTCATTTCCACAAGATTTTGACTTCCAAATATTTGCCCCATCTCACCCCTCCACTTACCCCAAGATGTCATGCATTCTGAATACACCTTCCCCCAATCTGCCCTCCCACTATCACCACCCCACTTCTCTTATCCTTTTCTCCTTCTTTTTTCCTGTAGGGCAGGATGGATTTCTATACCTCATTGAATGTATATCTTATTTCCCAGTTGCATATAAAAATAATTATTAACATTTGTTTTTAAAGCTTTGGGTTCCAAAGATGGCAGAGGGAAAGGAGTGACTTGCTTAAGCTTTCCCTCAAACCCCTCCAAATACCTATAAAAATGGCTCTAAACAAATTCTAAAGCAGCAGAACCCACAAAAAAAAAAAACAAACAAAAAAACAAAAAACAGAGTAAAACAAATTTCCAGCCAAATACAACCTGGATGGCTGATGAGAAAGGTATATCACACTGGGCAGGGAGAGGAGCGCAGTTTGGGGTGGGCGTTCAGGCCACAGTGATGCTGGAGCAGGCCTCAGTGCATTTGTGGTGGTTTCCAGACTTCTCAACCCACAAACACCAAAGACAACTTAGAAGGTTAGTGGGAAAAGTCTGTGACTGCGTTGAGAGAAGAAGCTAGGTCTCAGCTGCCCCCAGACCAGTGGCTGCCTCCTGAGCTTCCAAACCCACAGATTGAGGGGGAATCGAGTGGCTGATCAGGGAGTGGATTGTAAGGATCCCTTTGCCAGCGCTGAGGAAAGAATCTCTTGCTTTGCCTGTGCTTGGATCTGGGTCACAGTTCTGAGGGGCGGTCTTGGGGCAAGGAGAAGCACTGGTATGGTGGGGCTTGTTTTGGCAGTGGAGAGGAAACACCTCACCCTTTATCATATCACCTTGGAAGAACTGAAAATTTACAGGTCCCTAGAAGTATCTCTGAAAACAGCTGTACAAACCCCTGAAGCTTGGGACAGTTCATTCTCCACATTGGAATCAGACTCTGACCTTAACAAAGAGTTTAAAACTCAAATAATTGGCAGGGATCATGAGTAAGAATATTATCTTACTTTGGTGACAAAGAAGATCAAAACATACAACCAGAAGAAGAAAA
>NW_020954740.1:2958147-2959442 GCF_900497805.2 Vombatus ursinus
TTGGACTATCTGAAAACCATGATCAAAAAAAGAGCCTAGACATCATCTGTCTTACCCTATAGGAAAATGGAGGGGAAAGGGACAAGAGAGTAGGGGGATGATAGAGAAGAGGGCAGATTGGGAAAGGGTACAATCAGAAGCAAATACTTCTGAGGAGGGACAGGATCAAAAGAAAGAATAGAATAAATGAGGGGGGCGGGGTAGGATTAAGGGAAATAGAGTTAGTTTTTCACAGCATGTCTACTATGGAAGTGTTTTGCATAACTGCACATATATAGCCTATATTGAGTTGCTTGCCTTTTCAATGAGGTGGGTGGGGAGGGAGGAAGGGAGAAAATTTGGAACCCAAATTTTTAAAAACACATGTTGAAAAAAATGTTTTCACATGCAACTGGGAAATAAGAAATATAGAAAATGGGTTACAGAAATCTGTCCTGCCTACAGGAAAATAGAAGGGGAAGGTGATAAGAGAAGGGGGGAAGAAATAGAAGGGAAGGCAGACTAGGGGAAGGGGTATTCATAATGCATTCCATCTTGGGGTGGGAAGAGAGTGAGATGTGGTGAAAATTTGTAACAAAATCTTGTGGAAGTAAATGTTGAAAACTAAAAATAAATAAATTTATTAATTAAAAAAAAAGCTTTGGGTTCCAAATTCTCTCCCTTCCTCCCTCCCCACCCACTCTCATTGAGATGGCAGGCAGCTCAATTCAGGTTATACATGTGAAGTCATGCAAAACACTTCTATAGTAGTCATGTTGTGAAAAACTAACTATATTTCCCTTCATCCTATTTGACCCCCCGTTTATTCTATTCTTTCTTTTGACCCTGTCCCTACTCAAAAGTGTTTGCTTATGATTACTTCCTCCCCCAATTTGCCCCCCCTTCTATTATCCCCCCTCACTTATCCCCTTACCCCCTATTTTTCCTGTAGGGTAAGATATATTTCTATAACCAATTGAGTGTGTATGTTAATCTTTCCTTAAGATAAATCTGATGAGAATAAGATTCACTTATTCCCTTTCATCTTCCCCCACTTTCCCTCCACTGTAAAAGTTTTCTTTTGTCTGTTTTATGTGAGATAATTTACTCCATACTGCCTTTCCCTTTCTCCTCCCAGTATTATCCTCTCTCACCCCTTAATTTTATTTTTTAGATATCACCCCTTCATCTTCAACTTACCTTGTGCCTTCTATCTATCCATCTATCTGTATCAATCTATCTATACATATATGTATCTAAGATAAATAGATAGATAGATAGATAGATAGATAGATAGATAGATAGATAGATAGATA
>NW_020954740.1:2959474-2962440 GCF_900497805.2 Vombatus ursinus
ATATATTTCCCTTCAACTACCCTAATACCACCAAGGTCTCATGAGTTATAAATATCTTTCCACGTGGGAATGTAAACAGTTCAACCTTAAGAAGTCCCTTGTGATTTCTCTTTCCTTTTTTTACTTTTTCATGCTTCTCTTAAGCCTTGTTTTTAAAAGTCAAAATTTTCATTTAGCTCTGGTCTTTTTATCAAGAATGCTTGAGGGGGTGGAGCCAAGATGGCAGAGTGAAAGCAGGGACTTGCTTGAACTCTCCCCCAAATCCTTCCAAATACCTATAAAAAATGGCTCTAAACAAATTTTAAAGCAGCAGAACCCACAAAAAGACAGAGTGAAACAAATTTCCAGCCCAAGACAACCTGGATGGTTGATCAGAAAGGTATATCGTGCCTTGCGGGGAGAGGAGCGCAGTGCGGCATAGGCGCGCAGGCCTCGGCGAACCTCGAGCAGGCCTCGGAGGACTGAATCACGGGCAGCTGTGGTGGTTTCCAGACTTCTCAACCCATGAACTCCAAAGAAAATGTAGAAGGTCAGTGGGAAAAGTCTGTGACTTCAGTGAGAGAGAAGCTAGGTCTCAGTAGCAAGTCCTGAACACAGCCCCAGGCAGCGACTGCCTCCTGAGCTTCTAGCCCACAGACTGAGGGGGAATCCAGTGACTGATCAGAGAGAGATTGCAGGAATCTCTTTGCCAGTGCTGAGGCAGGAATCTCTTGCTTTGCCTGTGCTTGATTCTGGGTCACAGTTCTGAGGGGCAGTCCTGGGGCGAGGAGGAGAGCTGGTGTGGTGGAGTTTGTTGTGGCAGTTGAGAAGAAACACCTCACTCCTGATCGTAGCACCTTGGAAGAACTGAAAATTTACAGGTCCCTAGAAGTATCTCTGTAAACGGCTATTCAAACCCCCAAAGCTTGGGACAGTATGTTCTCCACATTGGAAGCAGACGCTTACCTTAACAAAGAGTTTAAAACTCAAGTAATTGGTTGGGATCATGAGTAAGCATAGTATCTTACTTTGGTGACAAAGAAGATCAAAACATACAACCAGAAGAGGACAACAAAGTCAAAACTCCTACATCCAAAGCTTCCAAGAAAAATATGAATTGGTCCCAGGTCATAGAAGAAATCAAAAATGATTTTGAAAAGCAAGTAAGAGAAGTAGAGGAAAAACTGGGAAGAGAAATGAGAGTGATGCAAGAAAATCATGAAAAAATGGTTAACAACTTGCTAAAGGAGACCCAAAAAAATACTGAAGAAAATAACACCTTAAAAAATAGCCTAACCCAAATGGCAAAAGAGGTCCAAAAAGCCAATGAGGAGAAGAATGCCCTAAAAACCAAATTGGCCAAATGGAAAAAAAGTCCTAAAGATTACTGAAGAAAATACTTCCTTAAAAATTAGAATAAAGCAATTTGAAGACAGTGACTTTATGAGAAATCAAGACACTGTAAAACAAATCCAAAAGAATGACAAATTAGAAAACAATGTGATATATCTCATTGTAAAAACAACTGACCTGGAAAATAGATCCAGGAGAGAGAATTTAAAAATTATTGGACTATCTGAAAGCCTTGATCAAAAAAAGAGCCTAGACAACATCTTTCAAGGAATTATCCAGGAAAACTGCCCTGATATTTTAGAACCAGAAGGAAAAATAGAAATTGAAAGAATCCATCAATCACCTCCTGAAAGAGATCTCCAAAGAAAAACTCCTAGGAATATTTTAGCCAAATTCCAAAGTTCCCAGGTCAAGGAGAATATATTACAAGCAGCCAGAAAGAAACAATTCAAGTATTGTGGAAACACAATCAGGATAACACAAGATTTAGAAGCTTCTATATTAAGGGACCACAGGGAATGGAATATAATATTCTGGAAGGCAAAGGAGATAGGATTACAACCAAGAATCACCTACCCAGCAAAACTGAGTATAATCATGTAGGGGAAAATGTGGTCATTCAGTGAAATAGAGGACTTTTAAGCATTCTTGATGAAAAGACCAGAGCTGAATAGAAAATTTGACTTTCCAATACAAGACTCAAGTGGAACATGAAGAGGTAAACAGGAAAGAAAAATCATAAGAGACTCACTAAGGTTGAACTATTTACATTTCTGCAGGGAAAGATGATATTTGTAACTCATGAGATCTTTGTCAGTATTAGGGTAGTTGGAGGGAAAAATTATATGTATGTATATAGATAGATAGATAGATGCATAGATACATAGATGCATAGATACATAGATACATAGATAGAGGGCACATGGTGAGTTGAAGATGAAGGGGTCATATCTGGAGAATAAAATTAAGGGGTGAGAGAGGATTATACTGGGAGAAGGAGAAAAGGAGAGGTAGAATGGGGTAAATTATCTCACATGAAACAGACAAGAAAAGGCTCTTACAGTGGAGGGGAAATGGGGGGAAAGTGAGAGAAAATGAGTGAATCCTATTCTCATAGGATTTGACTTAAAGACAGAATAACATACACACTCAGTTGGATATGGAAATCTGTCTTACCCTACAGGAAAATGGGGAAGGGAAAGGGAACAAGAGAGTAGGGTGATGATAGAGAGGAGGGCAGATTGGAAAAGGGTATAATCAGAAGCAAATACTTCTGATGAGGAACAGGGTCAAAAGAAAGAATAGAATAAATGTGCAGAGGATTAAGGGAAATAGAGTTAGTTTTTCACAGCATGTCTACTATGAAAGTATTTTGTATAAGTACACATGTATAGCCTATATTGAGTTGCTTGCCTTTTCAACAAGGGTGGGTGGGGAGGGAGGAAGGGAGAAAATTTGGAACCCAAAGTTTTAAAAACACATGTTTTCCAAAAAATGTTTTCACATGCAATTAGGAAATAAGAAATACAGGAAATGGGGTACAGAAGTCTATCCTACCCTACAGGAAAATAGGAGGGGAAGGGGATAAGAGAAGGGGGGGGAGAGATAGAAGAGAAGGCAGACTAGGGGAAGGG
>NW_020954740.1:2962546-2968835 GCF_900497805.2 Vombatus ursinus
TCCATCTTGGGGTGGGGGGAGGATGAGATGGGGTGAAAGTTCGGAACTCAAAATTTTGTGGAAGTAAATGTTGAAAACTAAAAATAAATAAATTTATTAATAAAAAAAAAGATGTGGCCAGAAAAAAAAAAGAATGCTTGAAAGTTCCTTTTTTCCCCTGAAGGATTATATTCACTTTTGTTGAGTAGGTGATTCTTGGTTTTAATCTTATCTCCTTTGCCCTCTTGGATATCATATTCCAAGCCCTCCAGTCTCTTAATGTAGAAGCTGCTATTATTCTGATTGTGGCTCCATGATAACTTCAATTATTTCTTTCTGACTACTTGCAATATTTTCTCCTTGACCTGGCAGCTCTGGAATTTGACTGTCATATTCATCACAGTTTTTATTTTGGGATCACATTCTGGAAGAGATAAGTGGATTCTTTCAATTTTTATTTCATACTCTGGTTCTGGAATATCACGGCAGTTTTCATTGATAATTCTTGAAAGATGATGTTTAGGCTCTTTTGTTGATCATGGCTTTCATTTTTTTTTAAATTATCTCTCCTGGGTCTGTTTTCCAGGTCGGTTGTTTTTCTAATAATACATTTTATATTGTGTTCTATTTTTTTCATTGCTTTAGTTTTGTTTTATTGTTTCTTGATTTCTCATAAAGTCATTAGTTTCCATTTCCATTAGTCTAATCTAATTTTTAAGAAATTTTTTTTTCAGTGAGGTTTTGTACCTCTTTTTTTCCATTTGGTCAATTCTGTTTTTTAATGAGTTCTTTTCTGTAATGAATTTTTATACTTCTTTTTTCATTTGTCCAATTCTGCTTTTCAAGGCATTTTTTTCTTCCTTGGATTTTTGTATCTCTTCTACCATTTGGCCTATTCTATTTTTAAAGATGTTATTTTCTTCAGAATGTTTTGATATCTCTCCTACCAACCTGTTCTCTCATTTTTCATGATTTTCTTGCATCACTCTCATTTCTTTTTCCAATTTTTCCTCTACTTCTCTTACTTGATTATCAAAATTCTTTTTGAACTCTTCTGTGGACTAAGACCAATTCATATTTTGGGGGACCTTTGAATGTAGCAGCTTTTATTTTCCTGTCTTCTTCTGAGTGTATGTTTTGATCTTCCTTATCACCAAAGTAACTTTCTATAATTAGAATTTTTTTCTGTTGTTTGCTCATTTTCCCAGCCTATTCTTGACTTTTAACTTTTGGTTAAAGTAAGGTTCTGCTTCCAGGGTGGACGGCACATTATCCCAAGATTCAGTGTTTTTTACAGGTGTTTTCAGAGATATTTCTAAGGACCTGTAAGTTTTCTGTTCTTCCATGATGGTATTATATAAGGAGAGGCATATTTATTACTCTCCTGGCCTATGCTCTAGTCTACAAGTGATCATAAGTACTCTTTTCTGCCCTGGAACAGTGGCAAGAGTCCCTGCTCCACTGTGGCTCCATGTTCTAATGTACTAGTGCTTCTCCTCACCCTGGAACTGCCACTCAGGATTGTCGCCTATATCTGAGAATTGTCAAAGCAACAGAGACCTGACCCCAGTGCCAGCAAAGAGACCTTCCTTAATCTCCTTCTGACCAGTTGTTTGATGCCCTTGATGTCTGTGGGATGAGAGATACTGAAGCAGCCAGTGCAGCTGCTGATTCATTTATTTCCAAGGCCTGCTCCTCATTTGCTGGGGCCTGATCTCTGCTGGTACATCCTGAACTGGACTATGCTCTACTCTAACTCAAGTGTGACAGATCCTTCTAGCCAAACTTTTAAGTTGTATTACACTAGAAAAATATTTCACCCCATCCTTTTGTGGGTTTGCCACTCCATAATTTATTTTAAGGCACTATTTAAAGGTCTTTAGATGGGTTTGGGGGAGAGCTAAGGTGAGTTTCTGCCTTCCCTCTGCCATTTTGACTCTGCCATCATTATTTCTATGTATTACCAACAAAGTCCAATAGCAAGAAATAGAAAAAAAATTCCATTTAAAATAAATGCAGACAATATAAAATATTTGGCATTCTATCTGCCAACATGAACTCAGAGACCAGATGACCACAATTACAAAACACTTTACAAACAAAGAAAAATAGATTCACACTACTGGAGAAATATTAATTGCTTATCAGTAGGCCAAGCCAAAATAATAAAAATTATAATTATACTTAATTTAATTATTCAGTGGCATACCAATCAAACTTGGTATTATTTTATAGCACTAGTAAAACCTGTAAAAATCATCTGGAAGAATGAAGTGTCAAGAATATCAAGGAAAATAATGGAAATAAAATGTTAAGGAAGGTCACCCAACAGTTTCAGATTTAAAGCTATATTACAAAGTGGTAATAATGAAAACAGCTTGGTACTGGCTAAGAAATAGAGTGGTGGATCAGTGGAATAGATTAGGTATATAAGACACAGTAATTAATGACCACAGTAATCTAGTGTTTGATAAACCAAAGATCCTACTTTTGGGGTAAGAACTCACTATTTGAAAAAAATGTTGTGAAAATTGAAAAGCAGTTTGGAAAAAATTCGGTGTGAGATACAGTCAAAATGCATAAATGATTTAGGCACAAGTGATGATACAATGAGTAAATTAGATGTGCATGGAAAAAAGTACTTTTCAGATCTATGGATAAAGGAAGAGTTTATGACCAAACAAGTGGAAAAGGGTATTATGCAAAGTAAAATAAATAATTTTAATTGCAGGAAATTAAAAAGCTTTTGAACAAATAAAATTAATGCAGAGAGAATTTGAAGGAAAACAGGAAACTGGGGGGAAATTTCATCAGTTTTCTCTGATAAAGGCCTCTTTTCTCAAACATGTATGAAAGAAGCCAAAATTATAACAATAAAAACCATTCCATAGTTGATAAATGGTAAAAGGATATGAACTGGATTTTTCAGTAGAAGAAATCAAAGTTATCAATAGATTAAAAAATGATCTACAACAGTACTACTTAGAGAAATGCAAATTAAAACAACTCAGAGATACTACCTCACACATATCAGATTGACTAAGAAGACAGAAATGGAAAATGACAAATATTGGAGAGGATGTAAAAAAATTGGATCACTATTGTACTGTTAGTGTAGTTGTTAATTAGTCCAACCATTATGGTGAACAATATAGAACTATGCACAAAGGGCTATAAAACAGCACATAACCTTTGATCTAATATTACCACTATAAGATCTGTCTCCCAAAGAGATCACTGAAAAGGAAAAGGACCTATTTGTACAAAAATATTTATGCCAGCTTTATTTGTGGTGGCATAGAATTGAAAATCAAGGGGATGTCCATCATTTGGGTTTTACCTGAACAAGTTGAGGTATTAGGATCATGTTAGAATAGTATTATACCATAAGAAATGATGAGAAGAATGGATTCAGAAAAACTTGAAAAGACTTGTATGAACTCATACAAAATGAAGTGATAAGAACCAGGACAACATTGTACACAGCTGTAGCAATATTATGAGGAGGATGAACTGTGAAAGATTTAGATACTCTGATCAAGACAATGATCCAAGACAATTCCAAAGGACCCATCATTAAAGATTCTATTTACCTTTAGAAAGAGAACTGATTAAATCTGAATGTAGATTGAAGCATACTTTTTAAACCTTCTTTATTTTTATTGTTTTATTTTGTTTGTGTTTTCTTTTGCATCTTGGCTAATGTAGAAATATGTTTTGCATGACTTAACACAAATATTTGATATCAAATGTTTGCCTTGTCAGAGAGAGATGAGAGGCAGGTAGACTGGAGGGGTGTTTGGACTCAAAATTTTAAAAAAATGTATTAACAATGTTTTGACATGTAATTAGGAAATATTTAATTATATCATATAATTATATAAGTTCATATATGTACATATGTGGGTGTGTATACATATATACACATACACCCACATCTATCTATCTCTCTGTCTACATGCATACATTGCTTGAGCTCAGAACTTAAGTCAAAGTATCAAGAATCACAGAATTAGAGAGCTAGAAGGGACTTTGGTGCCATCTAGTCCAACCCATGTACAAAATGAATCCCCATTCTAACTGACCCATTATATAGTAGTTCAGCCCCTTCTTGAAGACCTCCAGGGAGAGGAAACCCTCTCTATGCAGTCCATTTCATTTTTAGAAAGTTTAATTATTAGATAGATTTTCCCCTCTAACATCAAGGCTTATTTCCTCTCATTGTAATGTCTACTTATTGCTCATGGTTCTGCTTTCTGGGGTCAAACAGAACAAGTCCTTCAAATACTTGAATGTAGTTTTCATTTCCCTTTTTGAGTTTTCTCCTCTACATGATAAATGTGCCCACATTAACCTTGTATGACATGGACTCAAGGCACTTCACTTCCAGGTTGCCCTACCCTCTTTGGTTTATCATTGTCTTTAAAATGTGGCACCCAGAATTGAGTATAACATTTCAGATGAGACCTGATAAAGTCGGAGTCTAAATGGGACTGTTAACTCCCTGTTCCTGAAAAGTAATGTCTCCCTCAATGAAGCCCAAGATCAAATTAGCTTTTTTTTATTTGCCACAATACAGTACTGACTCAGTGGACACATGGTAAATGTCTTTAGAATTACATGGAATTAAGTGAATTGCCTAAGGTTACACAGCTAATATTTAGTGAAGCTAGGACTAGAACACAGGTCCAGCATTCATACACTGACTAATGGAAAATCAATGTTAAAAACAGACCTCAGAGAGTATTCTATTTTACTGGACATCCCGAGACCAATAACACTGTTTGACTTAAAAATAATAGCCTCACAGTAACTATATTTGCAGTTAACTCTGATGCATTTTAATCTCATTGCTACAAATACTTCTGTTTTTTCATAATGTGCCTATGAAAATGTAAGGGGCAACTAAAACAAAATATACACACAGAAATATAGCAGCATGACATATCAGTATATTTACTTCTTATACAATATTCTTCATAAATTATGGATGTTTAATAATACTAAGATAGAGGTAAAGAGAGAACCTATTTTCATTTTCTTTTCAAAAATTGGACTGGGGTTTGGTTGGTGCAACTAAAATGTCCTTGCATGGAGATAGAGTAGGCTTCGTTTGCTTTCAACCTTCCCTTCATCTGGTATGCACTTGGCATTTTTAAAAGACAGATGTTTTCAAAGTGGTCTTCTAGGTGTTTAATTTTAACAAGTTGTTTAGTAAAGATAGAGGAGAACTTTCAGTGTGATGCTATATTAATATGTAATCTTTTGTAGATTTGTCATTTTCATTTGAGAAAAATATCACTTTTTTTCTTGGTCTGTTAGCTAAGATCAAATGTTATTGGTTTCTCTCTGGGGACTTCACTTCTATGCGGCAGTCTTATCTTTTCAACATTTGCAATGTCCAAATCTCTTACAATGACTGGTCAAATTCTTCAAGGATTCCAAATTTATTTTTAGAGGTCTGAATCTTAAGCTTCTATGCATATGATTGTGGCACTCCAGGTTTTGAATTATTCTTTGCCCTTGAATAAAACATTCTTAGGTTGGAGAAGGGTCTTAAACGAAAAAAAGCCTATAGGGCCTGATGAATTCCTGCCAAGTGTGGAGGAGTCACAGGTTAAAACAACTGGCCAACAAATAAAACAAAATAATAAAAGGACATCCCTGTGAAACAACTACTCATTTTGTCTGCTCAAACCAAATGATTATGTTTCATCAAATTGATTAGGTTTGTGACTAATTGACAAAAATAATCACCCATTAAATTTCAATACATTTTAGTCCCAGGCAAAGTATTATTGCAAACACTTCAAGCTTTTCATGAAGTACATGCTAAATACTGGTTAGGTGCACCTTGGATAGTATTTCTTATGAAAAGGAAAAGAGAGAGATCAATAGGGCTATGATAATGATAATAATAATAGCAAGCATTTATATAATACTTTCAGGTTTTCAAATCTCTTTACAAATATTATCTCATTTTATCCTCACAACAGTCTTAGAAGGTGGTCTTATTAATATCTGCATTTTACAGATGTAGACCCTGAGGCAAACAAAGGGTAAGCAACTTCTCCACAGTGACACCTAACTGCTTACTAATAAAACTTGCATGTCAGTTACTTTTGTGAGTACAGTCACCCCTTCCACATTGTGACTTTTCCCATCACAGTTTGAATATATCACAGGTCAGCATAAAAAATTAAGTGGGAATTTTAAGGGAGTTTAATGGAAGCCACAGATAACACATAAAGGCCTGCAGATGAAACAGAAAAAAGTTTAGAAACTCAAAAATGCATAAAATATATGTATA
>NW_020954740.1:2968867-2987819 GCF_900497805.2 Vombatus ursinus
ATATCAACCCAAAATTTACTATCAGGTACTCTAAACACCCCATAAAAGAAAAAGAAAAAAAATTCAAACTTCTTCTCTGGTACAAAAGGAGGGCCAAAAAATTTTGTGTGGATTTTCAAGATTGAAGGGGCACTCAGAATACAGCTAGTTTGTATGGTGGTTAGAACATTGGACTTGGAGGCAGGAAAACTTGAAATCAAATAATATTGAGTCAATAACCAGCTATGTAATCTTGGACAATTCACTTAACCTCTCTAAACATTGCTTCTGCTTTGATAAAATGAAAGGTTTAAGCTTCAAGGCCTCTAAGGTTCTGTTTAGCTATAAATATAAAATCCTGTGAATTAAATTAAATTCTTCCCAGTTATCAAAAGCATAATTTTAAAACATGAATTTCTAAACACTTTAGAACCTGACAAATTAGCTGGTTTAGTACATATATGTATATGTCATGTGTATTAGTCACATTGAAAAGAAGACTGGACCTAGTTTGAAATGCCTTCTAGCATTATGCTTGTATGTATGTACATGTGTGCATATACATATATATATATATATGTATATACACACATACATACATAGAAATATATACACATGAACACACAAATATATATGTGCACACAGCATCATGCTAGAAAGAATTTCAAACTAGGTCCAGGCTTCTTCCCAACCATGACCAAATTATTTAGTATACACAGGTATTTTTCTTAAGTCTCCTGGGACAAAAACTCAAAGTATTTTTTCATCATGCAATTCAGTGTTTTATCACACTGACAGCTGTGTTTTTTTAATCCCTGACCCAAATATGTCCTTAGGGAAATTGTAAGCCTATTACTCATGCTCACTAAAGGGATACCTGCTGAATGAATGAATAGTTTTCTCTTTATCTTTATACCTTGATGTGTATATTGTCTCTCTTCATTTATCTGTATAAAATAGTGAAATTTTGATAATTTAAAAGTAATTTTCCCTATTCTATTCTATTTTATATTTTGTAATACATCTCTTGAATATAAGTGTGAGCTTGGGAGAGCATTCCTTTTCACTCAGTCCTTAGTCATTGGGTAAATCAACTAATTACTTATATATTTTATAGAAATAATATTTTAGCTATTCATAATTAAGATTATTTTGAGAATTTTATTGATGCTTTACTAAAAATACCATAAAATTTCAACTTTAAAACATTGTGAAATGTCCAATTAAAATGTTATTATTTATTGTAAAATGAAGGGGCTGGCCTAGATCAGCGGTCCTTGACCTAGATCTTTTAAGAGATTCATGGATGAATATTAGGAGGCATGTGTACATGGTTGAGAAAAAGTCATATTCTTATGTTGACTTATAATTTCCTTCAATGATGAATATGGCATTAAATATTATTCTTAGAAGATATCCATAGGTTTTATCACACTACCACTCAGGTCAGTGACACAAAAAAGGTTAATAATATCTGGCCAAGATGATCTCTGAACTCAATTTAACAATTTCCTCTTAATACTTTAAAGGGTGGAGTTAGCCCTAGGGAATGGAAATTAATTAATCACAGAAGGAAAAGAATGACTATCAGGTTTTTAGATCCATGTTTGCTTCCATAAAACATCTAAGAATCACCTTTCATTCTGTTTTCTTTGTTTTCTCGTGTCCTGCAAACTATTCATCAAACGTATTTTGTTGCTACAAACACCATGTATTTTGGCTATATTCCCAGCCATCTATTCCCAATCTAATTGTCTGTATCCCTTTCTCTGTCAGCCAGCTGTGGCCTATGTTGAATAGGCTGCATGTCTGAAGTATTCTTCAATTTAATTTACATTCCTTTCTGGATCTGTAGAGTGAACACCAGCTTCTATTCTTTTACATCCTTACAGAATACATTTTAAAAATATTGTATGTAAAACAAAAAGGTAAAAATCTGCTCTCTACTGATAAAAAGATAAGGCTGCCAGACAGCTTTATCATTGCCTTAAATCCTCTTAGATTAATGGGCTACATTCAAACCATAAACATCAATTATGTCTTTTGTCATGAAATTATTTGATATGGTCAAATTTCATCAGTGTTGATCAGTGCACAGCAGATTCTCAGTAGTCTGATTAAATACTCAAGGCGGGTGCTGATCAAGTAAAGGAATCCAGATTTATTTTTATTGTATATTAGTTTCTAAAGGAAATGAAAAGGGAAATGTGTCATATTTGACAGAAGGAAATGCAATTTTTCCTGAAAAAATTCCTCACAGTTGACAATTTTAGTAGCCTCATTGTCATTTAATGTGCTCTCATTATACTAAATCTTATTGTGTAGAAAAATAATATGCATAGTACATAAGCCCTAAAAGAATTGCTTATTTTATTTTTCTCTTTATACATGGTACAATAGCAAGCTATTTCAATGTTTATTTCTGAATGTAACTGTACTTTTTTTTCCTCTGCTCTAACGACCCTTAATCTCCTTCTCCCTTTCCCCTTGATATTTATCATTCTAAAAATAATCTGAAAAGATGGGAAGTGGGTTGTAGAGAGAGTAAGAAGTCCTTGCTCAACATAAATCTACTGTTTTCAAGATGATGATGATGATAAATAATACTAATGATATTAATACTAATAATGCTAAATACCACTACTAATATGAAGATGAAGGAAGAGAAGGAAGAGGAGGAAGATGAGGAGCAGGAGTAAGAGTGGAAGTAGGAGGAGGAGGAAAAGGAGGAGAAGGAAGGAGAGGAGGAGAAGGAGGAAGAAGAGGAGGAGGTAAAAAAAGTAATAATAATTATAAAAGCAGTAATGACAACATACTGTTGTACTGATGTGTAAAATATTTCTTTTGCTTTTCTTCTAAAAGTTGGAGAAAAAACATGCAAACAGTCATAATATATTGTTAAATGCATATACAAAATATTTTAATAATGGTTTGCTTTAGATATTTAATACAGGTGACTTTGATACAGTTTTCCCAATGATATAAAACTGATATTGAGAGAGTGTAGAGGCAGAGAATGAATGGTTTGAGCTAAAATTTTCTTTTCATGTGGCAAGAACAGACATTGTAAGTAGAAAATGATTTTTTTTTTCAGTTAGATCCTTCTATGGTTGATCAAATGGTTCTATGTCCCTATACTCTAAATTGATTCATAGAATGTAGATCTAGAAGAGGCTTTAGACATCAACTAGTATAGAAAACAAACAGACAAAAAGTTATGTTTGAGGTAGAAGTCCAGCTAGGTCCTGATTGATACAAGCAATGAATCACCTGAAAAATTTGCAATCTTTTAATTCCTGCTGCATATTTCCATTGAGCTAGCATCAATTACTATAAATTAAATAATTTTAACTTCTACTATTATGAATTTAATACATTCAACTGCTTCAGTGGATTCATTATTGACATGATTGGGACTTGGATAGCAATTCTGAAAATTAAACTATGAATTACAATGCAGTAACCATCAAAATTATTAGATTAAGAAATAGTAATAGAGATCAACAAAAACAATAACAAAAAACAAGGAAGAAACAAATAATTAAACTCAATAAAAATTCCTTTATAAACACAAACCCCAAAATTAACTAGGAAGGAACTACTTATTTTAAAAGAATTGCTAGGAAAACATTCAGGTTGATTGCCTTTCACAAATAGGCCTGATAGGTAAATCCTTAGCTGAACAAAGGGTAAAGGGAATTATAAAATATAAAATACATGATTTTGATTACACATGTAATGAGTGAAAGCTCAGTCCTCAGAACATCCTCAGATATGTCTTCCTTGTCTGGTAGGTTATACAGAGCATGCACAATATGCAATGCCAGACTCCAATTAAGGAGAAAGAGAGAGAGAGAGAGAGAGCATGGAGGCATGGAGGTTTGGTTCACCTACTTCTTGGCATGCATAATAGAAGATTATTACTGCAACTTCTGAGTATTCATGGAATTTTTTTTGCTGGTATACTATATGGTGATGAAATGATGGCAATAAGTGTTCATATAAAAGATATCAGTAGGCAATCTCTCACTCTTTTATAGGTTGGCTTTTGATTGAGGATTGCTTCAAAGTAAGGGGAGGAAAAGGTTTCCCTACATCCAACCCATATGTCTCTGTGCACATGGCTAATCTCTCTGTTTCTGTTGTGATCTTCTTTCATGATTTTATATTAATGAGTATACAAAAATGAAATTGCTCAATATGAACCTGTGAGATTAAAAGAGTTGTGAGACATACCAGAGGTAACCTCAACAACTAGAATTATTAAAAGCTATCAGCAGGGCCAGTTGCAAGATCAGCCTAGTCCAGTGAAGAGAAGGTATGTCACCCAAGATACTTTGACTATCAAAGAACCAGCCAAGGTGAGCAAAGGTTTGTCTGTTGAATTATTGGTGTCTCAACAAAACTGGAACATGGCAGAACCTTAAAGAAGAGAGTAAAGGACTCCTAGACTAATAGTTTTTGACATCTTAATGAGCCAATCTGAATTCTGTCTTCAAGGACCAAGAGAAGCAAATATTTCCTTTCTTCTTTATAACAACTTTTAAGGTAAATATTTGAAAATGGAAATAATTATTCTTTGCTGGCATATTAAACATTTCTATTTCCTCCATACAAAGGAAAAAAAGCCGCATGTGGTATGGCTTTGTGTACCTCAAGTACCTTGTTTAGGCTCCTGCAGATATGCTCTAGCTTATCCATGGCCTTCTTAAAATGTATCTCCTTCAGTGGGAATGACAGGGTATGGGCCCTGGAAACTGCCCCCCCACTGAACTTTCCTTGGGCTATCCCACATGACCAGGTCTCTGGCATTCCTTTTAATTGGCCTTTCATTATGACCTATGCACAATCTCTCAATTCTCTGTAACCTCTAACCTAGCCCAGCCTTTCATTGTCTGTTACTCCTTATTGCTCCTGCCCACTTCTCACCCTTGATTTCATCTAGACACCTTCCTTGTGGGCCAGGTTTCAGGCACTGACTTAGGACACCGGTCCTTCTGGATCCTTCTCTGTTAATTTCCAGTCACAGACTACTTGGCCACTCCCAGATCCTTCCCACAGTCTTTTGTATAAAAGATCTATCTTGCCTCCATTAAAGTGCTCAGATTCCTTAAGAGTCTGGTGGATAGCACAGAGTTTTAGAATCATGCCCACCTTGACTGGTGTTCTAATAAACCTTGTCTTTGGATGAAAAAATATATATCTCCTTAGATAGAATTATAACAGGACACAGCACACTACAATTATTACTTCCTCTCTCATTCTGACCACTCTGTTTCCACTAAGGTAACTTGAGGTAGAAGTAACTTTTAAAAATTATAAAGAAAAAAATATGATTTGTATCAGTTAGAAAAAAAAATTCATTTGGATTTCTCTATGCCAAATAAATCATAGTCTGTACATACTTTTCTAATTTTCTATCTATCTGGCTATTGTCATGACTAAAATTCCTAAGAGATAAAGTTTCCAGCTATTAAAAATAAATTTACTAATTGGCCTAGGCAATAATTAATAAATTTATGGTGTCTTCTCTCAGTAACCAAAGACAAAAAGGCAGGGTCTCTGGTGATCTAAAATCTCCCACTTCCCCTTCTGAACGAATGGAAACTCTGATTGGTGGATATTTAATGAGGAGGTAAGCTAAGAATCCTTAGCTCCTCCCTATTATTTTACATTGAAATGAGGAGGTCAATTGAAAATGAAGCCTGTTCATGAGGTTTGAGCCCCCTCTAGCAATCTGGGTACTCTGATTAAGTTCTCTATGGTTTTATTTCTCCTTCGTGAGCCAGGCTGCCCCAAACTCCAATGAAGGGATCAAGGACACATGTTCATCCCCAGTGATGGGAGAGATCTAACTCAAACTGGGTCCTGTTTATAGAGTAAACAAAACTCAGGTTTTCATTTGAGTGCAGCTTATCTCAAACTAGTTAAGGAGCATGTGTGTGTGTGTGTGTGTGTGTGTGTGTGTGCGCGAGCGTGTGTGTATGAACTTGAAAAAAAAAGGGACGAACAAAGTCAATGAAACCAGAATAAAAAGGATTTAATTGGAAAACAAAACATAAAAACAAAATAATTTTGTCTCAAATAGCAAGGATTAGAGTTTAGTATCTAAGATATATATGGAATCGAGATAAATGTATGACTAAGAGGCATTCTGTAATAGATAAATTGTCAAAAAAAATTAACAAATTATCCAAAGAAAATATAAAACTGTTAACAACTCTGAAAAAATTCTTTAAATGAGTAATAAATGATGTAAAAATCAAAATGAACTTGAAGTTTTACTTCACACCCAGTTTCTTGTCAAATGGAAATATTCAAGCTTGGAGGAACTACTGTAGAAAGTTAGACAAAGAATTACACTATTGGAAGAGTTCTGTCATGTTCTGAACATTCTAGAAATCATGGAATGATGCATAGTGAAGGAAAAAGCTTGAAGAAAAGTTGAGAAAGTATATTTTTCTCTTTTTGTTACAGAGATGAATATGGGAGTATGAGTGTGAAATATCTCATATAAGGTCAATATTCTAGTTACATTGGCTAATATGATTTTTCTTTCTTTTTAACTTTTAGTACAAGGAATTGTTTACTGGGTATAACATGGGGAGAAAGATGCATTCAGAAATTAATGTGTTGGAAAAACAAAAGGCAACAATAAAAATAATTTGAAAATATCATTTAAAAGAGGACAGTAGAAGATTATGAGAAGTATCACATCCTAAAACAGCAAGAAGCAATTGATATTGAAATACATTTATAGGAGACTTGGTGAGTGAATCCACTAAGCCAAATCATTCTGAGGGCATTTAAAGATAAAATTGTAAAGAAGACAACACATTATTTAAAAAAAATGAAAAATATCTACATGGATTCCTGTAACAAGTATATTCTTAATTAATGGGAGAGGTACGACAACACATAAATTCAATCATCCTTTACAATTCTTGATAGCCTTCATGAGGGAGTAGAAATGGCAATAAAGGGGCAGCTAGGTGGTGCAGTAGATACAGCACCAGCCCTGGAGTCAGGAGGACCTGAGTTCAAATCCAACCTCAGACCAAAAACACTTGACATTTCCAAAAGAAAGAAAGAAAGAAATGGCAATAAATAAAATGAATATAGGAGGAACAGTTGAAATATATTATGTAAAAGAGAGTAGGTCTATACTGGAGATGATGCATCTTGGAGGAATTATCAAGATATTTAAGAGAGAGGATATCAGAGGTTTTGATGTGGGGGAAGTTGTATTTTTATTTAATTTCCAAAAATGTTAATTAAGAAAATACCAATAACTGCTGATCCATATTCCTAATATTTCATCTCTGCAAAATCGTTCTGAAAATAATCTGTGTTCCTTTTTTAATGATGGCTTGAGAAATAGAATTTACAAATTATTTTTAACAGCAGGCCATATTTTTATAGTTTCACGTCTGAAAGTTATAGAGGATATGATATTCCACAGTGAGTATCGTTTGTTGACATTTGGTAGAACAAAATGTTACCATAAGGACTCTTCTTCAGCAATCTGACTCCTCATAATATAACTAAATCATACAAAATTCATTGAAATATGTAGTAACAGAGATTGTTTGTTCAACAGTACTATTAAAATCAAGATTATTGTGTAATATCAAGTGAAGTATAAAATAGGGAGATATATCCTTGTTACAGGTGTTTGTCACCATCATGGAGGGTGTCTACCACAAAGTCCAAATAAAATCAGAGTCCATATACCTACTGATGTGCTCTGAGTGCCCATATTTCCAGATGCTATTTTGGTCTTTGAATGAAGTCTCAGAAAAATTTAAACTCCTAAATGAAATATTTTTTTGTCTTGTTTTGGGAGAAATGTGGACTTATTTGTATATGGAAATTCCTCTCCAAGCCTCCTTCCATGGATGCAGATTAACAACTTCTCTCTAATTGATAGTCTTAGAAAGTTGCCTGCACCAGGAATCTTACTAAATCATTATTCCCAGATTCAATTGAGAATTGGATAACAGGAAACTGAAAAATGTGTTTCAAGTTATATGTAAAGATGGAATTCCAAAGAGTGACTGTGGTTAAATGTTAAATTGGATTACCAAATGGATATGTCAAACATTTAAAAAATTAGATAGAGTTGTCTTTGTTTGGGATGATTTAATTGTCTCTACATTATACCATGACAATTTCTGGTTTTAATCAATAGCAAATAAATCTCTTCAACTTCCATGACCTACTTAAGCCTCCTACCAGATTTACAACACTTTAAAACTCATTCAGTTTATTTTTTATAATTTTCTTCATTTGTGTCTTGAACCAATCTTTTTGTGTTCATAAAATTATTAAGGTACTTCAGAGGGTCATTTATTTATTATTAGTTCCTTTAGGAAGGACCACATGATACTGAATCTACATAAAGCTGACACAGCAGGTGAAATGTTCTTTTTTCAGCCAGCAGGTTCATTTATCTACAGCATAACTCTGTTTTGATGGTTTGGACTTTTTGCAATTCCTTAAAACCAGCAGTTGTCACAGAATACTAATGTAATGTAGAGACAATTAAATCTTCCCCAACAGAGTCAACTATTACTTATTCTTAAAAAAGTTTGACAAATTCATTTAGAGATCCTTTTTAATGGTTAATAACTATCACACTTTTAAAATTTTTCTTTATATCTATCTTGAATTCCACATTTTGCAATTTCCTGTTATTCTATTCTCAGCTAAAATTGAATATAATGACTTTATAAGATTCCAAAAGATTATCATTACTTTACTCCTTCTGTTCCTTAATCTTTTCATATAGATCTTTTAGTGTTTGCATAGGTCTTATTTTATTTTTTAGGCATCTTTTGAACTTCAACATTTCTTCAATGTACATTTAAACCTTGGGTTAATGGAAATATGGGAAAGGAGGCAAAATACTTATTTAAAAATAGAATAAATGAATGCCTCAGCTGGATGAGATCTCAGGACACCTGAGTCCAACTGGTACTTTTATTGAAGAAGTTCCTTTGTAATATCCCAGACAAGTGGCCATTAAATTTATATTTGTAGACTTCTAGGATGAGAAATCACACTATCTCATGAGGTAGCCCATTTTTCTTTTGGAAAGATCTCCTTATTAAGTTATATTCTCCTTATATTAAAGCTGAAATATGTATCTTTATAACTTCTACCCATTGGTCAATTTTCTACCCTCTGAGATTAATCAAAATAATTCTAATCCTCCTTCCACACAAAAACTTAAAATAGCTATCACATTTATTTCTCCTTTTCTTCTATTCTCAAGGCTAGATGGTACTCACATCCTTCACATTACCTGTATATGGCATGCAGATATGCTTTTGAGTCCCCTTCATTTTGCTTATCCGTCCTTTGAACATGTGCTACCTTGTTAATATCCTTACTAATTATGAGGCACCCCAAACTGAATTCCAGATAGGGTCAGAGCAGAGGAGAGTTTAGCAGGCCTATTGTTTCTCTTGTTTGAGGTTCTATATGATTATCAATGCATCTGAATTAATGTGTATTCAATCAATATTTGTTAATTTGATTTGAATCTTGGTGTTTCCAAGTTAGTGAAAGTGGCTTGATTATACCATTTGTTCTGACACTTCTGAGAAAGATTTACTCAGCATGAGTGGAGTTGTCAAATCTCAGCCAAGGGTAAGGGATCCATATTGCCTACTGAGGCAATGTAGGAGGAGCTAAATGGTAATTATGGTAATGTGGTTCAACAAGGCATTTCAGGGATACAATCTAGAACAAAGGTGAGGCAGTGGTGGCTCACACGTATCAAACACGGTTGTGAAATTAATTCTGTTTATGATTCAAAGCAATAGGAGTTTAAAGCCAAGTGAACTGAGAGTAGGTTAGATCCAGGAGGAGATGATTGAGACATTAATTTCTCACCACACACGGTAAGTAGTCAATGAAGAGTAGAAAGAAAATAGATGGTAAATCTAACTGTTATCAGATAATCATTTTTTTTATTTTTAAATTTTTTTTTGTGGTAGGGACTCTGAATCATTCTAAAGTATATAAAAGAAATTTAAAGGTCAAGGCAGCTAGGTGGTACAGTGGATAAAGCTCTGGCCTTAGGGTCAGGAGGACTTGAGTTCTAATCTGGCCTCAGACACTTAACACTTACTAGCTGTGTGACCTTGGGCAAGTCACTTAACACTGATTGCCTCACCAAAAAAATAAACGAACAACAACAAAAAAAAACAACTCCCCCCCAAAAAAAACACAGATACATGGGACTATTATATTGATTTTGGTGACAAAGGTCTAGTCCCATTAATGGTGGTGCCGCTCTGTAAAGTGACAAATTCAGCCTGAATGAGGAGAACAAGGAACGATGAGATCTGACAAGATAATTTCAATGAAGTCATAAAAATGGCATATATGATAGAATTAGATAGCTTAAAACATTCCCAAAATGGATTCTATCAGGCACATTTTGGAGGAATAATACTTTTGGAGCTGAAAGGAAAACCAGAGGCCAGCTAGTCTAACCCCTTCATTTTACAGATGAGGAAACTAGGACCTAGTAGCTAAAGCAACTTAACCAAGATTACATAGGTAGTAAGAATTAGAGATAGAATGTTAACCCATGTACTTCAGTTTTGAAGGCCAGTGTGCTTTCTAATATGCTATGGATTTACTTTTTAAAAATCAAAGTGAAAATTATATGTGCTCTTCAATATGTGCATTAAAAAAGCCTCCCCTCTTCTGAGTTTCCATATTACTACTAAGTATAACAATATCGTCTGAGTCACATTACCCAGGTCCATAACCTCAGAGTCATTCTTGACTAGTCATCAATTAGTCAGCCTAGCATCAAGTATACTTCTAAGTCTTATTATTTCTACCTCTTTTATATAATCATCTTTCTCTATTCACAAAGTCATAATATCCAGGCCCTCATTACCTAATGCCTGGACTATTAGAATAGCCTCCTGGTAGTTCTCCTTATCCCCAGTTTCTCCCCAGTCCAACCTACCCACCATATAGCTGTCAAAGTATTTTATAAAGAACAGGTTTGACTATGTCACTTTTTTATTGAATAAACTCCAATAGATCTCTCTTACCTCCATTGATCCTCCAGGATCAAGTATAAAATCCTGTTTGGATTTTAATATCCCTCTTAACCTGTTTCCTTCATTCTTTTTGAGTCTTCTTGCTCTTTAATCTGTTCCACATTTCTCTACAATTCAGAGACACTGGCCTTAGTGCTCTTCTTTCTTGAATATGACAATCTCATCTCCCAACTTTATGTATTTTCATTGGCTGTGCCTCATACCTGGCCTGTTCTCTCTGATCACTTCTATTTCCTAACCTCCTTCAAGAGTCATCTGATTCCTATATTCTTCAGAAGGCCTTCCCTGATCTTAGGTTCACTCTATCTCCCGCACTAAATTTCACCACCCACAGTGCTAATGTCTCACTTAAAATGTATATATCTTAGGAAACACAATATTTGGAATTTTTTCTCCTCCCTCTGCCACCATTTCAATATGAATTCTTTGAGGGCTGGGGCTATGTTTTTATCTTTCATTGTATCTTCAGTGCTGATCGTAGTGCCTGACACATTGTAAATATTTAATAAATGTTTATTGACTGACAAATTGGCACTGCTTTTACAACAATTTGGTAGCAAATCATCCCTATGCTGGGAACACTCATTCTGACAATAATAAAAAAAATTATTATGATTTATATTTTGCTATAGGTGATTTATAAGGGATATCTATTGAGTATGCATTTAATTCAATTGAACATTGTTGAATTGAATAGAATATAAATCTCCGATTATATATAATAGTCACAGAGACACATTATTCCTTGATTTTTTTTAAATATAGAACTTACATAAGCTATGAAACTAATTTTTTTTGGTAACATTGTAGTTAAAAAAAAGATACTGTATCCAGAGTTTATTATTGGGTGACTATTAGTATTACATCAGTGATTACATTTTACAGGACAGTGTAATTCAGGGAGTCAGATTTATCAAGGACAGGATGAAGGAAATATTAGCATCTATTATTATTTATATTTACCAAGGAATGGTTACATTTTTAAAAATAGCCTTTAGTATTGCTATGGAGATGTCCTGTCATTAATTCAAGCAAAGATCAATCAAAGCTAAAGGGAGCATTAGAATGTAACAATAAAGTTCAATTCACTGAGTTCAAAGATGGTATAGGTCACGGAACTTTACTTGAGAATCTAAAAACATACTTATTATAGATTTAGAAATTCTCTTTATGATCATAGAATTTTTATAATTGGAAAAGATCCTAGAGACAACCTGGTTGAATTCTAACTGAACAAAGATAAATTTTAGCAGATAACAGATCTGATGAAATGATCCAAACTTGCCAAAAAGAAAGAAAAAATAAACCTATGACATGGAACTCATTATCTCTTAAAGTAGTCCATTCCACTTTTGCAAAAATCTGTTAGGAAGTTTTTTTTTTTCTGACATTAAGCTTAAATGTGCCTAAATAAATAAATAAATGAATGAATGAATGAATGAATGAATGAATAAACAAAACAAAACAAAAACCAAAACAAACAAACAAACAAAAAAACTTCTGCCCATTCATTATTTCTAGTATTGTTTGGTGAGAAAAAGCAGGGAAAAAAATCTAATTGCTCTTCTGATGGTAGGTAACTATCAATTCTTTTGATAACTTTTGGTAACTTCAGTTCTTTTCTTCTTCTGGCAAAATGTAATTCACCCAGTTGTTATATGACAAAGGCTTTATGCCTTTCACCATATATTTCCTTTCGTCTGGCTCTTCTCTAACTTACAGATATTGTTCCAAAAATATTTCTCCCAGAGCTGATCACAATTTTCCAGATGTGACTACTTACAACAGATGTGAATAACTAGGATAGAGTATGATGATGCTAGCTTGTATTAGCTTTCTTCATAAACATGACCCAGTGTTGCCTCTTGTTGAGCTTTAAGTCTTCTGAAATGCTCAACAGTTTTAGACCAACCTCTGTAAAGCCATCCCCTCCATTTTGAATTGGTAAAGTTGAGTTTTGAGCCCATTTAATATAATGTGTCATGAATAAAGTCCATTTTGCTAAATTTGGCTCAGGATTCTAAATTGCTGAGCTGTTTTGGAATCTTGATTTGATTTTAATGTGTTAGCATTGCTTCCAGTTTTGTGTCATGTGCATATTTAATGAGCATGCAATAGATGCCTCAATGCAAATTGTTAATAAAAATATTTAATAGCATACCTCCCTATTTTTGACATCCTTTTGACATACTCCATGCATGAACACTGATGCCCAACTCCCCTTAAGTTCTCTCTTTCCCTTTGCTGGGGCTGGAACCTTTACCCTACGTGTTGTACCCATGCTGACAATTCAGGGTGATTACCCAGATGTGTACTTATGCAGCAAGAAAATAAGGCTACATTTAACACTGAGATCTTTCCAATTTTCAGGTTAACATTATATTTGTATGGAATAGCAGAGAGGCATGAGAGAAATAATTATTTTTATTATGTTAATAACCAATTTAGGATTGAGGGGTTTTTTTTCTCCTTTTTTATTTCCTTATTCAGGGACCAGTGGTTGTCAGGTCAGTCACTCTCTGAAGGCCAGGACTGATGATGAGATTGGCTTAATCCTCTGGGAATATTCTCCTCAGTCTTGGGTGGGACCTCAATTTAGGATAAGAGTTTACTTCTTTTTTTTTTAATGTGGCAATCAGGGTTAAGTGACTTGCCCAGAGTCAGACAGCCAGTGAGTGTTATGTGTCTCAGGCTGGATTTGAACTCAGGTCCTCTTGACTCCAGGGCTAGTGCTCTATCCACTGCACCACCTACTGCCCCAAGAGCTTACTTTTGATTAAAGTGTAAATAGAATCTAATCTAGGTAAATTCCTTAAAGTATCAGGCTCTACCCTTGAAAGCCCACCCCAAAATTGTTCAATTTGAGAGAGGTCAGGGTACAGATGGATTTTTTTTGTCCAGAGTGCAGGATGCAGTTAATACTCATGATCAAGTCAGCAGGAGGAGCTGAAGACATTTAGCCCACATGCTCATTAACATGTTCACCCCCTCATTGATTGTTCACCAATCAGGGTTGATCTCTGCCTGTCAGGGGCACCCACTTTTCCAAAGGTATTTAAGCATTCAATGATCTCCATGGTTTTGTCTTTGTTTACTTAGAGACCACTGACCATGAATTTATTGATTACTTGTCAACCTAATTAACAATTTGATTATTAATTACCCCGAAACTCTGTCTCTCAGGCTTTTCATTTATCTCAGATATTACCAAGTTTTCTCTTTCTTCTAGATTGAATAAAATTCATGTATGTTATAAATCTATTGTTCTTACCAACAACTTTTTTTCCTTTGGGAAAATTATCAGCAGGTATTTTTTTAAATCTATATTAAGATATTTATATAAAACTCATGTCAATGTATAAATGTTTTGTATATATATACACATGTATATGTATGTATATATATTATAGATTAAATTTCTTTTTGCTAAATGTGTTGTTTAATTTTGCTTTCAGAGCCCTAATTTCTGACCTGAGAGCTCTAATTTATGACCAAAATTCATTCCTGTTATGTTTTAAAATAAATTATGTTACTCTCTTGAATCATTGTGGACGTACTTGTTGTTCCCCAATCTTTGTCTGGATACTCCACAACATTTCATCAGCATCTATTTACTTTTACCCCTATTATCATTACTTAAGATGATTCAGCTTCTCTTTGAGATTTTATTAAGTTTGTCCTCTGTTTTTAGGCTCCTTTCTGTTTGTCTATCTACTTTTGTGCTGTTCTCTTATTTATATTTTTCTCTTTAGTATTTGTTTTGTAATTAATTTTTTTTTCTTCTGTTGTCTCTAACACTGGGCTGTATTGTCTCCTTCAGTCTTATCTCTTTGTGGGAAATAACCATCACTTGTTCAGTCCCTTCCCTGAGCAGCCTGGGAGGATGGCGGATGGGTGGAATGAGGAGGGGAACAAAACTGTTCATAATTGATATTTCCAAACTCCTTTCCTTCAAGCTGAATGAAGTTCTCCTGCAGTGCATGGTTATGATAGTAGCCCCACAGAATGGCAGATTTTTTTCTCCTACTAATTCCTCCAGGCTCTCTCCTCCTACCATACGTTTGTGCAGAAACAATGTTCTTATCCCATAGATAAGGTGATTAGTTAGAGTTACTAAAATTATGGGTGATTTTCTGTCTGGGTTCCTATCATAAGCCTACATATATGCATTCCTACCTGTGGCAGTGAATGCAGTTGGATATGGCTGGGGTGCTGAATGAGATCTGTAGTAAAGTTTTTCAGGGTTAATTAATTTTTTCATGTGGTTCCCATACATGGTCTCTTTTACTTATGGAATCAGCCACACCTACTCTATCTTTGTTACACTTCTCCTTTCTTCTTAGATTTAAGGTAGGGGTAGTTTTCATGAACTAGCTATATCAAAATGCTAATAGTCTAACAGAAGATTTTCAACCTGAGTCTGGGTATTCATTTATTATAAATGTTGTAGGGGCAATTTTATATAATTTGCAAAGGATGCCCTTTAATCTCCCTTACTGTACTAGCATACTGTAATTTTTATAACAAAACCACCCTACCCCATTTACCTTTTGGGGGTGGATATTAAGAAGATTAGTAGTGATTATGAAGAGTTTTGTTCTCAATTTTCTTTTCTTTGAGGGTGCCCCTGGTATATCCACCTCACCCTTCAAAAAAGGACACCTTGATTGATGTCAGAAAAGATAATTATCATAAAATATTTTACATACCTTTGTGAAAATGGAAATAATTTGGACTCTTTAGAAAACCATAAAAAGAGGAGGAGGAGGAGGGGAGAGAGAGAGAGAGAGGGAGAGAGAGAGAGAGAGGGAGAGAGACAGGAGAGAGGCAGAGAGAAGACAGATATTTGTTTACTCTTGCCATCTAATTATAAGTGAATTAATTTTTTTTATTAACTAAAAGGTTACCTCTGATTATAGACATTTGCGTTTGAGTTTCTTACATTTCACAGCAGAGAGCAAGTTCTTTCAACACTTTTACATGGTAACCCCTCTGATAGAGGCAGAGATGTTTAATTAAACTAATACTTATATAATACTCAAAATTGAAGTGTTGACAGAATGATAATGTGTGAATTTGAGAACTCTTTTTCACTGATTCAGGAACAAACCTGTGATTTAGTTTTCATCTGAGTTCCCATTGTGCTAATACTCACACATACCCATTGATTCCAGATTCCTCGTGATTCAATTTCATTCAGAGTATTCCTTCAGAACCATACTCCTTAAGATTTTTTTTTCCAAATACAAAAATTTTTGTACACCCAGCATTATCTTCTAGATACTCTACTTCATTTCAACCACTGTTAAATCGTCTACCTGGGTTGGCATCATGGTAGAGCAGGAGCCTGATTAACATATCACTATCACTTTATAAGCCCTGTTAAAGTCCAACTTCTCCATCCTAAATAATACCTATACCTCTGGGCTGATGCAATTAAAATGAAATAAAACAAAACAAAACTAAAAATAAACAAAAAAAACCAAGAACACCAAAGTACCACTTCCTACCAGCATTACCAACAACAGTCTTTTTAATATTATGAGCATTTTTATTATTTTTCATACATATATTTATTATATATTTTATATAATTTACTATTATGAGAACTTTAATGTTCCAAGGCCTGAGTTAAACACTAGGCATACAAAGAAAGCCAAAAACAGTTCCTGTCTTCAAAAAAACTCAGTATTTAGAGGTTGGCATGGGTAAACATAAACTATTGATGTTCTCAGAAGGAAGGGTGAGAAAAGCTTCTTGCAGAAGGTGAAATTTTAGCTTAAATTTGAAGAAAGAACAGAGGCAGAGGTAAAAAAAAGAATTCCTATCCTGGGAGCCAGTAAAAATTCACATAGTAGAGATATGATATGTTTTGTGCAAAGAGCAAAGAAGCCTGTCATATCATTGAGAAGTATGTGAAAGGGAAAAGGATATAAAGAGCGAGAAAGGTAAGAAGGGAAGGGTTTTAAAAGCTATACAGAAGATTTAATATTTGATACTGGAAGATCAGGGAGCCACTGGAGTTTATAATAGAGGAGTGATATAGACAGATTGTATTTTAGGAAGACCATTTTGATAACTCAGTGATGGATAGATTGGAGTGAAGAGACACTTGAACTAATGAAGACAATCAGCAGGATATTGTAATAATCCAGCTATAAAGTTATGAGGGCCCCCAATGGGGTGGATGCATTGTCATATAGAGAGCAGGTCATGTGTAGAAGTGACTAAGAAGGTAGAATTGCGGAGACTTGGCAGTTAGCTATAAATGGAGGAGAAAGGGGGTTGACAGAGATCAAAGAGTTGAGAGTAACACTTAAATTGCAAGCCAAATGACCTCTACAGTAATGGAAAAGTTACAAGGAAGATTTTGGGGTAAAAGATAATGAGTTCAGTTTTCCACATACTAAGTTTAAAATGTCTACAGCACATTCAAGTTAATATGGACAGTAGGTATTTGGAGATGTGAGACTGAAAATTGGGGGGGGATTGGCAGGATAAATAGAACTGAGATTCATCAGGATAAAGATGACAATTAAATCATGAAAGCTGATGAGACCAGCAAGCAAAACATTTAGAGGGACAAAAAAGATTAAATGATACTGTCAGAAGTCAGAACATAGAGTGATAAAAAGAGAGTGAGAGGAAAGGAATTGGGCTGATTGTAGAAGGTTGGCCATACTGGGTTGGTGCCAAGATGGTGGAGTTAAAACAGTGACTTGCTTAAGCTCTCCCCCACACCCCTCCAAATACCTGTAAAAAAATGACTCTAAACAAATTCTAAAGCAGCAGAACCCACAGAAAGACAGAGTGAAACAAATTTCCAGCCCAAGACAGCCTGGATGGTTGATCAGAAAGGTATATCTCATTGGGCTGGGAGAAGAGCACAGTTCGGCATGGGTGCACAGGCCTCAGCGACGCTGGAGCAGGCCTCAGAGGACTGAATCATGGGCAGCTGGGGCAGTTTTCAGACTTCTCAACCCATGAACACCAAAGACAACTTGGAAAGTCAGTGGCAAAGGTATTTGACTGTGGTGAGAGAGAAGCTAGGTCTCAGCTGCAAATCCTGAGCACAGCCCGGGGCAATGACTGCCTCCTAAGCTTCCAGCCCACAGACTGAGGGGGAATCAAGTGGCTGATCAGAGGGGGACTACTGGGATTTCTTTGCCTATGCTGAGGCAAGAATCTCTCACTTTTCCCATGCTTGGATCTGGGTCACAGTTCTGAGGGGCGGTCCTAGGGCAAGGAGGAGTGCTGGTGTGGTGGAGCTTGTTGTGGCAGTGGAGAGGAAACACCTCACCCCTTATCACTGCACCTTGGAAGAACTGAAAATTTACAGGTCCCTAGAACTATCTCTGGAAACAGCTGTACAAACCGCTGAAGCTTGGGACAGTACATCCTCCACTTTGGAAGCAAACTCTACCTTAACCAAGAGTTTAAAACTCTAGTAATTGGCCGGGATCATGAGTAAGCAGTGCAAAAACAGTCAGACTATATTAACTTACTTTGGTGACAAAGAAGATCAAAACATACAACCAGAAGAAGAAAATAAAGTCCAAGCTTCTACATCCAAAATCTCCAAGAAAAATATGAATCAGTCCCAGGCATTGGAAGAGCTCAAAAGGGATTTTGAGAAGCAAGTAAGAGAAGTAGAGGAAAAATTGGGAAGAGAAATAAAAGTGATGCAAGAAAATCACGAAAAACAAGCTTGCTAAAAGAGATCCAAAAAAATCCAGAAGAAAATAACACCTTAAAAAATATCCTAACCCAAATGACAAAAGAGGTCCAAAAAGCCAATGAGGAGAAGAATGCCCTCAAAAAGAAAATTGGCCAAATGGAAAAGGAAGTCCTAAAGATTACTGAAGAAAATACTTCCTTAAAAA
>NW_020954740.1:2987829-2988203 GCF_900497805.2 Vombatus ursinus
AACACAAGATTTAGCTGCTTCTACATTAAGGGACCACAGGGTGTGGAATATAATATTCCAGCAGGCAAAAGAGATAGGATTACAACCAAGATTCACCTACCCAGCAAAACTGAGTATAATCCTTCGGGGAAAAAAATGATCATTCAGTGAAATAGAAGACTTTCAAGCATTCTTGATGAAAAGACCAGAACTAAATAGAAAATTTGACTTTCAAATACAAGATTCAAGTGGAACATGAAGAGGTAAACAGGAAAGAGAAATCATAAGAGACTTATTAAGGTTGAACTGTTTACATTCCTACATGGAAAGATGATATTTATAACTCATGAAACTTTTGTAAGTATTAGGGTAGTTGGAGGGAAAAAAATCATACG
>NW_020954740.1:2988283-2988356 GCF_900497805.2 Vombatus ursinus
TAGATAGATAGATAGATAGATAGATAGATAGATAGATAGACAGATAGAGGGTACAGGGTGAGTTGAAGATGAA
>NW_020954740.1:2988399-2998374 GCF_900497805.2 Vombatus ursinus
GGGGTCTCTGGAGAATAAAATTAAGGAGTGAGAGAGGATTATACTAGGAGAAGGAGAAAGGCAGAGATAGAATGGGGTAAATTATCTCACAAAAAATAGAAAAGACAAGACTCTTACAGTGGAGGGGAAACAGAGGAAGGTGAGAAGGAATGAGTAAATATTATTCTCATAGAATTTGACTTAAAGATAGAATAACATACACACTCAATTGGGTATGGAAATCTGTCTTACCCTACAGGAAAATGGGGGTGGGGAAGGCGACAAGAAAGTAAGGGGATGATAGAAGGGAGTGCACAGTGGAAAAGGGGGTAATCAGAAGCAAATTCTTCTTAGGAGGGACAGGGTTATAAGAAAGAATAGAATAAATGGGGGGCAGGATACGATTAAGGGAAATAGAGTTAGTTTTTCACAGCATGTCTACCATGGAAGTGTTTTGTATAACTGCACATACGTAACCTATATTTAGTTGCTTGCCTTTTCAATGAGGATGATTGGGGAGCGAAGAAGGGAGAAAATTTGGAACCCAAAGTTTTAAAAACACATGTTTAAAAAATGTTTTCACATGCAACTGGGAAATAAGAAATGCAGGAAATGGGGTACAGAAATCTAACCAGCCCTACAGGAAAATAGAAGGGGAAGGAGATAAGAGAAGGGGTGGAGAGATAGAAGGGAAGGCAGACTAGGGGAAGGGGTATTCAGAATGCATGCCATCTTGCGGTGGGGGGAGGGGGGAGATGGGGTGAAAATTTGGACCTCAAAATCTTGTGGAAGTAAATGTTGAAAACTAAAAATAAATAAATTCATTAATAAAAAAGTTACAGGATATAAAAAAGAAGGTTGGCCATAAAAGGGAAGACACACATAAAATAATAATTAGCAGGAACTGAGGGATCAAGTAAGGATTTTTTGGAGGATGGAAAAGACAGAGATATATTTGTATATAGCAGGAAAGCAGACAGTACATAGGCAGTTGCTGAAAATTAGTAAGAAAGTAGTGATGAAAGTGGAATCAATCTGCAAGATGTGATGGAATTGATCCAAGAGTATATAGAGGATTAACCTTGGCAAGCATAAGGACCATCTTTTCATGGGAAACAGGTGTGAAGTTAGGAGATCATAGGAGTGTGTGAGGTGTGAGATGGTGATGAGAAGAAGGAATTCTCAGTCAATGGCCATTTTTTTCATTGAAATAGGAGACAAGTTCCTCAGTTGAGGGATTGGGAAGATGGGGAACCAAGGAGGTTGGAGGAGGGATGAGAATGGTGAGATTACTGCAGTGGGAGGTATATTGAATCACTTAGGAAGGTAAAAAAAAAAAAGATTATCATATTATAATGAAGGCCAAGTTGAGGTTATATGACAAATTTTTACAGGACACGATCAGCATGACTTTATTATTTTCTCTAGCTTTTTTCAGTAGTAGTCATTTAGAGGTCACTGTGAGGATGAAAAAAATGGGTTAGGGCTTATTAGACAAAAGGAAAAGCAGCATAACAAAATTTTATGATCAGATAAAGGAATTTCAGAGTTCATGAACAGGGAAGTGGAACACTTCTGGCAAATGGTAAGACAAAGGGTATGAACATTTTTGTTATAATAGATGTGGTTTAGATTAGTAAGGCATGGGGAATGAGTAATTTGAGGTATTGGGAATTTAGGGTTTTTGAAGGAGTATAAATATGTATTTTGAGGTCACCCAATATGAAGGTAGAAATTGGGAAATATAAAAAAAATCTATTAGGCAGTAATCAAATTACTTGAGGAAGGAAGGTGAGTGTCCTGGAGATATCACAATGTTAATTGAGTGACAAATATGAATTGAATAACCCTCAAAGAGGAGAGATAACTTAGTGAGAGTGATAGAGGAAGAATCTGGAAATGACAATAGGGAGCAAGGAGTATTCAAACGTCCTCATCATGACCAGTAATGGAAGGGGTGGAGTTAAGAGGAAAAATGAAATCAGGCCTACAAGTGTTTTCAGAAATGTTGTATCATCAAGAAGGACTTAGTGATTGAAAAAAAAATGGAAGGAATGAGAAAGGAAAATGGAAGTGAATGATGATGTATGCCATTTTTACCTGTGGAATTTTAGTCTCCTATTTTCAAACTGTTTTCTCTGTCTCTCTCTGTCTCCATCTCTCTCTGTCCCTGTCTCTCGGTCTCTATTTCTCTGTCTGTCTCTCTGTTTCTGTCTCTATTTCTCTCTCTTTGTTTCAGTCTATGTCTGTCTTTTTCTGTTTCTCTGTTTCTGTCTCTCTCTCTGTCTTTCTTTCTGTCTCCCTCTGTCTCTCTGTCTCTCTCTCTTTCTGTGTATGTGTGTGTGTTTATCTCTATCTGTTGTTAATTCCTGTTAAAACAAAATAAGACAAAAATCCTTAAATATTAACGTTCTAAAATGAAACCTTATTCCCTTCTCATTGTGACCCTGAGTTCTAAATGCCTATGTCATGAAACGTTCTCAAAGGGTATAAAGAGCTAGAAATGTTTTACTTCATTCATATATTTGTTTGTACCATTTGAGAGGGCAGTCTTAGTGGGCAGCAACTCCAGAAAGTGGGACTGGTGGTGGGAGGTTGGCAGGTAGGGAATGGAGGGTGAAGTGGGTGGGTGAAGACCAGTCCTCTTCCATTGCCAGTTACTACTACACCAGAAAGATATGCAATAAATGTAACACTGTACCTTGAAAAATACTTGAAATTTTCTTGTTGAAGTGGGCCTCAGAGAGGTTGCAGCTTGCAAATTATTGTGAAGTGGTGTTATCCAACCTTGCAGTATTATACACATGGTGAACTGAAATAACTGATAGATGTATGAAGGGTGTGTGTGTGTGTGTGTGTGTGTGTGTGTGTGTGTATGTTTATGTGTTTTGTGCTGGGTGTGGGTTTCTGTTTCTCAACTGATGAAATTGTGCGTAAGTGAAATTCATATTCTGCTCAAGTAACTGTTCCTTAATACTTCAATAATGTTGGTCCAAATTTCTGTTTTCAAAATTGGCTGCATGTATATGTGTATATATATATATATGTATATATACATATATACATAAATATTTATATGTGGATATATACATATATTTACATCACAAATCTACATCAGATCTCCTTTCCCCCAAAATTCCTCCTCCAGGCAAAGTGCTGTACCTCAAGTTGTATTTGTGAGGCTGATTTTTGCGCCTAAGTTTAAGACTTTACATTTATCCCTATCGAAATTCATCTTTAAATTCAGTCCATTTTTCTAGCCTGTCAAGATGTTCAGAGAAGAAACTTGAAGCATTGAAGATAAGATCTGCCTGTTTCACAGTTTTTCTTTCTGTTAGCTTTGCCACCTAACATGCTTGTAAATCAGCAGATATCCCACGTGAGTAAAGAGATTGCCTCAAATTTCTTTTGATTTGCTTTCATGGGGTTTCCTGGGAGGTGTTATATTTGCACACTCTATGTTGCTCATCAAGTGTACAGGAGATACATAAGCATAGAAGCACTTATGCCCACATAGCACTTATTACAATGAATATGGGATATGTAGTGTGTCTATGTGTGTATATGTGTATATTACAGAGCAAAAAGTCATCTCTATGTGCAGTAAGGATTCATGATGAGTTTTAAAGCTGACAGTTTTTTAATCCAGTTCCAAGTGTTACAGTAACACCCTTTTATACTTACTGGGTAAAACAAATCACTCTAAAATCTAAAAATATTTCCAGGATTTTAAATGTGAGAATGATAATTTTTTTAAATAAAAGTCAGTAGATGAATAAGGAAGATATAGACCAGTGTATTTAACATCGATTCCGAGGAAATCCTGGAACCCTATTAAAAAGAGCCCAATAATCACAATGTATTATTTGCTTAAAGATAACTAGTGTGGTTTCCATCAGCAAGGATCGTCTTTAGAAAACCAACAGGAGTCAATTAAAGTTATTTTTGAACTGATAAATTAGAACTATTCAGAGGCTGTAACCTATTGATGATTTAAAAAAAATTAAAATTGTAACAAAAGACAGAAATTTCTGCATTTTACAAATCTTTCCCTCTGATTTGGCATTTAATTTTTTTTTATAATCTCTTTCATCTCTCCCTTAAAATCTTATTATACATTATTTTTCTTCATGGACTCTTTGACCATACCATACTGAATTGCTTTTGGTTCCTCACATGTGATGTTCCATCACTATCTCCTTGTTTTCATACAGCCTGTTCCCCAGGTGGGGAATGAGCTCTGGCCTCCCTTTTACCTCCTAGAATCCCTTGTTTTCTTAAATGTTCATCTCAAGTGTTCCATTCTACACGATACCTTTCTGATCAGCTGAGTTATTAATGTCACTCCCAAATTAATATTTATTTTATATGGATCTTGTTCATAAATGTAAATATTTTCTCTCCTGATAGAATGTAAACTTTCTGAGGATAAATAATGTTTCCATTCTGTTCTTGTAACCCTATATTTAGGATAGTGTCTGACTTATAGTAGGTGTGTAATAAATGCTTGGTTGCACAATGTATAGAGCACTGGGCTTGGAATCAGAAAGACTCATCTTTATGAATTCAAATCTAGCCTAAGACATTTACTAACTATGTGACCCTGGGCAAGTCACTTAATCCTGTTTCCTCATCTATAAAATGAACTGGAGAAGGAACTGGCAAACCACTCCAGTACGTTTGTCAAGAAAACCCCAATGGGCTCATAAAGAGTTGAACAAAACTGAAACAATTGCATAATAACAATAAATGTTTGCCTATATAGTGTGCTCTTACATCTTTTTGTGTGTGTGTGTTATCTACCCCAATTATATCATAAGTTCTTTGAGAGTAAGTGCTGTATTTTTTTTCCAGAACTTATCTGAGTGCCTAGCACATAGTTGGTACTTAATAACTGCTTTTGATTTATTGACTTTATTGATTGATTAACAAAAGCTCACTGAAGTACTTCATATAACAATGATACAATTACTGTAAGGTACCCCTCCACCACTGTAGCTAACTTAAACCCTCAGTACACAATCTGTGATCATCATAGTGAGATGCTATGGCTGATAAAAGAAAATCATTGCCAGGGGATCTACCTTTTTGGTTAATGAGTCTCTCTAAGTCTCTCTATGCATATGCTTTGATACTCATCACAGAAGTCATACAATAAGTGAAGGTCAAACGTTGTTAACATATGACCCATGAAGAGATCTGAAATGAAAGAGTCCAATATACCAATTAAACGAATTTATTGTCTGAAAAAAGACTTGTAGGAGAGACAAGATCCTACAAGGAAAAACAGAGGTAGATAGTTCTTCAACTACTCAAAGCGAAGAAGAAAACTGGGTAAGATAATACAGTTTTTAGAGGTTTTGGGGGGTGGTAGGGTTAAGGGACAAAACATTTACAGATATGATAAGTCAGGAAATAAGGTTTTTGGAAAGTTCTGAGTCTTCTGTAGCTGCTGCTCAAGGCTGCCTTGAGGTGTTAAAGGTTAGTTTGGCTTCAGTAGCCATCTTCAAGTTCACCTAGAGTTCACTTGGCAAAGGATCACTGGTGTGTCAAATAACTCTGTGCCTCAGAAATCCTCTTAATTGTTTGGTTGTTGTATAACTCCATTGTCTTGCTCCTTTGTTAAGAAGAGAAGTTCTAACATATAGTATAGTCATTACAGAGCTCACGTCCACAGTGGTATGTATAGGTGTTAAAAAACCCTTCGGCAATCTGGTGAATCTATGAACCCTTGCTTATAACAATGGTTTTGAAATGCATGCAATAAAATACATAAGCTTACAAAATGAACACATTATTATGGGGAAAAAGAGATATAATTTTCTTCCTCTGAATTCATGGCTCCTTTTGTACTCTGTTAGGTTCTTAAATCTTAGGTTATGAACTTTTCACTATACAACTTTAGATAAATTACTTAACTTGCCTGACCCAAGGGGGTTGAGTTAGATGACATCTGAGGTTCCTTTCAGCTATAGATCTATGATGTTATAAACCCATTTCTCCAGGTTAGTGGGACCAGTTTAATGTTGGTCTTGATTAACAGAGGTCACTACTATCCTTATTAGTTCAAAAGGTCAGGAGGAAGCTCAGATTTCTTGACCTTTCAGAGGCCATTGTGGCATTTTTACTGTGAGGATTAAGGAGTGACCTTTGATCCCCAGCCCAGGAATAGCAAAGAAAAAGACTCATATAGCAAAAGACTCCAGCTAATGACAGGAGAGACACTCGGAAGGGTATCCTGAGGGGAATATGTAACTAATCTTATTCTGGGAGAGGACAAAGTGCCTAGCTACACATAGAATTCTGATTTTTTTTCCTTCAGAATTGGTTCTACCTATTTTTTTTTTTATTTTATGTGTTTTTTTTTTCCTGACTTCACCTTGAAAAAGCCCTGAATATGTAGTCAGAAACCTGTGTTTTAATTCTAGAACTTGTATCCTATAAGAAACCTTGGGAAATGATAATTCATTTTTTTTGTAGGATCATAGGGTAAGAGAGGGGAGAAACCTTAGAGACTCTTACACTAACTCCCTCCTATTACAGGTGAGGAAACTCAGTTCAAGAGGTACATTGACTTGACCATGACCACATATAAAACTTTATACTAAGTGGATTAAAATTGGACAAAGCAGTCTTGTGTTCCCAGAAGGAAACTGGACACCCCAATAAAATCTCCATATATTTATATATTTGAGTATTCTGTACACTAACCAAGAATATTCTAAGACTTTAGTAAAGAATTGCACCTGGGCAGAGACTTTATGCCCACCTTCCTCAACCTTATACCACAGACATATATTAACATATCATTTTTTAGGAGCTGCCAAAACCATAGCCAAAATATGGAAAATAAACAGAAACTTTAGCTGAAAAGGGGAAAATGCTGATGGATCAAGTCTTTTGTAACATTCAAAGACAGAAAGGACATTATCTTCAAGTATAAGATAATATAAAAGAAAGAGCATTGAACTAGGATTTAAAAGCGCTGAATTTTCCATCAATCACCAGCTAAAAATTATGTGATTTTCAGTTTTGTTTTCATCATCTATAAAACCAGTTTGATAAAAATCTACTTAATAGGATTCTTGTTAGGTGCTATAAGGGTCTTAAGCAAACTTTAAAACACTACATAAATATAAATAAAGGGGAAAATTAGATGATCTTAAACTAGTTAAATAAATTTTAAAAACAGGCATGGTAGCATAGGATAAATTTTAATAGTGCTCTTTATTATAATTTTATTAACTTGACTACAAGTAGAAATGCCTTAAAATATACATAATGAAAATATGATAAAATAAATGTATTTCATAAGTGTTTTTAGTAAGATGTCTTTGAATTTACTGTGTTCACAAATTCAATCTGTTGTTAACCAGATTAATACATAGTTTTCCTAAAGTTCTGGTAAATGCTTCCTTGATGTTATTTTCATCTGTCTATGAATACTTTTCATGTTATTCTGACTGAGTACAACTGAATTGCTTATGAATATAATTGGGCTTCCAACCAAGTGAGGGGCATTTTATGTGCTGCTCTCTTTGTGGAGGAAAATATGACTCCAAATCAGTGGAGAATGGTGACAGAACACTGGGACTGCAGGAGGCGTAAAGTTGGTGCTAGAACATCTTGGGAGAAAGATGTGTGATTTCAGAAACATTTTGGGAAATAGGGCACTCCAGGAAAGACACAAAGAAAGATTTTGGAAGCTGAAGATATGTAGGGCTAGGTAGCTCTTCAAAATGTCACTGATAATCAACTTTCCATTAGGTAATACATAGATATTATATGTGTGTGTGTGTGTTTGTGTGTGTGTGTGTGTGTGTGTGAAAACTAACATGATTGTATACTCTTTGGTACATTCTAATGTTTATAAGTTCTCTGATTACCGTTTGCTTAAATAAATGTGTCTCTTCCTATTTACTTTCTGCATTTTGCTGAAAAGGGAGAAAAAAATCCATTAAAAAAAACATTTAGTTCATTAGTTATGAAAGTGTTCAAAATAACTTCTTAATTAAAAAAAGGAATATTTTCAAATACTGCTTAATAGTTTCAATGAGATGGTCTAAGTTGTTCTGTCTGGCTACTTTTTTCTTCTTTTTATTAACCAATAATTGGAGAAAATGATTCAAGCTAGTTACCCTCCTAAAAGAGACCAGGATAGCAGCTTTCATCTTGTGGGTTACCAATATGGGGTGGGGGAGAGGGACACTTAAAATATAATTATAGTCCAAATGTTCATCTCAGGGACTGAAGAAACAACCAGACTCTTGTGCTTCTTCAGCTTGCCTTCTTTACCTGATCCCCAAATAACTTGCTGGAAGTTAGGGAATGTCTTCTGGCTTTACTCCTCTCTGCAGAGGTACACCAGATTTCAAAGACATGCCCCTCACAAGTTGTGTCAATATATTTATATAACACACATAGAATACATATCTTTCATGAGGTCATGTACTTCCTACATTAAATTTAAATAACCTTTCTCCCCCATAGGGGAAAAAATATAGCATTACAGAATTATTGTTAAGAAACTTTTTCTTCTATAGCTGGAGCTATTATCCCACTCCTAATAACACTTGCAGGTTGGGTCCCCAAAGGGTAGCCACTATTCCCCTCAAAGTTCTAGGAGAAACTAAAGAACTAGTGATAGTTTTCTAATTGTGGGTTTTTTCTTTGATTTATGAATGAGCCTCCTCCCATGTGCTTCCCCTTATGATTATCAGTTAATATTAATTAGCCAGCCAAAGTTAACTGGATTTTAGTTAGGAACATTTATAAAGGTAGCATAATTAGGACAGTTGGTAAATTCCCCCAAAGATATATTCTTCAAGGGGTACATGCAGAGTCCAGAAGGAAAGTTGTCTTAGCCTTGGAATAAATAAGACACAAGGTTAATTTACTTCCTGGTTGTTGGTTGTCTCCTTTTTGTGGAATCTCCAGGAAGTTCCCTTAATACATGTTTTCTGCAGGCCTTCTATTAATGCTGAAACTCTTTTCTCAGTGTGTCCATTTTATTCTTGGCTACCAATGTAGACTCTATCATCATCTGTTTCTATTATAGAAGCAGTCCTGGGATGCCAGTGAGAAGTCCAAATCTTCTAGACTTTGCAAAGTTTTCAACAGCTTTCTCTGATCAAAGGATGGGAGACAGGTATTTTCTTATCTCTTCTGTCCCCAAGTTATTCTCCACTCAGAACTTTGTCTGGAATTTTTCTCTCTTTCTTTGCTCTTCGAAGGCTGGAATGGTTAGATATTATAATAAATTGCTCACAAGGTATGAACATATCTCTTCAGACAATGCTAATCCTCCTCGCATGTAGTAGGACTCTTGTTCACTCACCTCCACCCTTTCTAAATTGATTGATGACTTTTCAAATGAACAAAATGATCTTGGTTGATTCAATAAAGCTTCCCTATATGATTAAGGTAGGTTAAAAAAACAGTTGTGAGCTACTTGTAAACTTAGAATTCAATCAGGAAGCAAAAAGGGGTCTTCTTAAGACACTTTAGGGCAGCTAGGTGGCGCAGTGGATAGAGCACAGGCCCTGAAGTCAGGAGGACCTGAGTTCAAATCCAGCCTCAGACCAAAACACTTGATACTTACTAGCTGTGTGACCCTGGACAGGTCACTCCACCCCAATTGCCTAAAAAAAAAAAAGAACAAAAAAAAGACACTTTAATGTCTTTTAGCCATATTACTCTGTCATTTCATTCAAAATAGAATTTGCATTGTGTGCATTATTTTCTCCACAGTAAGCCATAAAATGACCCAGAGACTATCTTGTACCACTTGCTTAATTAGCACTAGATGGAAAAAGTTGTCCTTTGCCACCAGTAAACTTCAACAATTTCACTCCTTTGTCCAAGACCAGTAAGGGTTAGGGCAAAGGATATTGCCAAGGAGAATTTCCAATCTATGAGAAAGCAGACTAGAAGGTTAATATCCTGGAAAGAACACTGATCTGGCAATCAGAAGATTTGGGTTTGAGTCTCAAAACT
>NW_020954740.1:2998397-3005203 GCF_900497805.2 Vombatus ursinus
CTATCTATCTATCTATCTATCTATCTATCTATCTATCTATCTATCTATCTATATCTAGATAGATATAGATAGATATGTGTTTTATATATATGTATATATATATACACACCCACATATGTGTATTATATATATATAAAATGTGTTATATATAATGACAAGTTATATGACTTGAGAATTCATTTATCCTCTATAGGACTCAGTTTTGAAATCTATAAAATGGGTATAATACTCTTATTACCTATTTCCTATATGGTAGAGTTATAAGTAAAGGGCTTAGTAAATCCTTAATATGTGAGTTACAATGATTATGAACTTTAATTTCTCTTCCAACTTGCACATTCACGTTCTGTAACTTATACCACTTCCTTTCGAAATATAATTATCCCTTCCACATGTGACTTTTCCATTTGCAGTTTCACACAGGTCAGCATAAGAAATTGAATGGAAATTTTTTTTTTTTGGAATTTTGGGGAAGCCACACAGGACACACGAAGGCCAGCAGATAATACAGAAAAAGTTTAGAAACACAGAAATGAACAAAAATGTGTATAATACTGTAAAGATCCCCATAAAAGAAGAAGAAAAAAATTTAGACTTTTCTGGTATGAAGAGAGGGCCAAAAATTTTTACCTGGATTTTCTAGATTGAGGGGAACCATGCCCTTAACCTCCATGATGTAGAAGAGATAACTGTATACATTACAGAATAAAAATGCTTTGACCAGGGACTTCCCCCTCCAACTTCTATCCCACTGCCACCAATTTGACAAGATATAGTGATTTAAAAGAAAGATTTTTTATATAATTCAATTAAACAAGCATTTATTAAAGTGCCTAATGTATTGTAGGTTCAGTGTTACATGCTAAGGATGCAAGAAAAAAAACCATTAAAATATAGAGGTCTGGTTGCGTAAAAAGATGAAAGTAGAAAAGTTTAGGCAGTTAGACTAAGCATTGGATAGAGAACTAGATATGTAGTGAGGAAGGCCTGAATATAAATCCAGCCTGAGACATCTACTAGCTGTATGATCCTGGACAAGTCACTTAACATCTGCCTTAGTTTCCTCATTTGTAAAATGGATAAAATGATAGCATCAAACTCCCAGGGCTGTTTGGGGGGGAGGGATGAGATAATATTTACAAAGTACTTCACAAATATTTAAAAAATTCTATAAACACTAGCTATTATTTTTTTTTCTTTCTCAAAACATTAATTTGTTATCATGTCTATAAGTGTATATTAAGGCCTATTTTATTAAGTAGATAATCCATTTGTTGGAGAAAGAAGTGCTTCATGAAAATTGCTTTGATAGTTGGCCTTTCTTTTACCTATATTTTCCTTATTTGTTCTATGGAAAAATAGTCATAAACAAATTTTGATGAAATACAAAATATATTCCTATTTAGTGCTATTTTTATAGTCACATTGTATTAGAAGAACCATTTAATATGAAATCAAAGCAAGTAGGTTCAAATCACAGTTCTTCCACTTACTTCCTCTGTGACCTAGGACAAATCACATAATCTCTCTCTGTGCCTCAGTTTCCTCATCTGTAAAATGAGGGGCTTAGACTAGATGAACCCTAGGGTCCCTTCCACTTCTAAATCTATGATCCTCTGATAAAAGATAAAATATAGCAATCATATTTCAGTGTTAATCATTTCAAAGTTGCTTTGAAGAAAAATTGTGTTATATAATAATAAGTTCAAATGATTAATTCAAAGCAGCATGTTACATATATGTATGTATTTAATATATATGTATATATATATATAAAGAGAGAGAGAGAGAGAGAGTGAGAGAGAGAGAGAGAGAAAGAGATAGGGAGAGAGAAGAAAGCTTTACTTTGATGTGCTGTTATATCATGTTCTTTTTTTGTGGTCTCCTGTGACTAGTGATTTACATCAAAGCTTTACTGACAACTCAGCATTTCCAGTTTGTTCTTAGGCCTGAGTGGAAATGTCAAGTAGTTTAGTTTAGATTATTCACTATAAGGCTTTTATAAAGGTAGAGAAAAGATTTGCAAATTAGCATGATCTTGACGTTTTTCACAGATTGCCACCTTAATTTGAAACGCCAATCCACTATTACATAACACATTATTAGAAACGTTTTTTTTCCCACTAGTACAGCATGCAAATTCTTTTGTTTGTGATACATGCTTCATTTCAGCTGCAAAGCTAAGCATGATGCTAACAACAGAAATTGCTTTAAGAAAATCTTACCACAAAAGCTAAAAATACCATTTAACTGAGACTGTGTGTCAGTGAAAATTTGTGCTCTCCCTAAGCAATTTTATCTAAGCTTGTGCTCAAGCAAATATTCAGGGTTTAAAACAAATCTTACTTTATTTTTTTCAGTTAAACAGCAATCATTCATTCATTCAGTCATTATTTCATTTCATTAGCATATATTAAACTCCTCCAATGTCAGGCACTATTTGGCACTAGGGACACAAAGAAACAAAACCAATTGCCATTAGAGTGCATTTCACTAACTTGGAAGAATTGAATGAAATGCTAGTCTGGATAGACAAAAATATTCATTATGGACTAATTTAAAAGAAATGGCATTTTATTTGTACTGGGTTATACTATACAGTAAATAGGTTAATGAAGAGCTGCCAAATGCAAATATTTTCAAGGTTTGCTTTGAAGAAGGGATAAAAGTTAGTTTCTTTTTAGCATATGAATTATTTAGAATCAAATATATTCTCCTAAAATACAAAAGCATACAGTTACCTTAAGTAGGCTAAATACACCCTTTGCAACCATGTTTCTATAATTAATTTGCCTAGAAAAACTGCTTTACCATATATCACAATAAGGTCAAAATGTATATGTAACCTAACTACAAGATAACAAGTCAGATACCTTTCACAGCTACAATTACAGCAAAACTTTTTTTTAACAAAACATAGAGATAATCATGTAAGTTCAATTCCATTAAATATAAAAGATTTTATGCTAACAAATTAATTTAACTAAGATGGGGAAAATCTTTGTATCAAATGTCTCTGATAAAGGTCTGATATCAAAGCTGTGTAAAGAATCAAAACAAATATACAGAAAAATAGGTATCCTTCAATATACATTTATTTCTAAACAAACATACAATTTTAGCAAGGAGAATTATAAATTCTTAACAAAGAATCAGATCACTATTAATAATAAAAATGTAAAACAATTTGATATCTTATCTCATATCCAACATATTGACAAAGATAAAAAAAAAGATGGAGATAGTCAATGTTAGAGAGGCTGCTGGAAGAAAGGCTTAGTAATTCATTGTTTGGTATTCTATGAATGAGTTCAACCATTTTGGAAAGCAATTTGGAATTATGCTAAAAAATTATTATAATGTCTGTAGTCTTTGATTCAGAGATTCTACTGCTAACAATAAAACCAGAGAAGGTCAAATTGAGAAAGAAAGGTCATATGCCACAATATTCATAGCAAAGACTGGAAAGCAAAGAATCAGAAATAAAGTAGATTTCTATTGGGGGAATTGGTAAATAAATTTTAGAGTATAAATATGTATATCTGACTATAAAACATTATGAAGATTGAAAATTCAGTGCAGCTTTGAAAGGCTTATATGAATTAAGGAAAATATAGTAAACAGAAGTAGGAAAAATATATACAAAGAAAAAATAGAAGTAGTCACAACTGAGATGGTGAGAACAATGACAACAAAAAAGAAAACCGAATGTTATTTAATTACAAAGACCAAGTTGGTTCCTGAAAAGGTATTGATAAAATTGCACTTTTTTCTCTTCATTACAGAAGTAGGAAACTATACTGTGGAATAGTGCACATACTGTTAGACATGATTGATACAATGGTTAGCTTGAATAAATTGCTTTTCTTCATTTTTAAAATCTTTATTAGAATGAATGGTTCACTGGCAATGGACGGAAAGAAAGATACAGTAAGAAATGAAAGTGATGTAAAAAAACAAATTACATTAATAAAAATGAGATAAAGGAACCCCTGTGAGATGGTAAGGTTAGGTACTACTGTTCCTATTTTACTAGCCACAATGTATGTGTGTTGATAATGCCTAATAATAATAATAATCAGAGGAAATGAAAGTCCATAGAGGCTAAAGGCATCTCTCAAGATCACATAACTAGCAGATGGTAAATCTATAACTCAAGCTCAAGTACGGGCCTTGTTTCCTTGTTTTACAATGTCATACTACCAGCTCATAGTTGACATTATTTGTATACTTAAAAAAACACATCACTGATTGTATAGGTTATTGTTTGAGACCATTTTCCAAATTCAAGTACAGTAGATTTAGCGTCTCTGTCAAAGGATATGTAAACATTGGTGTTTTGGGCACTCCTGTGACACTTGGGACTATGATAACTATTGTGGCCACAGCTTTTTCCCCTCCATACCTATTAGTTTAGCTCCTTCCTGATGTTTTTACACACCAGGTGGTTTTAACTAAATAGGATTAGCCTGTGAGTGGGAGCTGTTGTCTCTGCTCCAACTGCTTGCAGGCCACTTCCTTCAGTTCTTGACTCAGTGACTATAAAAGGGGAGTTGTATTTTATCCTTGTATTGTATTTTTAAACGTCAATTATAAAGCAGTTTTAATTGGATTTTATGGTTCAGGAATTTCTTTTGCATGTTTTTAATGGGCAAGGAAAAAAAAACTTGAACTTGCTGGACTAAACCAAATTTAGGCTTAGCCATCAACTGCCAAGTTAACTAGACAGGCATGATGATAGAGTAAGCTGGAGTCGAGTTTGTCAAAGGTAACTTGATTTCTCTAGATCATTTAAATTCCCTATACTGCACTATATAGATGATTTTTCATTTCCCCAAGACTGCAAATGATATGAGAACTAAGTTAATTTTCTTTTAGTCATTCTTTTACAAAATCAAACTTGGAATATTATATTTTAAGGGAAACTTCTGTGAGCTATATTAACAGCTCACTATGTGTTGATAATTCTGATCTCCTGTCTATGGAGAAATAATTCATTTTCTATTCAATTTTTAAAATGCAGGTTTTCAAGCCAGATTGATTGCATGGAAATGTTTCATAACTTGACTTCTTACTGAGCAATTTCACATAAAACATTAATTCTACAGTATAAAGGATGATGTCCCCCTCAGCTAAGTGAAACATAGCAAAGAATCATACTCATGGAATCTTTGTGTTGGGAGGATTGTAAAGATCACATAATCTAATGCCCCATATTTCACAGGTAAGAAGGCTGAGGTTCAAAGAGATTGTGATTTGTACAATGTCTCAGCTAGTTATAGTGGTACTGGGAATAGAACTGAGATTCCTGGAATGAAGATACAATGATCTTCCAACAATTTTGAAATAATTTTATCATTTTTTTTTCTAAAAGTATGAAGGAGGAAAATGTTTGATTGGAAGTTACTGAAAAAGAATAATCAACATCCTTAATACTTTTAGGTGTTAGCTCAAGTGGTCCTAGAGAGCAACCTAGAAATTACTCAATGTGACCATAACTTTGTGGGTTCCATCCTATTAATTTAGGTAATTAAGTATTTGCTCATTCAAGAAGGGATTTTTACAGGATATTATTCTTGACCTCTGAGGAAGCAAACAATATCTGCAGTACCTACTTCAGTATTTATTTGCTACCTCTACTAGAGCTCCTTTTGGGTTGCCAAATTATGATGAGGTTACTCTGGACTCTCAAAGACAATAGCTCATCAGCAGGTCTGGCAAGTCCTAACAAGCTAGAAAGATTGTGAAAATGGGACGCTTGGATGGAGAAAGAGAGAGTGAGAGCAAGACAGAGAGACAGACAGTGAGAGACAGAGACAGAGAGAAAGACTGAGACAGATACTGAGACTGAGACAGATACATTCATATACATACACACATACATTCATTCATTGTGTATTATTAAGTGAATTATTGTTCAGTCATTTCAGTCTTGTCTGACTATGAGCTCTTTTTGGAGTTTTCTTGTCAAAGGTACTAAACTGATTTGCCATTTTCTTCTCTAGTTCATTTTATATATGATGAACCGAGGCAAATAGGGTTAAGTGATTTGCCCAGGGTCACACATCTAGTAAGTGTCTGAGGCCAGATTTGAACTCATGAAGATGAGTCTTCCTGATTCTAGGTCCAGTGCCCTATCTACTGTGTCTCCTAGCTGCTCACCTAGCTGTTGAGTGAATGGCACAGCACAATTCTGAGCAATATATTTAAATACACGCACACATAATTTATATTACCTCATTTGATCCCAATAACAATCCTGGGAAGTAGGTACTATTGCTATCATCATTTTAGGGGTGAGAAAACTATATCTGAACTCAGAACTGAAATGGTTTGCAATTTCCTTTTCCAGCTCATTCTTCAGATGAGGAAACTGAGGCAAACAGGGTTATATGTCTCGCCCAGGGTCACACAGCTCTTAAGTGTCTGAGGCTAGATTTGAACTGAGGAAGATGTCTTTCTGCCTCCAGACCTAGCACTGTATCCACTGTGCCACCTAGCTGCCCAGATTGGTATATAGATATATAAATGTTCCTGGGATGTTAAGAAGTGATATATGCACATATTAGTGTGCGTTTATATACAGATAGATAGATATGGATATGTCTATATAGCCATACTTATCTGTATTTATATTTATATCTATATATCTGTATCTATATCTTTGTAGTTGTATGTATATACACACAAATACATATACATACGACTTAGCTTCTCAACATCCCAAGAATATTTAAAGAGTACAATTATAAAGTGGTTGCTTACACATATTGGCAGAGGGAGTTCACTTTCTAGAAGTTTGCTAA
>NW_020954740.1:3005223-3005592 GCF_900497805.2 Vombatus ursinus
ACACACACACACACACACACACACACACACACAAACAAACAGAGTTCTGAAGACTATCTGCAATGATACACAATAGTTGCAAACTGCCTTTGTGGCAAAGGTTCATAGATCCTTGAAGTATCAAAAGTACTCATTGTAAGAAATCATGTATTCAGCTTGCTTATGATTTAATTACACATTTAACTTTCACACAGATATTCAGGAAACTAGATATTTGTATTCCTTATGATAGAGATAGGGATCACCTTCTGAAAATTTTGGTCCTCAAATTTCTATCATATCCACTAGGCTATATTATGCTATAAATTTCATTTTCGAAGAAAAAGACTAATTCAAACTATTTGCAAGCTGGGAGCAAAGTAGAGCCTT
>NW_020954740.1:3005601-3019032 GCF_900497805.2 Vombatus ursinus
GTGTGTGTGTGTGTGTGTGTGTGTGTGTGTGTGTGTGTGTGTGTGTGTGTGTGTGGGCCCATGAACCGAATTAAGTTAGAGTTTTAGGAGAAAAATGCAAATGAAGATGGTTTTAAGGAGGAGAAGCTAAATCAGGGTCTATATTCTTTCACCAGCAGTACTTGAAAGCACTTTTCCAGCTCTCTCTGGGATTTGGCTTTATAAAACTCAAATAATCATGACTCTTAGGGGAGAAGCAGCTGGACCAGGGTGCTTATTTGCTTTTTCTCTTTTCATCAAGTCAGCCCAAATGGATGATTTTATTCTGACAAGAGGTTGTCTCACAAGGGTCCTACAAACCTACAATATACACATGCATGAGGTCTTTAAATAGCTTAAACAGCTTACGTAAAGGGAAAAGAAGATATTAATAGGACAGGCGCGCACACACACACACACACAATAGTGACAACACATGAACTACAATTATGTGGCATCATAATTATTATTGTTAAGCTTTATTTTCAGGGGCTAATAATTTACCCATATGAATCGCCCCTACAATACAACTTGTACAGAACAGAATATGTAGGATGTGGGACATATAGTTTATCCTAAGGAGGAAAATTGGCTACCATTCAGTAAATAACTGCTAAAACAGTATCATTTTTACTTGTATACACTTTTATCTCCAGCAAAAATGACTTTTTAGAAAACTTTTCAGTTGAGAGAATACTGGATTAGCAATTAGAGTACCTGTATTAAAATTCTGACTCTTCTATCTTCTGCTTCTGTGACCATGTACAAGTGACTTAATCTCCTTGGGCCTCAGTTTTCTCACCTAAAGGATGATGAAATTGGACTACATGACTACTAAATTCTTTTCCAGCTCTATACCTATGATTTTAGGAAATGGATTTAGTTTTTTTTTTCAGGGAAATAAATTGCATTTGCCATTAGATTTTATATTTTCATAGTTCTTGGGCATATTAAAAAAAGAATGTTATGTAAGTAAAGAATGGAATCCTTATTTATTTAAAACCAGTAAGCATTTTCAATGACTTGAACACAGTCGACCCTGAGCCAATAAATGAATATGTTATGAAATGAAAGCCCTGATACATCTCTACTCTGAAATACAAAATCAAATCAAACCAAATAAGGATGAACATAATAAGCCTGCAAACTACCTAAAGGAAACAAAACATGTACTACCTCTGGCTTCTCACCCTTTTTTGTTTATTTAGTTTATTTTAATAGAAATTTGTTTCAGAAAAGGGACAAGCGTCACTCAAGTTGTCTAGATCTTGACATTTATTTGGACTCATCCAACCTGACTAAACTCAAATTTAACATACTTGTTTGAAATCTATTTGGTACCTGGAATCTACTACCCTAGTTACTGACAGAATAGTAAGGGAGTAGGAAGAGATAAAAATAAAGGTATATGTATTCAGTAAGGGTATATGTTAGGTTACTGCACACTGAAGACCAATTTTCAAAGATTTAATAATTTTCTCATCTATGTCAAGACGGAGGACTCTGTAGCAGAATTAAGCAACAGTAACATGAATCAACAATTCCCAGAAGCTAGCAAATGCTCACCCTTACCAATCTCGTTATTAGGTTTTATATATTCTGGAATGAAGTCATTCCAAAAACAAATTACCATAAAGTTTTAAATTATTTCTCTTTAGTAACAAAAAGAGGCCATAATGACCTCCCTATTATATAACTAAAAGCCCCTTTTCATCATTTCCTTGTCTTTCCTCCTTTGCTCCTGTCTCTAAGAAAGCTCATATGCCTTGTTCTTGCCAAAGCTAAACCTTCCACTTGTTCTCTGAATTCTATTTTTCCTATATCCTATAAGAGTTTCCCCTTCTTTACCCTCTATAAGCATGCCTGGATCTACTTCATCTTTAAAATATCCTTTATTTACCCCCCAAAAAATGTCTTCATGATGTCATTTTTTTACCGTCTTTCTTTCATATTGAAACTCCCAGAAAAATTTGGCTATAGCCATTGCCTAAATTTCCTTACTTGTGGTTTATTTCTCTTCCTCTTGTATTCTTGCAGCTGACCCAAACAATCAAATGAAACTGCTTTCTACAAGCTTTACACCAATCTCTTGACCACTAAACCAAATAATTTTGTCCCAGCCCACATGCCTTCTGAAGTCTCTGCAGTTTTTAGACTTTATTGACAATATCCTCTTCCTGATCTCTTCAGCTTTGATACCTGTGATATTGTTCTTTTTTTCCCTACCAATCTAACCATTCCTCAATCTTTTACAGGATTATAATTATCCTCCTAGGAGCTATGCACAAAGACTACTCTAACCAAACGTTTACAGTAAATTTTAAAGGTAAAAATTGATGATTAATGATTTTCTCAATCCTCATTCTTCTTGACCACTCTGAAGCATTTGATACTGTTTTTCAGAGTCTGGGTCATTTTCCCAACAAAGAAGGTATACTAGCTATTTTCTGTTTATCATCTCTCAAAGCTCCTCAAAATAAGAATTATACATAAGAGATAAAGTAATTGTAGCTGTCTTTATAAGCTAAGACTTCAAGAACTTTAACGATGTAAAAATCTGGCGTGTCAACAACAGAGAAAGTTGGGGTAGCTAGGTGGCGTAGTGGATAGAGCACCGGCCCTGAAGTCAGGAGGACCTGAGTTCAAATCTAGCCACAGACCAAACACTTGACACTTACTAGCTGTGTGACCCTGGTCAAGTCACTTAACCCCAATCCCCTAAAAATAAAAATAAAATAAAAAGAACAACAGAGAAAGTTAATCTTTACTACCCACAATGATTGCTCAAGTCTATTCCTCCAACAGCCTCCACACTCTGTCAGGGCTAGACAGAGGAGCCCATGGGCTTAGGATCCTTCATCTGTTGTTGCTGTTCTGTTCTGTTGTTGCTGCTCAGGTCCCTATCAGGCCCCACGAACCTTGCCACTACCTTCACACCACCTATTGCAAAACCCAAAATTACTTATCAGGCTCTCCTCCCTAACATATACACATACTGCGCAGAGTGAGTAATGTTATAGGAAAGCAGAAGCTTGATCTTTATGGACTGGCAACATGCTGCACTTCATCAGTGCTCATCCACACAAGTAAAGAATAGAGGAAAGTAAGGCAAGGTACAAATGTGTTTATGTGGGGGGAGGCCTCAAACAGTAAATGAAAGTATTCTGCCTGTGGCCAGGTTTGTTCCCCAAGAAATTAATTTTGCCAGGAACTAAGCTGAGTGAAAAGTAACTTCCCTAGTGGGCAAGAAGGGTAATGTGGTTTTCATCCTCACCTTCAGAGGATCCACCATCAAATGGAAAAGAGTCAGGAAAAGAATGATAGAGAAATATAAGGGGAAAAAGGCCTGAGATTTTCAAAGATGTCAAGAGGAGGAAAGTCCAGTTCAAGACTTTGAGTAAAAGCAGATAAATTTTTAGGGAAAATATAAATAATAGAAGAGAAGGTGGCATGTATGAAATTAAAATACATCAAAACACCTCTGAAAACAATATTACAAGACAAAAGAAAAATAATCAAAAGCTGATTAGGCAGAGAATCTTATGGATTCTTAATAGAGCATAAAACCATAGCATGATATTCTCAGAATTTTAAGCAAATAATATAAATTATGAAAGCAGAATTTATGGCCTACATAGCATAAACATGTGCATTATAATTTGCACATTAGAAAAAAATCCCCATTAAAGAAACATAATTCAAATATACAGTAATGAAAAATAATACAGAAGCAGAAAGCAATAACCTTAAAAGAAAACATGATCTCTATATAAACAAAGCATGTTGACCTGAAAGACAGATGAGTAGAAAAATATATTAAGGATTATAAATTTCCCAGAAAACAAACAAACAAAAATAGGCATTAGTTAGAAAACCTGAATTTTCTTAATGCGAGAAATAATACAAACAACAGCTAAAAACTTCTGAACGCAAAAAACAAAGTGCCAATGAAAAAACATAATCCACAGATCACCCCCAGGAAAACAAAAACAACAACAACAATAACAACGACAAAAACCATGAGACAAACTCTATGATGCATAGTGGTTAAAATATTAAGTTTGATTATTTATTAATTATTATTAATTCCAATAACAGGCCATACTGTTTATAACTCCTGGGTATTCCCTCCCATCTCTTTTTGTGATGTCACTCTTGATTCTCTTTCTACCTCTCTGAATGCTCCTTCTCAGTTTCCTTTGCTGGATCTTCATCTGGGTCATGCTCAGTAACTGTAGTTATTCTCTGGGGTTCAGTGTCAGACTGTCTTCTTTTTTTCTGTCTTTATTTTATGACTTGATCTCATCAGCTCCTGTGACTTTAATTATCTACTTTCAAATGACTCCTAAAGTTATATATCCAACAATAGTCTATTTTCTTACTTCTGGTTCAAATCACCATCTGACTAGTGGGCATTTCAATTTGTCCTGTAGTCATGTTAAAGTTAATATATCCAAAATAAAACTCATCATCTTTCCCCCTAAACCTACTCCGTTCCAACATTCAGTATTACTGGACAATACCATTCTTCTAGTTAGCATGGAACATGAACCAACTGTTATACTTCACTCTTCACTCTTATTCTCTCTAAATATCTTTTCATTTAACTAATGCTGCAATTTTAATCCCCTCGATATCTTTTGAGAATATCCTCTTCTATCTATTCACACTGTTAATAGCCTAGGTGAGACCTTCATCATTTGTTGCCTACACAAATTGTAATAATATTCTGATTCTCTTCATGCCTCATCTTTCCCCACTACAATCTATCTTCCAAACAAAAAAGAAAAAAAATTGATTTTCTTAAACCACAGGTCTGTACACATCAACATACAAGTTAATAAACTCCAATGTCTATCTACTATTTCTATGATCAAACATGATCTCCTCTTTTTGGTTTTTAAAACTCTTCATAACCTAACCCTTTCCTATCTTTCCAGTCCATTACTCCAATCCACACATTCAACAGTCCAGTCATTTTGATTACTTGCTTTTATTCACATCTGACACTCCATCTTCTATCTCTATGCCTTTGCTCTCATTGTCCCTCATATTCAGAATGTTCATCCTTTTCACCATTGACTCTGAGAGTCTCTGGTTTCCTTCAAGACTTGAATCAATGCCATAGGAGGCATTTGCTACTAACTACCACATTCCCAGTTTCTAGTACCTGTCTGTCTAAGATTACTTTCTACCCTCTTTATGTATGTTATACAAACATGTTTGTGTATGTTGTCATCATAATAAAAACAAATTCCCTGAGGAAAACAATATTTTTTTCCCTTTGTATCATCAGTTTTTCATGTAGTGGCTAGAACATATTAGGCATTTAATATATGTTTCTGTATTGATTGACCTATCCAGGATCCTTTTCTTTTTTATCTCTATACTATATTTCTCAATGATCTAAGCAGAGTCCACATATTTGATTATCAACTTTTTGGAAATGCCTCCATATTCCATTACTGGCTATCTCTCCTTCAGGTCTCTGAAAATCAACATGTCTAAATAGAACACCCCCGCCTCTTGAGACCTATCTTTAATACAAACATTCCTAGATATTGATGGCATCACCATCTTTCCAGTGACACAGTTTTAAAACTTTTGAGTCATCCTTAATCCTTATCCTTCAAGTCACATATTCAGTCAGTCACTAAATTTGGTTGATCCCACTTCCATAACATCTAATGAAAAGAACAGAGCTGAATTAAAAAAAAATGACATTCAAACACAAGACTCAAGAGAAGCATTAAAAAGTAAACATGGATGAAAAATCATAAGGGGCTTATAAGAAAGTATTCATATTCCTATATGGGGAGATGATATATGTAATTTTTAAGAACATTATCATTATTAGAGCAGTTACAAGGAGTCTACACAGACAGAGAGCATGAGTATGAGTCTACTATATTTGGATGATCTCAAAAAAATAATGAAGAGTGAGAAAGAAGAATGCCCTGGGAGAAGGGAGAAGGGAAAGGGAAAAAAAAAACATGGAAAGTTATCTCTCATAATAGAGGCACAAAAGGAAGAGTTTTTACAACAAAGGGGGAAATGGAGAGAAATGAGTAATGCTTGAATCTCACTCTCACCTTACTGTTCAAAGACTGAACAATATATATACTCACACAGCTGGGTACAGAAATTCATCTATTCAACAGGAGGTAAAGGGGCTAAGAGAAAGGGAATTTGTGGCAAGTAGAAAGTAGATTAAAGGAGACAGTTATCAAAAGCTAAACACATTTTTGAAGAGGGGACAGGGTGAAAAAGAGAAGGATAAATGGAAAAGAATAGGACAGAGTGAAATATACAATTAGCAATCATAACTGTGAATGAGAGTGTGATGAATTTATTCATAAAATGGAAGAGGGTAGCATAATGCATTAGAAACCAGAATCCAACAATATATCCACAAAAGAAACATTTGAAACACAAAGACACAGACACAATTTTAATAAAGGGCTAGAGCAGAATCTATTATGTTTTAGCTGAAATAAAAAGGGCAGGGATAATAATCATAATCTCAGACAAAGCAGAAGCAAAAATAGAACTAATTAAAAGAGTTAATCAGGAAAACTACATTTTGCTAAATAGTACCATAGGCAATGAAGTAATTTCAATGCTGAACATAAATGCACCAAATGCCCTAGCATCCAAATTCTTGAAGGAAAAGTTAAGTGAATTAATAGACAGCAATACTATACTGATGTGGGGGGGGGGGCTCAATTTAGCCCTCTCCGATCTAGACAAATCTAATTTTAAAATAAATAAGGAAGGAGTTAAGGAGAAGAACAGAAATTTAGAAAAGTTATAAATGCAGATCTCTACAGAAAATTGGAAAGAGATAGGACTCTACTTTTTTTTAATTTAGTTTTACATGACAATTTTATTTAAAAAAATGATCATGTATTAAGGCATCATACACAAATCAGTCCAGAAAAACAGAGGATTAAATATACCTTTTTCATATTGTAATGTAATAAAACAGGGTCCTTTGAACCATATGTATATAATTAAAAATGAAATCTAGAAAAAATCATAGAAACAATCAATAATTTCATTAAAGTTAATTAAAAAAATAAGACAATGTACCAAAATTTGTGGGATGCAGCTAAAGCCATTCTTAGGGAAAGCATATATCTCTAAATACTTACATCAATAAGAGAAAGAGCAGATCAATGTATTGAGCCTGCAATTTAAAAAAAAAAGAAAAGTAGAAAAAGGACAAATTGAAAATACCCAATTAAATATCAAATAGAAATTTTGAAAATCAAAGGAGAGATGAATAAAATTGAAATTTAAAAATAATAACAAATATATAAAATATAAATTTTATAAATATATATTATGTATAAAATACATATTAGATATTATGTGCATATAATCTATTATATATAACCATATAAAATACAATAATAACTATATAAAATAATAAATAATAAATACATAAAATTGAAATTCAAAAATAACTTAAATAAAATTGAATGATTTATGAAAAAATTAAGATAGATAATTGATTGCAACAAAGAAAGATAAAAAACAACTTACAAGTATCAAAAATGAAAAGGGTGTATACACAAGCATTGAAGAGGAAATCAATTTAATTATTAGGAGCTATTTTGTTCAATTATATTCTAATAATATTGACAATATAAGGATGAAAATGTATAAAAAATATGAATCACATGGATTAACAGAAGAGGAAATATAATTCTTATGTATCTTAGAAAAAGGAATTGAACAAGCCACTAATTGGCTCTCTAAGAAAATAAAAATGCAAAGGACCAGCTATATTTACAAGTGAATTCTATGAAACACTAAAAAAAAAATAACTCATTCTAATGTTATGTAAACTCTTTAAAAAATAGGTTAAAAGGATTCCTGCCAAATTCATTCTATGACACAAATATTCCTCTGATATATAAACCAAGGAGATCAAAAAGAGAGAAAGAAAGAGAGAGAGAAAGAGCCATAGACAAATTTCCCTAATGAATGTTGATGTAAAAATTTAAATGAAATACTAGCAAAGATATTGCAGCAATATATATTATATATATGTGTGTATATATGTGTGTGTGTGTATACATATACTTATACATATATATAGGACACTTCTTTTGTGATAGCAGATAGGTATCTTTCCTAAAATGTAAAGAAATGCCTGGAGAGGAGTATCTGGCAATTTTTTAGTGGGCCAAATCAAATTAAAATGTTACTGGGAAATATTTTTTTAAATACATTAGAATAGAATATAAAAATAAAATATAATGTAAATATGTAGTTTTCTAAGTCTAACTTAATCCACAGGAATTCATATGTATGGTTTAGTGTCTTCCATATCTACTTGAATTTGACACTTCATTGGCTTTAGAGCATTGAGAGATTCAGTCATTTGTCAAGATTCACACGTTCAATATAGGTCAGAGGAGGTCTTGACCTCATGTCTTCCTGGCTCACCAGCAAGCATTTTTCCCCACAGTGTCTCTCAAATGTCTGTCTATTTAGTATGTTAAATGAACTTTGAACTGAGCCAAGTTCTCTTTACTCTAAAAATTTGGAATTTATATCCCAGGTTTATTTTAAACTGCTCTTTCCTTCAGCAGTGTAAGTCAGAGTGACTGTTTTCATTTTAGCTGCACACAGTAAAATGAAAAGGATGCCTTCACTTAAAACCCTATTAACTAATTTACTTTTGTACTCCTTCTAAATTAAAATGGGCATATTCAGGGTTGAGTTATCTTCTCACTATCTCTACCAACATTTCTTTCACAGACTTAGAACTTCTATTACTTTTCTGCAACCTCCCTCAGAGTCCTGCTTTCTCTCTTTTTATATTAAATTTTCTTTTTTTATTGTGAACTTAATGATCACCAGCAGACAAAAACATTTTAATATGTAAATCCTGTTTTCTTTTCATAGCCCCAGTGACCTGTGCTATGCATTTGAAAGTTAAACACTTTCTCCCCCTTTTGTATATGTTTAAATGTAGCACTGAATAATTTACACAACAAATTGTCAATCTGATCAGATAGATTGAAATATTAATAAATTGGGATTTTCTTATGTCTTGCTGGGAAATCCTCATCTAGCAGGGGAAATGCACATTTATTTTTACTGAGAGGATTCATGGCTGAAGGAATTAAGTATTATAGTAACATATATGTATATATTTAATATATTATATTATTAGGAAAATCAGTGTTGAAATCTTGCCTCAGACACTAGCTGCAGACCCTGGGCAAATCACTTAGCTTTTTCCAGATGTTTATTTATAAAACAGGAATAATAATAGCACCACCCTCACATGGTTGTTGTGAAGATCAGATTAAATCTAGCAATCAGTCTGGACTCCCTCTCCTAGAGCAAAACCAGAACCATTCATGGTACTACTGCTATTTCAAAAGGTCATGAAATCTTTCTCTAATGCTAGCAGGTGTAGCATCCATTTTCATGTGTCACTGAACCTCAAACCTCCACTGCTCACTACCAGTAATCAACACTCTTGTTCCATTTAACCAATTGCTTAAGTTTAAGTAGCCAACATTTACAAAGGGAGTTAGGGAATGGAAGGGAACAAGTATTTATTAAATGCCTACTAAGGGCCAAGTACTATATTAAGTTTTTGTTGTTGTGGTAGTTGTTATTCAGGTTTTTTTTAATTTTTTTTTTTGGCAAGGCAATTAGGGTTAAATGACTTGCCCAGGGTCACACAGCTAGTGAGTATCGTGTGTCTGAGGCCAGATTTGAACTCAGGTCCTCCTGAATCCAGGGCCGGTGCTCTATCCACTGCACCATCTAGCTGTTCTGAGTACAGTCTTTTCTGATTACTCATGTTCCTATCTGGGATTTTCTTGGCAAAGATACTGGAGTGGTTTACCATTTCCTTCTCAAGCTCATTTTTTGTGATAAGGAAACTAAGGCAAACAGGGTTATTTGACTTGCCCAGGGTCACAGAACTAGCAAGTGTCTGAGGCGGGATTTGAACTCAGGAAGATGAATCTTCCTGACTCCAGGCCTAGCAGTCTATGCACAGGGCTACCTAGATGCCCTCTGGGCTAAGTACTTTACAAACATTGTCTCATTTGACAAAGGGATGTTTGCTTTCAAGATATAGCAAGACAGAAGTACAAACATCTCTCTCAAACATATGGGAACACATACTCCATTACATCCCTTCCATTTCAGGGAACAGTGGGCTCAGACACAGTTCCTACAAGGCATAGTACTCCACTGAGTTGTCTCATGATGTGGCCTGGCCAATGGGTAGATGTATTCACATGTCTTTTATTACTGTATTGTACCAGGCACTTGGGACTTTAATATTCACTATTATGTTTCTGGAAAATCCCAGCATGTTCTTACACTTCTGGTTTCTGGACTTTTAAAAATGCATGAAGTTATAGCCATTTTAAATCTCTGTCACCTAATAGGGAAAAGAATAAAATCAAAGATGTAAAAAAGATAGTCTTATATTCATGGGATATCTGTCTGCCTCAGCTGGGAGAGACTGAGGCCTTTCTCCTTACAGTGTTGTCTCTCTTATTCAAATGTAATGGGACAGGAAAAAGAAGGACCAAGGGTCTATATCAAAGTGCTTTTTGAGTGTACTTGTTCTAACTATTCAGGCAATGAAAAGTCTGTATCCTCATCACATGGTCAACAGACTGGAACTAGCTATAGAATGTCTGCACGAGCTTCAAATTGGGAATTGGGTAATTCCATTATGTATCATCATGCCTTTCTGGAAGCTGGCTCCTCAGGCTCTTCTGAGTGGAGGATCACATGACTTATAAACCGTAAAGCATTTCATAGATGAGAGACATTATTCTAATTCCATTCAGAAATACATACTTGAGAATTCTTCCACAATTAACAAGGTAGAAATTTCAAACCTGGTTCTCCTTCTCAGAAGAGATATTTGTTTTATCTTTCTCTGGGCCATCAAGGTTCGTTTTCTGTGTAAAAGAAGAAAAAGAAAATAAGCATTTATTTAGTACCTATTATGTGCCTCAAACTGTAATGAACACTTTACAAATATTATCTCATTTGAGTCTTACAACAACCCTGTGAGGGAAAGTCTATTTATATTACCTATTTTACAACTGAGGAAATTGAGGCAAACAGGTTAAGTGACTTTACCCTCAGGATTGCACAGCTAATAAGTGTCTGAGGTCAGACTTGAACTCCAGTCTTCCTGGCTTCACCCAACCGTACCACGTAGGTGCTTGTAGATGTGTATGTGAGCACAAATCATTCATCTAGAATGCTGAACTAAATAAAACAAATGCTTAATGAATTTTATTGTTAAAATGCATGTTTTTTCAATTACTTTTAACCTTTTAGAATAAGCAAGGATCTTAGAAATGATCTAGTCCAATACTCTAACATTAAAAATGAGGAATTAGCATATAAGAGTATAAAAGGGTCCTAAGTCAAAAAGTTCAAGAACTTTTATGTTGGAACATTAGGCACTGGGTAAAGGGAAGCAAAAGGATTAAATAAAATATAATCTCTATCATCATAGATTTTAAAATTTAGTAAGGGGAATGGTATATAAAACTATAAATACAACATCCAATGCCCAGAAGCTAGAAAGTGAAGGAAAAAAAGTCCTTGCTTAAACTCAATGTACATCAAATTATTGATTGTGATGAAGAGGAGAAATATAATAATAATAATAATAACAACACTGCTCTTTAAAGAATAGAAGGAAAACATAGGAAATCAATGAAATTAATGAATTTCCAGTGTTTGTCCCAGCTTTGTTGATTGATTATGTGGATTTTGTAAAATGTGAAAATAGAATCTTGACAATTTCCAGTGTTTTCTCCATGCTCTAAAACCTAGTTCCATCAATGTAGTTACTTCTATATGTCAGCATCTCAGTCTGTATGTAGAGGAGTTATATTCCAATTATTCTTCAGCCATGAAAAGTGGTTTGTCCTCAGATTATTATTATTCAAGATCAATATTTTGTTTCATTTTGGCAATTAAGACCTATGATAAAAAAAAATAATAAAATACTTAATTGAAGGAAAAGATACTTAGGAAGTAATATTTCATTTTCAGCAATTCTACACTGATAGTTTCCAAAAATTAACACTTGAAAAAGCACATTTAACAAATATTACATTACAGTTGAATTTTTTTTAATATATTTTATATCCACATTAATTCCAATCAGCCATTCATAAACTTAAAACACTTTAAGTGAAGAATTATGAATTTTATTTCTCCTATCAATCTACCATTTCCATCTAATAATTGTTTTATGAACTAATGTCATGAAGTTGAATTGTGTAAGTTATCACTGGATTAATTAGGTATCTTAGAGGTCATGTACTCCTCCCACTTTTTTTTTTCTTTCTCTTTGAGGACTTATTGCAGTTTCACTCTATCAGTGGAGCTGTAAAAAAAAATAAATCAAATGGAATGCAATCATTAACTCTTTGTGTGACCTGAAAGCATATGCTAGATCAGTGTTTCAAAAACTTTGTATCATTGTAATCAATCACAGAGTATCAAGAGCACTTGAGCTCATTTGCATAATTGGTTTTGTGAACACTGTGAGTGGTGCTTTCTCTTCCTAGAATAATTTTCTAGTCTATTCATTTTCCCCAGTCCTTTCTCATCCAATTCTTTCTTGTCACCTTTCTCCTCTTCAAACCATCACTAGATAGCTAGACTGTATAGCTCAAGTGAAAAACATATTATTTCCACAATAGAACCACTGCTTATCACTTAGAAAATCTCCAAAGACACCAAAGTCACATATATTTTCATATGAGGAAATATTGTTATAAAAAAAGGTTATTGCCTTTCCAAAATGCTTATCAAATGGGGTTCATTTGATAGAGTTAATTTCCCAGTCCATTAAATTAACTCATTTTGATGTAGTTACTTCTTGTCAAGAATTCTTATTGCATCAGAATTCATCATAATTGCATAAGAATTCATCAGAATTCTTATTGCAAGGGTTCTTAATGGTTCAGGGGGAAAAAAGGAAGAATTTCAGACCTTTTACTTTAATGTCATTATATTCCATTAAATTTACTTTAAGATTGACTAAAACAGAGTAATTAGTGCTACAATGTCCATTGACTGTATTTCCTTCAGGCCATTTTATGCCATATTAGAACTCAATATTCTGTGCAATTGCTTAATAATCCCTCAATTGCAGAGTTTTCCTTTTTAAATTTAGGGCCATTTTCTGTCCTCTAATAAAGCCAGAAAGCAGGTAAAAATAAGCTGTGTTAATCTTTCCTATCAGTATACACATTTCAATAAAGCAGAGATAATAACAGAATAGTAATCACATTTAATTGGTCCCATTCAAAGAATGATGAAAAGGGTGGTTAAATTACAGGATTTCTTTAGATATCAGAAATAACATATAATTTTGTGGATAAAATA
>NW_020954740.1:3019053-3026875 GCF_900497805.2 Vombatus ursinus
ATTATTATTATTATTATTATTATTATTATTATTATTATTATTATTATTATTATTATTTACCTTTGGATATTTTCCTTGCCAAAATATCACCATTGTATTTAATTATTTTCATCTGTTATGTCATTGTACAAATTTGTATAAAGGACAGGGCTATGTAGAACTTTCTTCAATGACAGTTGTGAACAAAAGGGTCATTTAACTTCCTGTTATGCTGATTTTGTTCTTCATGTTTTAAAATGAGATCTTGTGAGGTGGTCTGTATGAGAATGTGTTTATGAGGCAGCCAGAAGTCCTTTCTTATCAAGAACTGTTATTTATTAAGAAGGAAGAAACCAGGTTTCCCAGGGAGGGGCAAACTAACCCAAGTCAGAAAGAGAGCAGAAGACTTTCATTGACAATCATCAGTAAAATTCAGATCATGAGTGGCAGCTGAGCTTCCAAGCTAAGAGTATGAGGGAGGAAGGAAAGAAGGAAGGAAGGAAAGAGGGAGGAAGGCAGGAAGGGAAAGAAGTCAGGAAAAAGGGGAGGAGAAAAAAAGAAGTCAAAGAAGGAAGACAAAAAGGAAAGAAAGAAGACAAAAAAGGAAAGAGAAATACAGATAGAAACCAAGGAAGAAAAAAAGGAAAAAAGTGAAGTGGAAAGAAGACAAAAAGTTGTTTGCCCTTTGTTCTTGAAGAGGACCATGAATTTTTGGAGGTGTATTTAAATGACGGAGGGCTGTGCAAAATCATCAGTCCCATTTTCTCCTCCTCTGGGTCTGTTGAGGTTTAGGGGTACTGGGACCCTGAAATAGCGACACTCAGGTCCTACCTGAATGAATTCAACCCAAGCCTTTCAGCCAAAGACAAAGTTTATTAAAGGTCTGCCATATTGGCCAGACTCTTAAGGAATCTGAACATTTATGACACTCATGTTGACAAGCAGGTTAGAGTGGATCTCAGCCATTGGCTAGATTTTAAGAATCTGAGCACCTTAATGGAAACCAAGATAGATCTTATATACAGAGAGACTTTGGGAGGGATCTAGGAGTGACAAAGTAGTCTGGGGTGAATGGGGGAAGGGGTCTAGGAGGATATGGGTGGTAGTGTCCAGAAAGCTGGAGTGACTGTGAGGTAACAGAATACCAGGGACCTGGACCATGTGGTCAAGGGAGACTGAGGTCTAGATAGGATCAAGGAGTGGAGGTCTAGGGTGGGAACAGGTGCCTACAATGAAATGACAGTTAATTACCTGGGAAGAGTCAATTGTCCCAGGCAAGCACAAAAGACCTGGGCCATGTGGGAAAGTCCAGGGCTTTTCCTTTTAGGGGTTCAGATCCCAACTCCATCATTCCACCATCCCCATCAGGTCCAGTGGCCAAATACACATCAGGATGACTGGAGATGGCCTCAGATGCAGTGGAAGACCTAGGCTTTTTTAAGCTAAGATTTTTGGCAGGTCTCTGTTCAACTGAGATAATGCCCATTCATTGATTAAGTCTAGATTAAAAAAAAAATGAGGCAAAGAATGGTGTCTTTAACTTAGTCCAGAAAAAAATAATTCCAACTGGGAGGGGAAGACCTTCAAGATTTCTGGCCAAAACAGAAACAATTCCTATTTAAATTCACTCTAAGTCAATCAGAGCCCAAACAATGATCAACTGGGGTTTGGCCTGGGACTTATTGTTGGCCAATAATGCATGATGCTTAAGAAAACTATCCTGGAAACCCCAAGATATCTTTGGGAAAAAAAGAGAAAGAGAAAAAAAAGAAAAGAAAAGACAATTAAAGGAGAGTTCCCATCCCAGGGACTGTGTTAACTCTAGTGATAACAAGGAAAATGAAGAAAAGTCCCTACCCTGCTCACATTCTAAATGGGGGAGACAATACCAAAACTACTACATATATATATAAAAAGAAAAATAAGATAAATTGAAAGTAAGGGTGGTGGTGGGAGGTGTCATATGAAGGCATCATATGGAGGTGTCATATGGAAAGGCATCTTGTAGAGGGTCACATTTATGCTTAGTCTTGAAGAAAGCCAGGGAAGCCAAGAGGCAGAAACGTAGGAGAATATTACAGGCATTGGGGACAGTCAATGAAAAAAGCAAAGAATCAAAACATTTTCATGTGCAAGTGTTGTGGTTTGGGGTGCTGGGAACACCACAGTGTAAGGGTACAGGATGAATCTGCCTCCAAAAATTGAACCATTCAGACCTTCTTTCAGTAAAAGTAGTGAGGTTTTATTATAATACCAGTATGGCAGGCAAGATTCCTAGTAAATCTGTGAATTTGATGAGGATGGGATTGATGCTTATATACAAAAAAGACTGTGAGAAAATCTGGATGGGATTGAGGAGTGGTAAATAGTCTGGGGTGGGTCAGGTGCAAACAATGAAAGGAATTAAGTGGTCAGAGAGTCACAGTGAAAGGGCAGTTAAAAGGATTGTTGAGTATCTAGGTAGACTGGGAAGGGCCAGATGCCTCAGGCAAAATGCAAGTGTGGGAAAGTTCAGGGGCTAGGTTGCTTTCAAAGACATGGTTTTTTTTTTCCTTTTAGGGGTCCAGGTCCCATAACTCCGTCACAAGGAATGGCAAAAAGGCCACTTTCACTGGAACATAAAGTATGTGCAGGGGGAAGATGTAAAAACACTGAAAAGGTAAAAATGGTCCATGTTTCAAAGTGATTTAAAAACCAACCAGAGGATTTTATATTTGATTCTGCAGATGACAGAGAGGCATTGGGATTTATTGAATTTTTGAGGGAGGCAATGTGTGATGTGATCAGAACTACACTCTTGGAAGATAATTTTGACATTTGATTGAAGGATAGACTGGAGTGGGAAGAGACAGGGTAGAGAGGTCACCCAGTAGGTTATTGAAATGGCCCAAGGCTACTTTCTGCCTGATCTACAGCCTCAGGCAAGAAGAGCGAGACCTAGAATCCTGTATCCTAAAGGAAAGCCATGGAGTGACTTCCATCTGTGCCAGTACACAGCAGCTTGCAACTACAGCTGCCAGACTGATCTCTCCAACAAGGAGTTGGAAAACCTACAAAGAAAAGAGGATCCACCTGCCATTTGACTTTAGGTTTTCCATGTCCTGCTGCATCTGTCCCTAGTAGAACTAGGAAGAATCCATTGGTAGTAGGACTTCCTTTTCTTGCTGTGAAATTTCCTGATGAATCCCTAGCTTTCCAAGGAAAGTGCCTTCCAAGGTTAGATGCTTTCTGTCTTATGCTTCATTTTCTCCTGCCTAATCTTGAGCCTGCTCTGGAAAGGGTAACATTGAGATTACTCAATGATGAACAGTTATGTATCTCATCATACCTTACACATCTCAGTGATTCTGAACCCTTTAGGTCATCATTTAAACTTCATTCCCCATCCTTCACCACTCAGGTCCTTATTCCTATCCAACTCACCTTTCCCACCTCAAAGTTACAACCAAATGCCTTTCCACTGTGCCTGATGGAATGTTTATCCCACAGGCAATAAACTCCCTTTTACCCCAAATCTCTTCTTTTTCTCCTTCCATATCCTAGATAATCTTGAAACCTGGCTCTCCTTCTGATGACACAGCTTCCCTGGACACCTGTCCAGTTCTGGTTGCACCTTCACTTATGCTAATCAGCTCACTGGTTGAGAACGGAGAGTTGTAATACTCCCTGCTCCTCATTGCCACTTCCAGGTTTTCCTCCTACCTCCATCACTCAGTAACCTCTTTGAGCTTTGAGCTACATGTAATTTGCATCTACCAATCAAAATCATGGTAGTTGTCTATTGAACTCCAGATCTCTATATTTCCTTCCCCAATGAGTTCAGTACATGACATAATTTTCCCCTCCTATCCAACTCCTGCTCTCATTCTTGGGGCCTTCAATATACAAGGATATCTATCAATCTATCTAGATTGATATATATGTATGTATATCTATATGTGTCTATCTATACATACACATGCACAAGCATATGCACACATACAAACTCACTCTCATAAAACCCTAAGCACTCAGTTCCTCAACCTACTCCCTTCTCTTTACTTATTCCTCTACTCTATCTCAACCACACAGAAAGGTAGTCACCCTTAATCTTGCTTTCATCCCCTAATGCACCACCTCCATGTTCAAGGATTTCCGTATTCCCTTATCTGAGCATAATCAATTGACTTTATAGCTCTCCCTCTGTCTTCCTTTATTACTCTGCTCCTCATTTACATCATACCTTCAAACTCTCACCCCTTCAGTTTTCTCCCAGTTTTCTCCTTCAAACTAGCCATTTTCTCTTTTCCTCATTGTGACACCTTACTTAACTAGTTTATCTCTACACCATCCTCTTCTTTTGAATCTTTTGTTCCTATCATGTTTTTGATTATGCTCTGCCAATCCTCAGCCTTGGATTATTCCTACTGTTTGCTGCCTTCATTCCTACACATTCCCACTGAATGAAGGCACAGAAAAATCATGCAGACATTCTGACTGGGTCCACTACAAATTTGTTACACAACCTCAACCACCCCCTCATTAGACTGACTCAACTAGAGAGGTGCCAGGTTCTTTTTCCTTAGAGGATTTCAATTACATGGTGTATCATATGTTATTGTGTTAATTACTTTGTTTGGATTGGACTAGATGGCCTCTTAGACTCCTTCCCAATTTCAAATTCTGTGATTCTATGATGATTAACAAAATCAACATTATCCAGTGAGAATTAATACTAACATAAAACATCACAACTCCTCTCTAGATAAGTGATGAAAGGATTAGAACATTTTTCAGAAGCAGAACTATGAACTATTAATTAGCATATGAAAACATGCTCCAAATAACCAACAATAAGAGATATACAATTTATAACTACTCAAACATTTTATATCCTACCCTAGTAAAGACGACCAAAAAAAGGTTTGAGTTTGGGAATGTTCAAAATTGGAAGGATTGTGGAAAATCAAAAACACTGATCAATGGAACATTGAACTGGCACAACTATCTGGATATGTTTGGAATTATGGGGAAAAATTACTAATCTTCATATCCATTGACTCAGCAGTCACAACTTACTTTGTCCCTCAATAGAGACATTTATCCTCATCTACCTATCTATGTATATATATATATATATATATATATATATAAAATATGTGTATATATATATACACACATATATATACATATATATACACACACATATATATGTGAGAGAGAGACAGAGAGACAGAGAAAGAGAGACAGAGAGAGACAGAGAGAGAGAGATGTAGAAAGAGATGTAGAGATGTTCAGGGACACCGTTGATTTGGGGGAAAAAAAAAACTAAGGCCCAAAAGATTTACCTGAGATAATCCTCTCAGGCCTCTACAGTTAAAAGTAGCTCAAGAGGAGGCTAGACATAGGTATAACCATGAAATTATAAAGTGAGAGGTGAATTACTAGCCAGATTGAGTGATGAGCATTGTGATGCTGTCTACAGGCTATGAATTTTCTAATCCTCCATTTGTAGTTGTAATGCTTAATCTTGCAAATGGGTTACCACCAACTTTGTGTTGTTCATAATCATCTCTCTTACTTGTTAAAATATTGATGGAATAATAACAATATTAACAATAGAAGTAATAAAAAGGAATGAAGAGGTAGTGATTAAAAACAAAACAAAACCTTTACTTTGTTTTTTTTTACAAATTAGCTTCAGTTAGTTAGATCCATACTGGGGTGGGGTTTGGGGGTTGTTTAATCCATAGAAATCCAGCCTGATTTGTGTCCAGCCCAAAGGACCTTGGAAAAGCACTTTGGTTCTATAGTCATATATTTTTTGTCAAGAATAAAGATTGTTAGTTCTGAACCAAATTCCTAGAATTTGGAATTCACCAAATTTCCCTGGCTGTCTCAATTCTAATTGAGTCTAAAAGATAAGCTCTCAGGTAGAGAACACTTTGTAACCTCTGTGTAGAAATGGAAACCTAGCCTAGTGTAATTCTAGAGTGAGTAAACCTGGAAGTTGGCTAGGTTTCCATAGCCATCTTCTAGGTTTACTCACTCTAGAACTACACTTTACATCTGCTGCTCTACCTGGTTTCAATTCCGGAAAAAAAGAGGCCCCATACCAAATACTCCCTGGTGTTTTCTTCCTACCACACTTCCACTTTCCTACTTCATTTTATGTGTTGTCTCTTTTGTGTGTTGTGAGCTCTTGAGGGCAGAGACAGTTTTTCTTTTTATTAATTATATCCCCAGCATTTAGCATAGTATCTAGTACATAGTAGACACTTAACAAATGTTTATTTAATTTGAATTGATTCTAGAGGGTGGAATTTAGGGCAAACATGGTGCCACTCACATGGACATTTACCACCCTTCAGTTACTTCTGTGCTGTTTTTTTTTTCTTTCCTGACAATTCCACTAACATAGTAAGGGAATATTTGCTTTACTCAGGTTATTTCATATCTCCTTTTTTTGCCTCAATATTACCTGTGCAACCATAAGTAATCTGTGCTTTTCTAGATGACTCTTGCATATCTGAAGTTAAATGCAATGTTTAGCTGAACATTATAGTCTGGATTTTTTTTTTTGCCTAGGCAATGGAGTTAAGTGACTTGCCCAGGGTCACACAGTAAGTGTTATGTGTCTGAGACCAGATTTGAACTCAGGTCCTCCTGAATCCAGGGTCAATGCCCTAACCAGTGTGCCACCTAGCTGCCCCTAGTCTGGATTTTTTGAAGAATATTTGGGTCTTCATCCTGTACTGTCAAATAAATAGCCACAGAATGAAGCCTGAAACTATACTTCAACCTATCTTTGTAGATTTTCTGCTACTGACTCTACCTAGAGGAGAGTACATAGTCCACTTGGTAATTCAAGCGGCTGGATGACTGATGAATCTTCTTGGTTCCCATCTGTTTCATTACAGTTTTCATAACTTTATCCCCATAAGCAGTAAATATAATATCATCAACTGATGACTGAGAGCATATAATTTTAGGTACACTATGTTCCATCTCCTGTCTCTGTCTTTACATAAAGTAAGCATCACTCCTGGGGTGTTCATCCTTCTCATCTTGTAACTTTTATTCCCCTACAAGGTTTGACTCTGGAACTAAACACTTTAAAATGTCTTTCCTGATCTAACCCTACCCCCCAATTATTAGTGAGTACTTCCTCTTACCCCAAATATAAATTTATGTCTTTATGAACCATTCTATGATCTCTCTCTCTCTCCTCTACAGGAACCTACATGCTGGTGTGTGTGAGGGGATGATGAATTAACCTAGAAAAGCTAGAATCATTACTTTTCTTGGAGTTATATGAAACAGGGCAATCTTTTCAAATAAGAGAATAAGTGGGTTCAGTATTAGAGAGTGAAATTAAAGGATAAGGATGTTGTTATAAACAGTCTGTAAGAGAGCAAATGCTAAACACTAGATAAACCTGCACCATCCCTTCATTTGCAGAGATACTGCTGTCTATTTATTAGAGCATATCCCTTTTATGAAAGAAAAAAAAAAGATTTTTTGAATCACCAATGTAATGTTCCAAGGGGATTAATTTGGTAGGAAATAAACTGCTCACCTAGATACATGATCTTTTTAAATTATATATGTGCCAAATTGTGCTAAAATAATTGGGTAGATGAGGACATCTGCTGCAATATATTCAGATAGTGAATATTCAATTTAGATTCATACCAGGCATAAGATCAAAAGGATTCTCTTAAAAAGTCATTTTTTATATTTCTATTGTTTCGCATAAAAAATGAAAAAGTAATTCAAAGAAGCTGCAGTATACATATATTACATATAACATGTATGTATACATACACATATGCATATGTACATGTTTGCATATCTTATACAC
>NW_020954740.1:3026906-3032811 GCF_900497805.2 Vombatus ursinus
AGAGAGAGAGAGAGAGAGAGAGAGAGAGAGAGAGAGAGAGAGAGAGAGAGAGATTTATTTCTAGTTTTACATTTTGGAGGTAACAGTAATACCATCATATAATATAATATTATATTATGATATAATTTAGTTTAATTAGGATTGCCAATTTATATTTAAAAAAACTTATCTACAGGGTCTATGGTCAATTAGCTAGTTGGGTAGATTTTGATTTACTGTGGTAAAGGTTTTCAAGATCAGTCCTTATCTGAACCAGGTAAGTTATGTTGTTCTATTCCATGAGCATGGACTGAAGCCTAAATATCTGCCAGTCATCTTATTGATGAGTGGTATTGATCATAATGAAGATTGGAGTGGGGGGAGTCAATATGATTCTGATATCAATGATAAAGGAAGAACTCAAAGCATATTTTCTCTTAAGGTGATTCAACAGCATCTGCTTGATACATGAAGAATGTACTTTTTATTTTGGATATGCACAGATTACTTAAAATATAGTTATTGATTAAATATGAGTCAAATCAGTAAATTATTATATTTCCTCATATAAAAACATTCAGAAGGTTTGGTTTTGATTTTAACTGTAATTTGACCTTATTTTATGCTATAAATACCTTCTTGAATGGTTCTGTGAGAAGTAAATATCTGTATATCAAACTTTTTCCTACCCCATTGATTTACATCAATATGTAAGAGAGATGTTACTGTCAAATATGGCTGGCATCAAAATACAACAAAAATTTGAACATACCAGGATCTACTTCAAAGAACCTTCATTGTGGTGCCACATGGTAATAAAAAATAATAGATTAAGAGGAAGAAGGTATGATTTATGATTCTCATTTCATCTGTGTGTTGTTGGGTAGAACATAACCTCTCTGGACCTCAGTTTACTTCTCATTAGGCAAGAGGCTTAAACTCAATAATTTCTCAGTTCTCTTTGAGCCAAAAAAAAGTATATTATTCTATCTGCCTACCTCTGTTGATTTGAATTCAGTTCATTTATTTTTTCCCCTCAGGTTCCCAAGTTTAAAAAAAAACAAACCTCAAAACAAACAAGTAAAAAAGACTTCCAAGGGCTTCAAATTCAAACAACTGACTCCCATTTTTTCCCTCAGTCTTTTTAAAAATATGTCATTAATCTCCATTCCTGTTGAGAGTTCTCTGTGTTCTAAGTACCTGAGTGTTTAGCTAACAACACACACACACACACACACACACATACGCACACATACACACACATACAGAGAGAGAGAGAGAGAGAGAGAGAGAGAGAGAGAGAGAAATATATGTGTCTGTGTATAGTGATGTTTTATCTGATCTTCTTTCCTGATAGCTTTTCAATGACAATTTAGAAGAACTATTCTGAGCTTCTAGGTGGGAAAGACATTGGGCCTTCTTTCACTCTTTACCATGCAACTGTGAATAAGTGACATTACTGTTTTGTTGTGCTTTATTTTCTCCTTATCATAGGTAAATGAGTATGGGATGGAACAGAGCAGGTTTTGAGTTTATGAGTTTTGAAAGGTTGGAAGATCCAGAGCTCCAGTGATAGGAATCCAATGAAAAGTCTGCTACAGCCACCAAAGAAGTCCATCCTTAAGAAGTGACCTGCTTCATCCAGCCCAGCAGTACATTGACTTGGATTCTGAAACAGTGTCTTTCAAGCAAGGGAGTGGCTCATTTATTGACTACATTGAACCCAGAGATGAGCATTTTTATGCATATTATTATCCTGAAAGTGTAGATAGGTATGGAGGTAGGAGTTAAGGATGATAATTTGTTCCACCCTTAAAAGACAGTCTTCTCAGTTAATGTCTTTTTGTAAAAACCTAAGTGAGGTTAATTATTTAACAATAATACTGAGGAGATATCAACTGGTCAAAATGATATTAGGAAATTAAGTATTGATTAAATGATATTGGGGAAAAGTTAACTTATAGACTATATGAGAGGGGCATAATGAATGAAAGTTATTGAGCCATAGCAATGGAGAGATACCCATGGCCCCTCAGGAATACCTCTAGAATTCTGAACAGCATCAGTAGAGCCTTTCTATGGAACTCCAAACCACTAGAGTGAGTGTGAGTTCAGATGACTCTCTGAGCCTATAAACACACCATTCTTATGAATTTTACAAACGTCAACAACTGTGATAATTTCCATATACAAAGAACAGAAAAAGAAGATTGTGTATGAAACATAGATTCTCTATGAAATGCAAATTCCCCCTGCCTTTGTAAAGTATGTAATACATTTAATGGGGTACTTAAATTAAAAAAATGTAAAACATTTTCTGAATTGAAGGTGCCTTTGAGAAGCTTAGATGTTTTTATCCCATAACCATATATGTTCTACCTTTTGCAGTTCTGAAGATTTCCCAGTTACCTCTAGCTAACTCCCACTATCTGCCATGTGTTACAGGTAAATGAGCCTTATGTAAAGGAAGCACTCCATGGACAATAAAAAAAATCTCCCCTTGGTTCTAACAAATGTTTAATCTTTGCTCCCTTTCTAGAAGGTAGAAGTGGTCACTATATGTAAATGTCACTGGTGGGGCAGTTGGTTGGATTAAAAGGAAACTAAACATTACTTTTTATTCCTTACTTCTGTGTGAGCTGATCCCCTGAATATTAATTCCTGGCACATAGTAAGTGAAATATAAATTTTAAGTATTATTAATGTTAATAATAATACTTTCCCAATTTCTCTTTTCAGCTATCCCCACAAATGTGACTTTCCCTTAGTCAAAGTCTCTATTCTATTTCTCACTCAGAGTAAAATGGAGTTTGTGAACAGGCTAGTAAGAACAATAGAAGTTAAATTTCTCAAAGTTGATTACCTCAGAGGGAAATATCTTCCATCCTAAAAAGCCTATTTCCCCCAATATTACTATTTTAGCTCAACTATGCCTAAGAAGAGCCATGAGGTCTGGACTTGTGCAATCTCTTACCTCACATGGAAAATTAAAAAAAAATCCAGGCAGTTATTAAATTCTTATGTAGTTCAGGAACCCTTAGCTGGGGGAGAATAACCACTGACATTTTCTCATTCTCTCCTCTTTCTTTCACTCCCCATTGTCTTCTATTTCTTCTCTCCTCACCCACCTTCTGATCTTGATATTTCTCTTCCAGAGATAATCAAATATAAAAGCTCTGTCCCTTTAAAATTCCAGTACCTCTTTTGTCCTTGGCTCCTGACATGACAAAGAATTTTGAGAACAGAACCTCATTAGACATTGCTTTGTGCCAGAGAGAACTGATAGGTTACACATAGCATAAATTAGGAGAGTCAATGAGGAACTGTGTGTGTGTGTATATATGTATATTTGTGTTAGGATTTATGACTCAGTTAATATTTCTATATCCTTCTTACCAGAAGTGACTTTCTGAGAAGAAGGGCCAGGATAAACTTTGTATAATTTACTTCTTTGGCTTGTTTTTCTTACCTAGATGATCTGCAAAATTTAATTCCTGACATTTCCTTCCACCCTATGAAAAGTTTTAAAAGTTAGTTAAATTAAATAGGACTTTCAGTGGAATAAATAGAAAGCAATGCTACCCATCAATGGGAAAACTTTCTCTTGTAGGTCTGTACCATGACAGTTACTTTCAGTATTTACCAAAGTGGGGCTCCAACAGGGTACAGTATGGGTTTGTTCCTTCACATTGATGCCTACTACCCCCTAATTGGTGACCCCTCTGTGTGTCTACACAATGTTGCTCATTTCTCACAGCTCTTCTCTCTGGTTGCTCTCAGTAGGTGTCACTAGTCAGTATTCCCAGGCCCCATCTATTGCGCTCCCAAGCTCTATTTCATATATCTCTCCTCACCCGAACACTTCTGCAGTTCTCCTGAGGTTCTAACACAACTTACCAGTTTACTTGCTTAGAAGAATATCATTCTTTTTAATAACTAGTTGGTAGGGGAAAGAATCTAGCTATGTTTATAGTTTTATAATTTACTTTAGTACTAGAGTCTCTCCATTATTCAGAAAACTTTATTTGAATGCTATTCCTGGTACTATATTTTAAAGACAAAAGGACACTTAGGGGCTGTCATAATCATTCCCCCCTATATCTTACAAGCATGTTTATTTCACCAGTTCTATGCAGTCTCAACAGGATTCATTACAATTTGTATGGTCTCTTTTTTATCACATGGACTCATGGCAATGTCTCTATTTGTTTACTGGGAAGTTTAGGGACCACAGAGGATCAGAGGGGATACCCTATTCTCTCTCTGTTTTTTCTTTTGTCCCCTAATCTCATGTGAAAGATAGACAATAGTATTCAAATTACCCTGGTCTACATATCACGAATATCTAGAAAGAGGAAAAGTGGAGGAAAGAAGCCCATTCTTTTTGTTGTAAGTCCCAGTGCATCAAAAATAGGAAATCCAATTTGTTTGCTATTTTGTTCTGATTACTTAATCATCTGGGCAATTAGCTTTCTTTTCTTGGAAACTTTCAAATATAACTATATTGATGAGGGTAGCTTAGTGGTATAGGAAACTGAGTCACATTTTCAGATAGGAATATCTGAGCTTAAATCCAGCTTTAGACACTGAGTAACTATGTGACCCTAGACAAGTCATTTAACTTTTTGGGGCTCCAGTTTCCTCATCAGTACAATGTGGACTTAATGTCCTCTAAAGTCCCTTCCAGCTCTAAATCTTTATGATCCTATGATCCTTTCCTTCTACTTACAAAGCTGTTCTTTTATTTCCTCCAAATGACCTTACTTCAAATGCCATAGAAGAAATTTCTCTTCTATTATCTCCTCCTCATCTTTGGTATTCCAATGTATCTTGTATCCTACTAAGGAAAAGTTCAAGAGTAACTTCATGCTTCCACTGGAAAAATCACCTTATAGTGTGACAGAATGGAGACAATGCTAGATTTATACTGAGAAAATCTAGTTTCAAATATTCGTTCAACTTTCTACCAGTTTGACACTGGGAAAGTAACTGCAGGTCACAGTATCCTCATCTGTAAAACAAACAAATAAATAAATGAGTAAGTAATGAGAGTTGTGGCAGATAATCTTTCAAAGTCCGTTCCAGGAAACCTATTGGACCCTGTCTCCCTTTTTAAGCAATTTCAGGACCAGGTGGAAGTACAAAGTACAAAGCTCAATCAAGCCCAAAGAGCTTTTTGGGTAGATCTCAACTGCTGCCAATGTTGAGTTGCACTCTCTAAAACCATGAACTTTTCCTTTTCTAAACATCATTTAATGGACAATGGTAGAACAAGCAGAGAATGAAATACTCTTCTGCAGTTTCTGGCAATATTGCTCCAAAAATACTAGCCACTGTATGTGATTACTACGTGCAACTGTATCCTGTCACAGTTGAGATTGATTGATTGAGCTGTCCTTTTTCCCTACTAAACTTCAACTTTAGTACTCATTTACTATTTGGTATTGTTACTAAATTTTTTATTATTTTTTCAGGTTCTGATTTATTGTTTTTTAAAATTAATTTATTTTGAATTATCAACAATCACTTCCATAAACTTTTGAGTTTTAAATTTTTCTCCACCTCCCTCCTCACCACCCACCGCAAGATGACAGGCAATCTGATATAGGCTATACATATACATTACTATTAGAAATTAAAATATATTCACATTATTGATGTTGTAAGTAAGAATTAGAACCAATAGGAGGAACCACCAGAAAGAGGAAACAAAACACAACAGAAGAAAAAAATAGCAAATAGTATGCTTCGATCTGCATCCAAGTTCCATAGTTCTTTCTTTGGATGTGGATAGTGTTTTCTATCATGAGGCCTTTGGAGATGTCTTAGATCCTTGTATTGCTGAGAAGGGTTAAGTTTATCAATATTAGTCATTGCACAACATGGCTATTACCATGTACGATGTTCTCCTGGTTCTGCTCACTTT
>NW_020954740.1:3032944-3034205 GCF_900497805.2 Vombatus ursinus
TTTGTATGATCTCTTTGGGATATAGCCCTAGAAGTGTTATTGCTGGGTGAAAGGGTATGTACATTTTGATAGCCCTTTGAGCATAGTTACAAATGACTCTCCAAAATAGTTGAATCAGTTAACAACTCCACCAATGATGCATTAGTGTTCCTATTTTCTCACAATCTTCTCCAATATTTATCATTAACCTGTTCTGTCATGTTGTCCAATCTGATAGGTGTGAGTTGTTTTGATTTTCATTTCTCTAATCAATAGTGATTGAGGAGCATTTTTTCATATGACTACAGATGGCTTTAATTTCTTCATCTGAGAATTGCCTGTTCATATCCTTTCACAATTTATCAATTGGGGAATGACTTGTATTCTTATAAATTTGATTTAATTCTCTATATATTTTATTGATGAGGCCCTTATCAGAGACAGTGGTTGTAAAAAATTTCTTTCCCAATTTTCTATTTTCCTTCTAATCTTGGTTGCATTGACTTTGTGCAAAAAACTTTACAGTTTAATATAATCAAAGTTATCCATTTTGCATTTTGTAATGTTCTCCATCTCCTGTTTGGTCATGAATTCTTCTCTTCTCCATAAATCTGATAGGTAAACTATTCCTTGCTGTCCCAGTTTGCTTACAGTGTCAGCCTTTATATCTAAATCATGGACCCATTTTGACTTTATTTTGGTATATGGTGTGAGATTTTGATCTATGCCTACTTTCTGCAATACTCTTTTCCAGTTTTCCCATTACTTTTTGTCAAAGAGTAAGTTCTTATCCCAGAAGCTGGGGTCTTTGTGTTTAACAAATAATGGATTACTGTAGTCATGGACTATTGTGTCTTGCATACTTAACCTATTACACTGAGCCACCACTCTATTTCTTAGCCAGCAACAAGCAGTTTTGATGATTTCTGCTTTACAATACAACTTTAGATCTGGAATGGCTAGGCCACCTTCCCCTGCATTTCTTTTTATTAGTTGCCTTGATATTCTGGGCCTTTTGTTCTTCCAAATGAATCTTGTTATTATTTTTCTAACTCTATAAAATAATTTTTGGTAGTTTAATTGGTATGGCACTAAATAAGTAAATTAGCTTAGGTGTAATTGTTGTTTTTATTATATTAGCTTGGCCTACCTGTGAGCAACTGATGTTTTTCTAATTGTTTAGATCTGACTTTATTTGTATGAAAAGTGTTTTGTAATTCTGTTCATATAGTTCTGGGTTTGTTTCTGGTAGCTAGACTCCTAAATATAATGTCTACAGTAT
>NW_020954740.1:3034213-3035288 GCF_900497805.2 Vombatus ursinus
AATGGAATTTCTCTTTCTATCTTTTGCTGTTGGGCTTTGTTGGTAATATATAGAAATGCTAATGATTTATGTGACTTTATTTTATAGCTGCAATGTTGCTAAAGTTGTTTATTATTTCAGATACTTTTTTATTTGATTCTCTAGGGTTCTTTAAGTATATCATCATGTCAGCCACAAAGAGTGATAGCTTTGTTTCTTTTTTGACTATTCTAATAACCTTCAATTTCTTTTTCTTCTCTTATTGCTAAAGGTAACATTTCCAATACAATAATGAACAACAGTGATGATAATGTACATCCTTATTTCATCCCCAATCTTATTGGAAATGCTTCTAGCTTGTCCCCATTACATATGATGCTTGTAGAAGGTTTTAGGTAGATGCTACTTATTATTTTAAGGAAGACTCCAGAGACTAGTTGGGCGGAGCCAAGATGGCGGAGGGAAAGCAGTGACTTGCTAGAGCTTTCCCCCAAACCCCTACAAATATCTAGAAAAAAAGGCTCTAAGCAAATTCTAAAGCATCAGAACCCACAAAAAAATAATAAAACAAATTTCCAGCCCAAGACAACCTGGATGGCTGATCGTAATGGTATCTCTCTGGGCTGGGAGAGGAGTGCAGTTCAGAGTGGGCGCACAGGCTGCAGCAACCCTGGAGCAAGCCTGAGAGGACTGAATCATGGGCAGCTGTGGTGGTTTCCAGATTTCTCAACCCACGAATGCCAAAGACAACTTACAAGGACAGTGGGAAAAGTCTGTTACTGCAGTGAGAGAAGAAACTAGATCTCAGCCACCCTGAGGGCAGAGGCTGGCTTCTGAGCTTCTGGCCCACAGACTGAGGGGGAATCCAGTGGCTGATCAGAGGGTGATTGCAAGGATATCTTTGCCAGGGCTGAGGCAGGAATCTCTTGCTTTACCAGTGCTTGGATCTGGGTCACAGCTCTGAGGGGCAGTCCTGCGGCAAGGAGAAGCACTGACCAGGTGGAGCTTATAGTGGTGGTGGAAAGAAAACACCATTCCCCTTATCATAGCACCTTGGAAGAACTGAAAATTTTTAGGTCCCTAGAAGTATCTCTGA
>NW_020954740.1:3035298-3035928 GCF_900497805.2 Vombatus ursinus
GAAAGATGATATTTGTAACTCATGAGACCTTTGTCAGTATTAGGGTAGTAAGAGGCAAAAAATTATATGTATGTATATAGATAGATAGATAGATAGGTAGGTAGGTAGGTAGATAGATAGATAGATAGATAGAGAGCACAGGGTGAGTAGAAGATGAAGGGGTCATATCTAGAGAATAAAATTAAGGGGTGAGAGAGGATTATGCTAGGAGAAGGAGAAATCAAAAGGTAGAACAGGGTAAATTAACTCACAAAAAAAAAACAGAAAAGAAAAGGCTCTTACAGTGCAGGGGAACCGGGGGAAAGTGAGAGGAAATGAGTGAATCTTATTCTCATAGGATTTGATTTAAGGAGGGTATAACATACACACTCAATTGGGTATGGAAATCTGTCTTATCCTACAGGAAAATAGGAGGAGAAGGGGACAAGAGAGTAGAGGGATGATAGAGAGGAGGGCAAATTGGGAAAGAGGGTAATCAGTAGCAAATTCTTCTGAGGAGGGACAGGGTAAAAAGAAAGAATAGAATAAATGGGGGGGCAGGATAGGATTAAGGGAAATAGAGTTAGTTTTTCACAGCATGTCTACTATGAAAGTGTTTTGCATAACTGCACAAGTATAGCTTATATTTAA
>NW_020954740.1:3036094-3036526 GCF_900497805.2 Vombatus ursinus
GGGGTGAAAATTTGGAACTCAAAATCTTGTGGAAGTAAATGTTGAAAACTACAAATAAAAAATAAATTAAAATTAAAAATTAAAAAAATTAAAAAAGGAAGATCCCATTTATTCCTATGCTCTCTCGTGTTTTTTTTTAATATGAATGGGTGCTGTATTTTGTCAAAAGATTTTTTCTGCATCTATTGAGATGTGTATGTGATTTCTATTAGTTTTGATATTGATATGATCAGTTGTGCTGATAGTTTTCCTAGTATTGAGCCAGTCCTGCATTCCTGGTATAAATCCTATCTGGTCATAGTGTATTATTCTTGTGATAAATTGCTGTAATTTATTTGATAACATTTTATTTAAAAATTTTACATCTATATTCATTAGGGAAATATCTGTTTTAACTCTTCCAGGTTTAGATATCAGCACCATATTTGTGTA
>NW_020954740.1:3036691-3038626 GCF_900497805.2 Vombatus ursinus
TTTTAATTTCTTCTTCCTTGGTGGTGGCTTCACCATTTTCATTCTTGATACTAGTAATTTGCTTTTCTTCTTTCTTTTTTTAATTAAATTAGCCAAAGTTTTATCTATTTTATTGTTTTTTCATAGAATCAGTTCTTAGCTTTATTAATTAGTTCAATAATTTTCTTAATTTCTCCTTTGGTTTTCAATATTTCTAACTTGGTGTTTAATTGAGGATTTTTAATTTGTTCTTTTTCTAGTTTTTTTTTTTTAGCTTTATGCCCAATTCATTTATCTCCTCTTTTTCTATTTTCTTAATGTAAGTATTTAGAGATATAAAACTTCCTCCAAGAACTGCTTTTGCTGCATTCCATAAGTTTTGGTATGTTGTCTCATTATTGTCATTCTCTTGAATTAAGTTATTGTTTTTATGATTTCTTGTTTGACCCAATCATTTTTTTAGGATTAGCTTATTTAGTTTCCAATTATTTTTAGTATATCTTTCCATGGCCTTTTATTACATATAATTTTTATTGCGTCATGATCTGAAAAGGATGCATTTAATATTTCTGCCTTTCTATACTGGATTGTGAGGTTTTTATGCCCTAGTACATGGTCAATTTTTGTGTATCTGCCATGTACCACCGAGAAAAAAAATATATTCCTTTCTATCCCCATTCAATTTTCTCCAGAGGTCTATCATATCTAATTTCTCTAATATTCTATTCACCTCCTTAACTTCTTTCTTACTTTTCTTGTGGTTAGATTTATCTAGTTCAGAGAGGGAGAGGTTGAGGTCCCCTGTTAGTATAGTTTTGCTGTCTATTTCTTTCTGTAACTCTCTGAACTTCGGCTCTAAGAATCTGGAAGCTATACATTTGGTGCATACATGTGTAGTAATGATATTACTTCATTGTCTATGGTGCCTTTTAGCAGGATTTAGTTTCCTCCTTATCTCTTTTGATAAGATCTATTTTTGCTTTTGCTTTGTCTGAGATCAGGTTTGCTACCCCTGCTTTTTTTTTTTTTACTTCAGCTGAAGCATAATATGTTCTGCTCTAGTCTGTGTGTGTTGCTCTGTTTCAAATGTGTTTCCTGTAAACAACACATTGTAGAATTATGGTTTTTAATGCTTTCTGCTATCTGCTTTCATTTTATGGGAGAGTTCATCCCACTCACATTCACAGTTATGATTACTATATCTGTCTTTCTCTCCATCCTTCTCCTTTTCTTTTATGCTTTTCTTTCTCTTTTCTCCTTTTCCCTCCTCACTAGTATTTTTCTTTTGACCACCACCTCCCTCAGTCCTCTCTCCCTTCTATTAGCCTACTCCCTTTTCTTCCCCTTTACCCTTACTACTTCATCCTTCCTTTGTATTCCCCCTCCTTTTTCTTTCCCCTTTTCCCCTCTACTGCTTATAGTGCAAGTTCAATTTCTATACCTAAGTGGTTATGTTATTCCCTTCATGAGCCAAATTTGATGAGAGTAAGGTTCAAACAATGCTCATCTCCCTCCCTTATTTCCCTCTGATGTAAAAGGTTTTTGTGCCTTTTCCTGTAATGTAATTTACCCTTGTCTGCCTCCTTCTTTTCTTTTCTCTCAGTACATTTTCTTAATTATATCAGATTAATCCACTTACTTGGATTCATTTAACCCACTTGATTGTATTTTTTTATTGTTAAATCAGAGTCAACATATATCCACCCCCTTTACATGTACCCATTTAACATGGTGTACTAACAATATAGTTCTCAAGAGTTATAAGTGTCGTCTCCCTTTGTTTGGATGTAAACAGTTTGCCCTTATTAATAACATGTTGTTTTTTTTCTGTCTGATTTACCTTTTTATGTCTCTCATGAGTCTTGTATTTGAAGATCAAATTTTCTATTGAGCTCTGGTCTTTTTATCAGGAAGGTTTGGAAGTCCCTTATTTCATTGAATATCCATCTCCTCGCT
>NW_020954740.1:3038787-3038959 GCF_900497805.2 Vombatus ursinus
CTCTGGTTCTAGGACCTCAAGGCAATTTTCCTTTATGATTTCCTGAAAGATACTGTCCAGGATCTTTTTTTCATCATGATTTTCAAGTGGACTAATAATTTTTAAATTGTCTCTCCTGGATCTATTTTCCAGGTCAGTTGTTTTACTAATGAGGTGTTTTACATTTTCATCT
>NW_020954740.1:3039070-3039160 GCF_900497805.2 Vombatus ursinus
CTGATTCTTGCTCTCTCATAGAATCATTAGCTTCTATTTGCCCAATTCTAATTTTTAACAAATTGTTTTCTTCTATTAGATTTCGTAGCT
>NW_020954740.1:3039329-3042716 GCF_900497805.2 Vombatus ursinus
CTTCAGACCAGTTCATATTCCCTTTTGAAGTTCCAGATGTGGGTTTGTTTACAATGTTGTCCTCTTCAGAATTTGTGCCTTGATGTTCACTGTTCTCATAATATGAATCTATGCTGTATTTCTTTTTGCTCATGGTGATTGCTTATTTTCTGGCCTTTAAAGAGATTGAGCTCTCTTGCTGGGGAGAAGACAGCCATGACCCAAGCTTCTTGTGTTGTGAGCCTTGGGCCTGGTCACTGGCTTTGTGTGCTGGAGCCTCCGAGGTTTGCAGTTGGAGGCCGGAGGTTTCTGGCAGCTTACCTGGTGTTGGGCTGGAATCAGCAACACTGGAACTGTAGGGGTAGGACTGGGTAGTGTGGCCCCTGGAGATTTCCTGCTCACCTGGGGCTTTCCTTCCTTTCACTTTTTTCAGCTCTTTTCAGATGGGTATTTCAGGATGTTTCTCAGTCTGGGACCCTTTTGAGTGTTGCTTACCTTAGTTTTGCTGAGGCACTGGGAGACCTGATTGCTGTAGAATGTTGGGGCACCTGGTAGTTTTCTAAGCTAGTTCCACCAGTTCCCCTGCCCTTACTGAGGCACTCAAAAGTCCAGGTGTTGGTGTTTGCCTTCTCCACCTCCTGGATTCAGGACTTCCTCCTGGTATGCTGAGGTGAGGTTTTCTATTAGCTTGCTGGGGCACCTCCAGTTCTGTGCTGCTCCCCCTCCTCCAGGGCAAGAGGGGTCTTTCCTGTTAATCCCTTAAGATATCTGGACTACTGGACTGCTGCACCCAGTCTTTCTTCTGGTTTAGCTATTCCAGGGTTTTTCCTGGGGTGATATTTTTTGGGCTTTTGGAGGGCACTAACGGAGGGTAAGAACAACTTACTTCTTACTCCACTATCTTGGCTCCTGGAAGCGGAAGTTTAATGTTAGTAATTTTTTTCAAAAACATAAATATACATGCAACTACCCACTAAATTGTAAACTACTTAAGGGCTAAGAATGCTCATTAAAGTTCTTTGTATTTTTCAGGCATGTTGGCAAAAGGCCTGTAATCTTGGTTACTAGGGTGGTTGATTTGGTGGATCACTTGAGCTTAGGAACTGTCAACTGCAGTAGTGCTAAAAACTAAGTGGGTATGCCAGCACCAATTCTAGCAACCAATCTGGTAAGCCTCAAGGTTACCTAAGAGACTTGACAAACAGAATAAATCAAAGCTTCTGTGAAAATGATTATTGGTATCCAGTCTTTGAGTGACTGCTGAATTTTCAGACTGAGCAAGATAAGGAGTCCTGGTCTTTTTCATTTTAAAGGAAAATAAAAAAGGTTTTTTTTTGTTTTTTTTTTTTTTTTTTTGTATTTAGCATACTATGTGCAGAATTGTAGTAAAGTGAAAAAGATGCTAGATTTATCAGCAGTGGAGACCTGACACTTAATAAGACTTACAAGTCTTATATCATTAAAATCCCTAAATCTTTTTAAGCTTTAGTTTCCTCATTTGTAAAATGGTCATAATAAAATCATCCTCATTATCATCCACCTACCAAACAGGGCTATTGTGAAGGATCCAAGGAAATAATTATGTAAAGTGCTTTTTGTAAAACTTAAGGAACAAAAATATCAGTTATTACCAGCACTTTATCAAACTCATAGTGAAAGCTAAATAAATATTCATTGATTGCTTTTAATATTAGCCAACATAAGATGCCGAATAAACAGTTTTTATCTTGCCCTATGGGGACCTTTCATTTATACAAAATTATCAGATGTGCAAACTGGATTACTGCCCATTTTTTAAACAAATGTTTACATACAAAATAGGCACTGGATATGGTTGAATTGAATTTAATTTAGTTACTTGGACCAAGAAAAATAACTATCTAAGACAGTTGCATCTGCTCTATTATCTAGTGGTACCCTCACTTACATTGTGTCACATCCAGAAGTGACATATTTCCTTGGTCCCTCAGGCACAAAGGAGTGTCAGTTTTTCCTGCCAAATATGAAATGATTTATTTGATGCACTCAAATTGAAGGGGGCCCAAGAGTTTGGCCAAAGGGGATTTGTCAGTAATTGAAATGTATAGGAAGTAGAAACATCCAGCACTTTCTAAGTCACTTAAAAACAAAGTGCTGACTGTGTTAAGACTTTGTCATTATTGTCATCCCCAAATGAAAGAGGAAAAGAGATGATTAAAGAAGTGAATTTACAATAAAGATGAAACAAAATTAGAAATCTAAGAAATTAACAATACCTAAACAGCACAAAAGATGATTTTCTACACACACACACACACACACACACACACATATACTGCGTATCTATATATCTGTAGAAGTCAATATCTATATCTATATGTCTCTACCTTTTTTGTGTACTACGTACACAATGATATAAACATCTAACAAACCTTTCCTGCCAATAGAAAAATTCCCTGAACAGTTAAACTACATTAACTGAATGAGTCAATGCTGTTGAAAGTTCTTTTCAACTTTTCCTTCTATAGTTTATCCCTTGCTAGCAGAAAGAAAAGGTACATACTGAAACTTTGTTAAATTTGGCCATAATCATTCACTGTATTTCAGCACACATAAATAATGACCCTACAAATATTTTTTTGTATGTGGAAGAGTATTCTTGCTATTTTTTGTCCTTACTTTCAACAAAGTATAAGTCCATTGATGTATCAAATTAGATGAATTTAGTAAATTGTAACTGATTGCATAATTCCGAATTTTAGAATGGATAGATTTATTCATAACTCTATTAGCATTGAAATAGTATGTCCCTCTTTCTACTACTTCTTCATTATTTAATATTTCCATTTCTTACCATCTTTTCTAGTTTGATACCTTGCAAGTGATATTTTATAGATGTATTATTTTTCATTTCTCTCATTATTAATGATTTCAAAACTATTTCAGGGAGTATTTGATTGTCTATTTTTCTTATTTTGGAAACCATTCACAACCTTTGACAACTTTTCCATTGGTGAGGTGTTCTTTATCTTAAAATTTCTGTCCATTACTTGGATATTTTGGATTTTAGAGTTTTATCATAGATATTTAATTGCAAATGTTTTTCTTCTATCCAGATTTTTTTCTTCTTATTTTACCTGCATTGATTTAGTTTGTACAAAAATTTTAAAAGTTTTATGTAATTTTAATTCTTTCATATTTTAATTTTTGCTACATCCCATGCTTGGTTATTGCTTCTCTCTTTACATCTGTGAAAGATTTATCTTCTTAACTTTCATTTTTGTTTATGTTGTTTTCCCATTAGGAATTTATTGCAGTCATTGTGTAATATGCTTGCCTAAACATTTTCTGCCAACATATTTTTCAATTTTCCATGAAATTACTGTGAAACATAAAGTCTCCTTTCCAGATACCTTGTATTCTTAGGTT
>NW_020954740.1:3042745-3057494 GCF_900497805.2 Vombatus ursinus
ATAGATAGATAGATAGATAGATAGATAGGTAGATAGGTAGATAGATAGATAGATAGATACATGTGTGTATACACATATATATATGTATGTATTGTATACATATATACATACATATATATAGATGTAATTCTAGGCTGAGCTTATGTAATTGCTTTACAAATTATTTTTTGCTATTTTTAACCAGTACCAAATAGCTCTGATAAGTATTGCTTGGTATGTCAAAATGCTAATATTCCTACACAACTACATTTTTTTCATTTTTTTACATATTTCCCCCCTTTCCTTTTCTGTATGTATTGTGTTATAATTTTACCTAGTTTTTACCATGCATATTTTTGATCATTCAATTGGTACAATGCTAAATATGTAGGCTAATTTTGATAGTATCTTAAATTTTACTCTTCTTATTGCAGCCCAATTATGAGCATTAAGCCCTAGATAGGGACAAAGTATTGATATACCAAATTATGAGTGGATAAAAAAAACCTTGAAAAATAAATAATTGTATTGAAAAAGGTGAGGAAATGCACCAAAATTTATGAGATGTAGCCAACAAGATCCCTTAAAAATAGAATAAAAAATTTTGAGAGACTCCAGAATGGTTTAGAATATGACCCTAACATTACCCCTATTCTGCCCCTAAAGAGAGAGATGTGTTGATTAACCAATTAGATTCTAGTTGACCTTATCAAAGAGCTTCAAACATTATGAAGGTTTCATAGAGCATGAACCATTATATTTGTATATTTAAAACTTCATCATATTCATATTAATTATAATACATTAATTGACTTGAGGTTATAGAAGCCCTGTCTCAGCTCAGTCCACCTTACAAAAGCTTTAAGTATCCAGTGTGGATTTAAATATGCATGTGTGTGTGTGTGTAGTATATTGGTTGTTGTCCTTCATTCTCAAGGAGGACCAAATGACATCACTATGCTAGAGTTAAATTTTAGTGTGTCTGACTGTGGTGGATCAGACCAATACAAGTTTGGAAGTTTCAACCACAGGTCAGGTACAAATAGATCATGTGAAATTTGGGGTGGATTCTCTAAGTTTGTGCATCTTGCATTTGTCTTAAACTATTTCAATTCTGCCTTGCTCATAGAGCGCAGCACCTTTTCTGATGTGGGCATGCCATGCTGAGTAGTCCTGTGCCATTGTCTCCCACATCACACAATCAATTCCAAAGTTTTTAAGAAAGAACTTGAGAGTCCTTTAATTGCTTCTTCTGACCACCACATGGACACTTGCCCTGTGTAAGTTCTCCATTAAATAGACTTTTTTCAGCAAGGGTATGTTTTGTAATCAAATAACATGGCCAGCCCAGTGGTGTTGTGCTCTCTGAAGCAGAGTTTGAATGCTTGGCAGTATAGTTCAAGAAAGGACCTTATTGTCTGGTATCTTATCCTGCCAGCTGATCTTCAGAATCTTCCTAAGACAATTCAAATGGAAGAGATTCAGTTTCCTGGCATGGCACTGGTATACTGTCCAGGTTTCACAGGCATACAACCATGAGATCAGCCCAATGGCAGTGGAGAGCTTCAATTTGGTAGTCAGTCTAATGCATCTTCTTTCCCATACATTCTTTTGGAGCCTCCCAAACACTGAGCTAGCTCTAGCAATGAATGTGTCAAAATCATTATCATGCATTATATGTATAATATATATGTATATATATAATATATATATATAATATGTGTGTATGTATATATACTACACACACACACACACACACACACATCTTTATAATAGGATTTTGAGGAGAAATAGAAGAGAATTGCACAATGGATTATAAAGTAGAGCCAAAAAATTTGATAAAGGCTAGAAAATCATTAAAAATAAATACAAAGACAGAATTAAAGTGAGAAGCTGTAACAATGTTCAGATGAATGTAGAAGAGATATGATCATGATTGCTGATGAGGAAATTATCAAATTAACACTTAAGACAGCAAGACTAAATTATGTTTCACAACAAAAAATTAAATACTGTATATATATATATATGTGTTTGTATATACATTTTTTCTGCATGTACAAATACATACATACATATATATATTTTATATCTGACTGTCTCTCTATTTATCCCCTTGTTATATTTCTCATTAAAATATAAATACTGTGTCAAAAGAAATTGTTTAATTTATTATATTTTTATCCTCAGCACAGTGTCTGGCATATAGTATGTGCTTACTGATAACTTTCTGATTGTTTAATTTATTACTTAATTCCTTTTTCTCCTCAATTATAATATCATTATATACATATGTATGTTTATAACGTATATACGCTAAATGTGAATATAGTTATATGTATACATTTTAAATATCTGCATGTGTATGCATGTGCAGTATATGTATTTAAATATATGTATATCATCTATCTATCTATCATCTATCTGAGTTTGTGCACTCACTATGATAGTAACAGTCTTCTATCAAATATTCCCTATTAGTTTACTTCTAAATCTGTGAACAATGTCTCTGGGGGATGTATTAATACTAATCCCAACATTTTATTCATATATACAATTCCATATTTTTTATCAAGAAAACATGCAGAACAAGTATTATTTTATGAGGCCTTTCTTTAACACCTATTTACTTTGAAAAGCAAATGAATAATGTACTTGGCATACTAGCAGTAATTTTCTGTATGTGAATCTCATTTATTCAATAAGCATTTATTAAGGAACTATCCTAGGTGTATAAGGGAGTCTTGGAGGAAATAAAAAGATAAAGAATATATGATCCATAAAGTCTAGCCAAGAGACACACATTCATGTGATTGTAACCAAATGCTGTGCCTAAAGTTCATGGATTATCTAATATATAACATTAAGCTAATGAAATAATATTCAGCTTAAATTTTAAAACAATTATAACTTTTTAATAGAGCACTTTTTATTTGCAATGTTTTGTTTTGTTTTGTTTTGTTGTTAGTGTACATTGTCCTATATGTATTCATTTAATCCAATAGTCATTTGTTAAGTGTCAGGAGCTGTGTTTGATACTGGGGATAGTAACAAAAACAATACAAACCCTACTCTCAAGGAAATTACATTCTACTGGGAGAATTTACCATGAAAATGATAAGTCAATACAATGTGATTTGAAGAGAGAGAGCACTAACCACTAAGGAAATTTGAGAAGGTTTTATGTCACAGGTAGCAGTTAATCTGTGTTTTGAAAGAAGAAGTAAGTTAGACATTCTTATATATGGAGGTGAGGTATGGGGGAAAGGGAACAACCTTTATAAAGTCATGGAGTTAGTAGATAAAATATCAACTTCAGGAAAGCTAGTACGTTAATTTGACAACAGCATAAGGAAGTTGTGTTTAATGATTGATTGTTAGACTTCATATTAGGAAAGCCTATTCTAATTTTTTCTTGCAAAACTTACTACCTATGTCACCATGAGAATGCCACTTAACCTGCTTTAACCTCAATTATCTCATCTGTAAGATGGAATTGATAACATCTGTAGTTCCTTTCTTAAAGAATTGTTAAAAGAATCAAAAGAGATTACATATGCAAAGTTGCTTTATAAAACCTAGAACTACATATGCAACTAATCAAACCAACAATAATTTATGAAGCACCTAATATATGTCAGGCACTATGCTAAGAAAAAAGGAAGGAAGGATACAGAAATAAAGGTACTGCCTTCAAGGAGCTTATATTCCAAAAGGGGAGACAAGATACACACAGAAATACAGGATAGCTTGATGATAATCTTAGAGGGAAGACACTAGCATTAAAGGGCAATGGGAAAAGCTTCTTGCAGAAGGGAGGATTTTAATTGGGACTTGGAGGAAGCCTGGGAAGCCAGGTGGCAGAGATGGGGAGGAAGAAAAGTCCAGGGAAACTGAGCATTCAGTGAAAATGCCTCCAATTTGGATATGGAAGGTCTTATTCAAGAAACACCAAGGAGTCTAGTGTCCCTGAATTGTAGACTATGTGGATGAGAATGAAGTAGAAGAGTGGAAAATTAAGGCACCAGCTGATGAAGGGTTTTAAAAGCCAAACAGAGGAATTTATATTTGGTCCTGGGGGTAACAGGGAGTTACTGGAGTTTATTAAATGAAGTAGATGAGGTAGGGTGGAGGTGATAATGTGGTCAGACTTACATTTTAGGAATGCTGAATTATCAGCTGAGTGGAGGATGGATTTTAGTACCATAGTGGGGAAATCTTGAGAAAGAGAGATCAACCAGTAGGATATTGCAATAGTCCAGAATTGAAGCAGTGAAGGGTGGTTTGAGAGTAATTGCAATGTCAGAGGAGACAAAGGGGCATATTTGAGGGTTGTCAGGCATTAGAATTTTTGGAGACAGATACTTGGAGGATTAGGGAATTTGTATTTTATTCTAGAAGTAAGAGAGAACCAGTGTAGATTTGTATGCATAGGATTATCATAGTCATACCTTAAAAATACTATTTTGACAGCTGTGTGGAGAATAGACTGAAGAGAGAAAAGACTGAAAAGTTAGAGACCAAAAGAAAAATTGTTTGGATAGCCTAAGTGAGAGATGATTAAGACCTAAATTAAGGTATTTGTCCTGTGATTAGAGAGAAGAGGGAAGATGTGAAGCATATTATGCAGGAAGAATTGATAGGATTTGTGTATTGTATGTTGGTAGTAAAAAAATGTTATTATCATGAATATTTCATAGGAAATTTATGTGTTGTTTAGGGATTGGGAAATATGAATGACTTTCAAATTCCATTCTTACTCTAACTTTTTTTGGAATTCCACATGCATACAGAGACATACACTGCTTTGTGTGATGTCATACATATAATTGCATTTCATAGTTTTGAAAAACTAGAAATATTGCCAGAGATTGTTCATTACTATTGAATTAGTAGATTGTGGAAGAACTTTATGAATATTGTTTGTCTTTTCAGAGAGAAAAAGTTAGGATAAATGTAATTATGGGAAAAAATTTTGAGTGACCCTAAACTCTGTTAGCCCCATCTTTGTGGAATAATTTCCTACAAGGCAAAGCACGGATTTCTCAATATTTCCACCATATTGGAGTTGACTAGATAGAGTGAGGGGAAAATTGTCCAGACTAACAATATATGGAGAATTCTCTGAGAGTAAAAAAAAGTTTTCAAGATGATTCTTAAGATTACCTTTCCTTTCATCAAAAAAGCTCAAAACATACAACCAGAAGAAGACAACACAATCAAAGCTCCTACATCCAAAGCCTCCAAGAAAAATGTGAATTGTTCCCAGGCCATGGAAGAGCTCAAGAAAGTGTTTGAGAAGCAAGTAAGAGAAGTAGAGGAAAAACTGAAAGTGATGCAAGAAAATAATGAAAAACAAGTCAACAACTTCCTAAAGGAGACCCAAAAAAATACTGAAGAAAAAAGCAACTGAAAAAATAGCCAACTCAAATGGGAAAAGAGGTCTAAAAAGCCAATGAGTAGAAGAATGCCTTAAAAAGCAAAATTGGCAAAACAGAAAAGGAAGTTCAAAAGCTTACTGGAGAAAATACTTCCCTAAAAATTAAAATGGAACAAATGGAAGCTAATGACTTTATGAGAAATTAAGATGCTGTAAATCAAATTCAAAAGAATGAAAAAATAGAAAACAATGTGAAATATCTCATTGGAAAAACAACTGACCTGGAAAATAGATCCAGGAGTGAGAATTTAAAAATTATTGGACTATCTGAAAGCCATGATCAAAAAAAAACCTAGACATCATCTTTCAAGAAATTATCAAGGAAAACTGCCCTGATGTTTTATATATATACATACACACACACACACACACACACACACACACACACACATATACACACACATAGAGAGAGAGAGACAGATACAGAGACAGAGAGATAAATATAGGGCACAGGGTGAGTTGAAGATGAAGGGGTGATATATGGAGAATAAAATTAAGGGGTGAGAGAGGATTATACTGGGAGAAGGATAAAGGGAGAGGTAAAATGGGGTAAATTATCTCACATAAAACAGACAAGAAAAGACTTTTGCAGTGGATGGGAAATGGGGGGAAGGTGAGAGGGAATGAGTGAATCTTATTCTCAAAGGATTTGACTTAAGGAGAGAGTAACATACACACTCAATAGGGTATGGAAATCTATCTTACCCTACAGAAAATGGGGGGGCAAGGGAGCAGAAGGATGATAGAGGGGAGGGCAGATTGAGGGAGGGGATAATCAGAAGCAAACACTTCTAAAGAGGGACAGGGTCAAAAAAGAGAATAGAATAAATGGGGGGCAGGATAGGATGAAGTGAAATATACGTAGTTTTCCACAACATGACTACTGTAGAAGTGTTTTGCATAACTACACACGTATTACCTGTATCGAGTTGCTTGCCTTCTCAATGAGGGTGAGTGGGAAGGGAGGAAGGAAAAAAAAATTGGAACCTGAAATTTTAAAAACAAAAGTTTAAAAAAAATGTTTTCACATGCAACTGGGAAATAAGATATACAGAAATGGGGTATAGCAATCCATCCTGCCCTACAGGAAAATTGAAAGGGAGAGATATAAGAGAAGGGTAGAGATAAAAGGGAGGGCAGATTAGGTTTATTCAGAATGCATGCATGCATGAGGTGAGGGATGAGATGGGGGGGGAATTTGGAACTCAAATTCTTGTGGAAGTGAATGTTGAAAACTACAAATAAATTAATTAATTAAAAAAAAACACTACTTCTCACACACATTCCAAGAAACTTGCTTAACCTAAAAACCAAGCTGATTCAATCTAAGCTACTGTGCCCACTCCTAAATTCTCTAAAACAAGCATCTTGTTTGTGGTTAAGGGGCTTTCATAAGGAGAGGGCCAAATGTGGTAATATCAAGCTGATGTGAGAGATTTTTACTTTCTAGCCAATCAGAAGAAAATACACATATGCTGCTCAAGATTTTGCTCTGTTATCTTGTTAATCAATAAAAGACCCTGTCAGGTCTCATTTAAGGTCTTTAGGGTCTTTGTTCATTTGAGAGACCATTGACCCCATTCATTGGCAACTGCTTGCTTTGGTAATAAATGGATCATGCCTGAAAAAAAAACAGATAATTATGATTTTCATCACTGCAACTGTGGCATATTATTTTATGTTGAATGATAATAATAGCAACAAAAGATAATACTAGTAATAATAACAACAATAATACTTGTTTTAGAATTACACAAAAGTTTTAAAGCTTAGGAAAATGATTCTGTTGGTAACCACTTCACAGCACAATTATAAGGTACATGTATGTACCACTACATTTATGAAATGCAATAGTTTTTCATTTACTCTGGACAGAGTCAATGAAATGGTGATGATGTAAAGAAGAAACCAAAATCCCTTAATTAGTGATATCCAAATGAATTTAACCAACATTTTGTTGACAAACAAGTATTGAATAATTGACCGAGTCAAGTGTATTTGCTTACAGAAACAGACACATCATCATAGGTTGCAAAAATTACCATGCACTTAGAAAGGCAACATCTGATGGCAAGAATGATAAACCAGATGCTAAGTATCATTCATAAACTAATAGATGCCAAATCCTTATGTTACCAATAAAAGCCCTAAATATACAGTTGGGAATTCAACAAATAAACTGTACTAGAAGTGGAACATTAACACAGATAAAATTATCAATACAATCAAACAAATTTAATGTTAAAATCCAAAAATGTAAAAAGAAAGAATTTTGGATTTATGTCATGTTTATATATATTCTTAACCTCCAAGCTATGTGGGTGGGAAAACTCTCAAAATATAGAGATCTAGAAAAATAAATCAAAATCACCTAGGAAGAGGTAGAATACATAGGACCCACGTCATCCTCTCTGCTAGTGGAATCATTCTAAAAATGCCATGAACTTATAGAAGGTAAACTTAAATTCATAGAAAGTTCAATTCAAGAAACAGCAACAAAAATTATTATTTTCACCTGCATAGTAGTATGCTAAACACAAATAACAATAGTAGGACAGTAACTCATCCTTAGACTATATTTCTCTGAAGCCCATCAAGTACAGAAAGACAGAAAATAGAAACATAATATTAATAATGCCATATGTTGGCATAGTGCTTTATAGTTTATGAAGCATTTTCCTTTTCCTAGTCTCATTTGATCCTCACAACAACTTTGTGAGCTAGCCAGGCCACATTATGTTTCCTTCATTTTCATAACTCTGAGTTTCAAAGGTTAAATGATTTACCCAAAATCATGAGGCTCTTTAAGTAATGTAACCAGAACTAAAACTTAAAGCTTCTTGCTTTATCTCCATGCTGACTCTTTACAGGTAAAATAGAATTTAACATCCTTATTTTAACATCTGTGGTAGGACTACACAATATTTAAAAGATGAGTATGTATTTATTTGCAAATCTTGTAACATTGAAATTAAAGATTTATTCATTTTATTTTACATTGTAAATTTTACATTTATTGGCATTTATTTTACATTTTATTTTACACTATCATTTCCCAATGCCTTCTTTGTTACCACCATAAAATCCTACTTTGTAACAAACACAGATGTTCAATTAAGCAACCCATTGGGTACATCAGAAAGTGTATGCCTATTTCCATGCCTCTTTTCCAAGATATGTTCTCCATGCCCTCTTTACTAAGCAGTGGCATACATATTTCATTGTTAGTCCAGGAAAGATTAGTAATTGCATCCATCAGAATTCTGATATCTTTTAACATTGTTTTCCTGTATATGAACTGTGATCACTTTTTAAAGTGATCTCCTCTTTTGCTTATTTCACTTGGTATCAGTTGATACAAGTATTCCCAAGTATCTTTGACTTATTTGTATTCAATGTTTCTTATGACATAATAACATCCTGTTATATTTCTTTTAACATCATTTTCCAAAAGGCTGGAAAAATAAACTGTAATCCAGAGGAAGAAAGACACTTAGTGAATATTAAGTTTAAAAAAAAAAGCTGAAAAGTGTATGTTTTCATAGTGTTTACTGATATGTAGTTCAAAAGTTTACATTAAATTTCAAATATATTTCTCTCACTGTGATGGATCTTCACTTAATCTAGTCTTTATTTTTATATTAGAAACATATACTTGGACTACTGATAAGCAAGCTCTTCTTTGAAACAATTACTTTAACAGTATCCCCTATGGTTTATTGTGTCATTTTATATGACCTTTAGTTAAATATCATGTCTATTAGGCAACTAACTCCTGCTGGTTTCTTTAGTGGTCTCCTTAGACAGGTTTCACTTACATAAAATCTAATGTATACACCCTAGAAGGTTTCTTTTTTACTGTTCCTGAAAAATTCCATTAACACTATCTCTATGGTAATACCCATCTAATTATAACATACTCCGTGCTGAGCTCAGAGGGCAAGTAGTCTCATAAAACCACACTGAGAATGGAAGGAAAAGATTGTCCTTCTCACTTTGGCAGTAAATTTTAATAAATATGAAGCTGTAGAATTTTGAAATCCAATTGATAAAGGTAAATCATGAGGGCAGGTCTATTACTGGTGACATTATAGCTAAAGGTATCTGGAAGGTCCAATATATGCCACAATAGTGGAAAGACTTTTATTTGCCCTTAGGAGCTATCTTCTTGACCTGGATTTCCCCCACATTCATTTCTGTTGGAATCTAAAATAGTCTGCATCTCATCAAAGGTCCAATTAGTAACCTCAAGTCTATTAACATCCCAAGGAACAACTTGACTTGAGAGCATTGCTAATGATGGAATTCACTAATTGAGCAGAAAATGAAATATCCAACATTTTAACCCATTTCCTTTAAATCATGATGTAAAACTGAAAAAAATATATATTATATATGCATATATGTTGTATATGCATATATATATATAATCTTCTATGTTTGTGTATACCACTTAACATGCAATCTAAATCACAAACTGAAAATGGTTAGGAAGTATAGTTACAGTGAAAACACTGAACAATAACAGTCAATGGGACTTTTGTTCTTCATTCACAAGTGCAATGAGAAATAAACAATAAAGCCCACCGTACATGATATGTCAAAGTCATGACATCTTTGCAATGGAACACAAAGGATTTAGTAAGTTATATTTGAGCTCAAAACATTAAAATGTGCTCAGCATTGTCATTGCATGTATATCGGTATATTGTAGTAAGAATATCAGTAGAGATGTCCAGTAATTCATAGAATAAAATAACTGGAAAGGATAGAAATAATACTTGTGACTTCAGATATGTATGTGTGAATACACAGAACATAGATAGCAAAGGAACACTAGATCTTAGGGTAATAAATTAAACAGGATCATATTATAAAGATGGGGTGGAATGAAATTTATGGCTGAAATGTAGCCAGGAAAGTCTTGAGCTTCCATATATCTCTGATATCTTTTCAACAGAAGAAACAGATCAGATTATTGAAAGAGTAGAAAGATATTATGTACTTAGAGATAGTCACCTGTGTAAAAACTGAGTGGAAAAGCATGAAGAAGATTTATTTGATGATTAAAGAAAGTATAAAGAATAAATAATATTATAGTGACAGTATATTGCAGGCTGCCTGGCCATAAAGACAAAAGAACAGAAGGTTTCTGATCATTTTAATCCCCAAATCTAAACATAATTATATACAGGTTACAATTTTGGAAAATTATAAGACATAACAATTAAATGATATTATTATGAGAGCTTCAGCTATCTAGATATTTAATAGTGCTTACTGGCTAAAAGAATAACAACTGATAAATTATTGACTTGACTTGCTCTTGTTAATGTCATTGTCCAGAAAATAAAAGAAATAATTAGGTTAACTTATAGTCTGAGCTTGATTTTTATCAGCAAAAAGAAGAAATTTTAGCTAAAATTAAAAAAAATTTGGAGAAATTGATCATGTAATCTAAGAATACATAATAAACAAGAACATAAAATTCAAGGTGTGCTACAACACATACTCCAGTGGAATGGATGTTTGGAGGGGGGAAGATAGCTAAAAGAATGAGCACACATCTAAAGATAATTGAGACTAGCCAAGATGGCAGAGTGGAAGAATGCTTTATACAGCTTAGTTGCCCCCCAAAAAAACTATTCCATAAATGCCTAGAAAATACATTATACTGGCTTTTGATCATGCAAGCTAAGGATAAATCACAGTGAGTCATCTCCCCCCTCCACTCCTACCCCCTTCAGCACACATTGGCATATGGAAGAGGGAGACAAACAAAAGCTTTTGGAAATTTGGGATGAGTTCTAGCTAGAAGGAGACCACTTGGAACCTTCTGCAAGGGAAAAATAGGTCCCAGATAAAGTTCAAGGAGTGTGATAATGTGATGTGATCATGAATAAATACCAACAAGCTATACTATCACTCATAGACCAGAGGGAAAATGACAAATGTTGAATGAACTGTTGGAAACCAGGTATAATAACAAATTGATAGTAGAATTGGTTATTGGTCTGGCCGTTCTGGAAAACAACTTGAAATTATGCCCCACCCCCAGCAACTGAACCCTTTGACCCAGAAAACCCATTACTAAGGTATGTACACCAAAGTGTGTAAAGATCTAGAAAAAGGAGCCATGTGTAGATGTTTATTTTTTTTTATGGCAGCTCTTTTGTGGTGGCAAACAACTAGAAATTAAGAGAGTACTCATTAATTGAGGAATAACTAAATAAATTATGGTATGTTAATGTAATGGAATACTATTATATTATAAAAATAATGAAAGGTATGGTTTCAGAGAAAATGGGGGAGATTTGTGTAAGTTGAAATGGAGTGAAGTGAGCAGAATCAGGACCAAAAAATCATGTATTAATAACAACATTCCGAATGAAAATAGTCTTGAAAGACTTGACAGCTGATCAACATAATGACCAACTATATTTCCATAGGATCCATCATGAAACTTACTTCTTATTACCTTCCAAAATAGAATTAAGAGCGAAAAATATATGTATGTATATATGTATATACATGTGTATATGTATATGTATATAACTATATGTGTATGTATGTGTGTATATATGTATATATATGTACATATATGGCAGAGAAGTGGTGCAGTGGATAGAGAGCTGGACCTGTAACCAGGAAGACTCCTCTTCCTGAGTTCAAAACTGACTTTATACACTTACTAGCTGTGTGACCCTGGGCAAGTCACTTAACTTTGTTTGCCTCAGTTTCCTCATCTGTAAAATGAGCTAGAGAAAGAAATGCAAACTACTCCAGTATCTTTGCCAAAAAAACCCTAATGGGTTCACGAAGAGTCAGCTATGACTAAATGACAGCAAATATATGTATACATACATATATGCATACACAAACTTATGTGTGAGTGTGTGTGTATTACATGACCAGAGCAGGAAAGCAGGAATTAGTTTTGCTTCTATATGCTTTCTTTTCAAGAATATTCTTGTATTTCCCTTTTCTAATGGAGGAAGTAGTAAGGAGAGAAAATGTATTTTTAATAATAGAAATAAATTGAATTCAAAATGCTCTCAAGAAGGACAATTAAATTCAAGAAACATCATTGTGTATTGGTTATAAAACCAGGCTTGAAGCCAAGGTTACATGGGTTCAAAAATTACCTATGACACATACTTGCTGTGTGACGTTAGCCAAATTTCTTAATATCCCAGTGATCTAAGACTAAGATTTATAGAAAGAGAACCTATTTGCATTGGTAGAGAAAGTTATCTTCTTTGCCTGAGAATTAGGAATACCAGTAAAATCACTGTTCCCACCTCTGCTCTTGTCAATAGACATTAATAATTGTATGTTTAATAAGTGCTTTTGAAGATACTCTTGAGTAATTATTGGCATACGTGTATGCAAACATGTAACCTTGTGGGGTTTTGAAAACACTTTACATGTTATTTCATTTGATCAACATCCCTTGCAGCATTCTCCTTTTCTCTCAAGTCTTAGAATCAGGAAGAGAAGGGCTTATTCCTTTCTACCAACCACCTTTTCAGAATTGTGAATGATATAGAAGGTTTCATGGGAAAGGCAGCTTCAGCCTTGAGGATAGAGTTGAGGAAATAATATATTTCAGGCATGAGATATAGTCTATTTAAATACATGGAGGCAGGAGGTGGCAGACTGGTATTGGGGAACATTTCATGGTTTGTTTTTGCAGGACAGTAAAATGCATAAAATGGAGTGATATGAAATAAGATTAGAAAGGTAAATTGGAACTATATTGTCAAAAACCTGAAATGAAAAGTTGAGAAGACTGTATCATGTTCTTAAGAAGTAGTGAGCAGACATAGATCTATGTGACTTAGACACTTTTGGAAAAGATGGTCAAGTCTAATAAGATTAAATCTAATAAGGATAATTGCAAAGTCCTATGCTTAGAACTATATATATATATATATATATATGAAATACATAAGATTGGTTAAATATGGCTAGATAGGAGTTCATATTTTAAAAAATAGCACAAATCTTAGAGAAGTTCTAGAACAATTAAAATTCAATATACATCAATGGTGTGATGTCAGTTAATGTTGTCTTAGAGTGCACTAATAGATGCATAGCATCTAGAAGAAGCAAGATAATGGTTCTCCTGTATTTTACTCTTATCAGATTACACATACACATCTCATAATCCTTTGATTGTAAAACACAATTAAGAGATATGTTATAGCCTAAGTATTTAGTGTCACCAAAATGGTTTATTTTCTCTGTGGTCCACAACTCTACAATGACTATTTATTTTATTGTTAACTGTGACATAACTTTAATGTTATATGTTATTGGTCTAATGTGGCTCTACCTTTCTAAAAACCTGTCACTGTACTTAATGTATTGTTACTTACCAACTTGGTCTTGGAATGCTAAGCCAAAGTGGATGTGCTAGTTTTAAATGTTTATATATTGTACAGTACCTTTATGAATACTTGAGGTTCTGATTAGAGAGGGAGAGAACTATAAATCACCTGTTATTTTTATATAGATAATGTTAAAAATGGTAAAACAAACAAAAAAAAGATGGGGTTTACTTTGGCCTAACTCATCCAGGATATGCAACAAGGATATAGTGGTACCTCAGTAATCTGGATTTAATCCCCTTCATCTCCATCTGGAAATGTATGTGGTTAGACAATCATCAGGATATAAAGACGCACATGGTCTCAGGCACCCATCAAATCTAAGAAGCAGAGATTACTCTTGGATGTGACCTTTCATTCCTCTTGATTAAGAAGTTTCATTGGAAAAACTTTGCCAAAATTGGGTTGAATAGGGGAAGGAAGCTTTATCAGTGTCAGGAAGCTACATTTAAGAATCCATTGGACCTATGCCAATGAGAACTTTCTTAGTCATCTCATAAGAGGGCTCACATTGGAGTTGAAAGTGTTTTTTTAATGATGATACATTTGAATACTTCAAAAGACTATTCTTGCCCATGAAATAGTTATCTTGGAATCTTTTTCACATTATTCATAATTACAGTGCTATTTTTATATTAAGATAAAGGGATCATAGAAGCATGCTCTTATTTTAATATGTACTTTTAGGGAAGGAAATCGAGTACATTTTTCAGTGGATGAGCAAATAAAAACAATTATTAAGTTAATAATAAGAAAAGAAATTTCCCTTATTTACTTGAGACTAAGTTATCTTGAATTTCTTTGATATAGAGCATGAAATGCAAGTAAGAAGATTCTTTAGTACTGAGAAAGTAATATAATTGTAGGGGACAAGAGTTTTCATTACCAAAAAATATTTGAAATTTCAACTTGAAAGAAAAGAATGAGGGGAAAGAAA
>NW_020954740.1:3057564-3063927 GCF_900497805.2 Vombatus ursinus
AGAAAGAAAGAAAGAAAGAAAGAAAGAAAGAAAGAAAGAAAGAAAGAAAGGAGGGATGGAGAAGAAAATTAGAGAATGGTACCTTCAGATGAGATAAAAATTGAAGACCAGAGCAACTATTTTCAAGATAACAGAATTGCAGTTATAACCCCATCCCAAAGCCATTGTTATGAGTCTATCTCCTTATTAGTGAAGGTGCCCTCTCTAAGGGGTGGAGCAAACTTGAAGAGAGTGAGAGAATTTCAGCTTTTTCAGGATTCTCAAGCTTTAAGTAGCTTGGACATTCCTGGCTTCTAGATTTGAGAGTGAAGATGGAAGAGGCTAAGCTCACTTCAGATTGCTGAAGAAAAAGAATCTAAGAAGACATGAGAGGTATTAGCAGTCTCCATCATATCCCTACCCCTGACAAGCTATTCTAGAGGCTTCCTCTTAGGGGTAGAACTCTCTCTTCTGGTTGAATTGAGGTACCTCTCTCCCAATGGAAGAGTTCCTTCACTCTGTATTGTCTATTATGTTCTTGTATGTACACCTTCTCTATTTTGCTACTGATTTAGATAACCCATTTAGACAAAGGTTTTTTTTTTGTTTGTTTTTTGTTTTTGTTTTTGTTTTTGGTTTTGGTTTTTTTTTGGCAATGTGCTATATGTGTGTTCATTGTAGAACTGGCATTTGGTGGGAAAGGAATTAAGCCTTGGCTATAGAGTTTGGGATCCTTCTTCTCCGCATTAATGAGACAATGATCAGATTTGGTTATATTTTCTAGACTAATAATATTTAAGAGAGAAGATGGATATAGGTCTAAACCATAGACTCTCTCTCTGAGGAGAGCAGAGTTATCAATTAAGCCACTTCTGATCCCAACCTCTTGCTTCCACTCCTGGAAGGAATTACAATCTCCCTTGGAGAAGGGGTAGGGGGAGAAGAAACTAGCTATATCTATTCTTCTTCATTTACAATCACACAGAAACACTGTCATGTTATGGGTAGGAAGACAGCCCCTTGTAAATGTGAGGGGCTTGCTACACATGAGGTTCTCTCTATATGCAGAATCTCTTTTTACATATAGAGCTTCTTGTTACAAAGTCATTTAGAGGTAAAAATTGCATTTGAAATACTTTCCAATTTATGATTTGGAGAAATTACCACATATTAAAAGAGAAATTAAAATTTAAGTAAAAAAGACAAAAGAAGTATGACAGGGAAGATATGGTACTCTGTGCACTATGATTCTCCTACATGTAGAGATTGAAATGAATTATAAAAGACAATGAAGCATAAAAAAGACAGTTGACTATAAATCTCAGCCTATGTCCTAGATATGTCAGTCTTTATTGGAGGCATGCAAGTACTCTTTTGCACTTACCTGTGGAAAAACACAGCACAATTGTTTAACACTTTTGGCTCTTATAGAAGTTGCCAATTGCAAATCTCCTTGGCTCTAAATGTAAAACAGTGGCCCTGCTCTGCCTCCACCTGCATTGATTAGGCAATAGTAATAATCCTGTCTTCAAGTGAACATTTTTTTGGACAGTATACTATCTGCCAGAACTGAATCGAACTCTGGCAATACAAAAACAACCACAAAAGTTGTCCCTGCCCTCAAGGAGATTATATTCTAAAGGAAGAAACAAAGACATAAAAAGAAGCTGAAAAGAAGAATACAGATGCATATATATGGAGCAGGAGAGATGTAAAGCATCCTTCTAGGACCTATGTTAGAAGAAGTTCTGAGAGTCAGAAATGTTATTTGGAAAGAAATACATTAAAAAAAAAACTTCCCAGTACTTAGACCATTAGATCTATTTTTAATGTATCCAAACATTGTTCTTACTCACTCCCCGCCCCATATCTTGCTTCTCAAAATTGATTTTTTTTCATTTTTATGTTTATACTATTTTATTATCTAGGCTTTAGTTGAGAAATATAGGGGGCAGGATTAAACAGAGAGAAAGATCAAGAGAAGAACTTTGTACCCAATTTATTTCACTTATCAAGTAGTCAAGTAGATCAATGTTCTGTAGTAGACAGATAACCTCATTATCAGGAAGACTCAGATTCAAGTCCTGTCTCTGACATCCACTGGCTATTTAATCCAGGCCAGTCTCTTAATTTCTTGATACCTGAAGTAACTCTCAAAACTAAAAAAAAAAATGCAGAGTAGGTATCAACCTGGATAGAAGGAATCTTTTCATAGGAAGTTCCCTGTAACAATAAAACCACTAGTTTGAGTTTTTAAAAAGAAAAGAATTAAGACACAACAAAGGCACATATCAAATGGCTTGCACATTTTTTACCCAGTTGTTTGGACATTCCAATAGGATTAAAGACACATACCGAATTGATAGTCAAAGGATATGATCAGGCAGTTTTCAGAAGAAGAAATTAAAGCTACCAATAGTCACATAAAAATAATCTAAATCACTATTTATTAGAGGAATGCAAATTAAAACAACTTTGAGGTGGCATCTCAGACCTATTCACAATGAACATAAAAGAAAAGGGAAATGACAAATGTTGGAGGGGATGTGGAAAAATAGGTACACTAAATTCATTATTAGTGAAGTTGTGAACTGATATAATCATTCTGGAGAGCAATTTGGAAATATACTCAAGGGGCTATAAACCTGCATACCTTTTGACCCAAAAGTAACACTACTAGGTCTGTATCCCAAAGAGATCAAAGAAAAGGGAAAAGGACCTATATTTACAAAAATGTTTGTAGCAAATCTTTTTTTTATATCAAAGAATTGGAAATTGAGGGGATGCCCATTAATTGGAAGATGGTTGACCAAGATATGGCTTATGGTTACTATGGAACAATATTGCTTTCACTATGTACATGCAATAAGAAAGGCACAAAATTATTTTCCTTTTTTTTCCCAAAGCTTGTGATAACACATTAAAATTGGGAAATGACATGAATTTGGTTGTCTTTGATATTCAAATGAAACCATTCATGCCAACAATTAGTATAATGGAGCACCTTTTTGAGTAGATTGAAATTTTCAAATGGATCTTAGGACTTGACTGAAATGTGCCTTTGAGATCAACTAGTCCACCTCCCTAAATTTACAGATTTTTCTTTTACAGTACAGTAGGGGTGTGTTTACTCCAGCTTGTCCCTCTTGAGAGCTGACTGTTAAGTTTTTCAATGTGGGCTTTTACACATAGGAAATTAGCAAACACCACAAATTATTAAGAATTATTTGTTGTTCTGTTGATTGCTTTGACTTAAAAAAATGATGGAGATAAGATAATGTTAATAATGCAGATTAAAGTTAAAAATGTTCTGTGTGTACATTTATTCAACAGCTTGTTGAACATTTACCAGCATGCTCCTGCATGTGACAGAAAGAAGCTGAGACCCAGAGAAGTAGTGACATGCCCACAATCATACAAGTTGTATATAACATTCCTGGGAGTTAGGCCTAGTTGCTCTGACTCTGGAGCCATTTTTTTCTCTTTCCTCTAAATATGGAGTATTGATTTACCCCATTCCTTGAAGATTACTGGGATTCCCAAAGAACAATGAAATTTATTGTTTGGTGATTTCCATTTACTGTCTCCAGAATCTCAAATCCATCTACCCTCATATACCAGTGTTTTCAAGACATTGGGAAAATTGAGGGGTAAAATATCCCTCAGATAAATTATGGAAGATTTGTCAATAAAAGAACTGAAAATGGTGATTTTGCTGAAAGAAAAAATATATAAATTTGATTGGAATGCAAACCTCATAGGAAGATAGATTCTTGGTTTTAGAGCTAGAAAGAATTGTAAAGGCCATAGACCAAACCCCTCATTTTATAGATGAAGAACTAGGCTCATAGAGGTTGTACTATTTGACCATAGACAATCTGTGGACAAATTCTAAATGAATATCTTGCTAAACTTCAATTTTAAACACACACTTATATGTATATATGCATGTGTGTGTGTATACACATAGATAAATGGGCATATATTTTGCAACATACATGGAAGTTAGATATATATATATAATCTTAACTTACATTTCTTAACACTATATTATAACAATGGCTCACATTTCTTATATGTTAAAATATTTTCCACTGTTGGATATATTGCATGTAGTCTATATATTTTCTCCATGTGTTTTGTACTAATGTATTCATCACATTCATCACATATCTGTGTGGCTAAGGCCACTGATAAGGAAGGACTGTTTTCAGAAATGCTAATCAGGATATTATTTGAATAAGATTTTTAAATTGATTAAAAGATTTGCTCCATGATGAATCATATAGTTGATCCAAGATTATATTTGCAAACCATTACAGCTAAATTAAATGTTTAAAATGGTTTTTCAAATATGTTGCTCCTGCCACAGAATTTAGTTACTAATTTTTATCAACATATTATACTCTTTTATTATATCTTCTGTTCTTATTCTCCATCATATGCTTATGACCTCAGTAACTAGAAATAATACAAAAATGTATTAGTTTCATTAAGATTGAGTATTTAGATTCTGTATTGATACATGTGCAACAGGTCCTTCATATATTTACAAACTAGATTTTGTCATATACATATTTATAATGCATCTTTTCTTTCTAATATTGAGTTATAGCTTCAATTACTCCTTAAATTTAACTACAAACACTCATACATGCTTTTAGTTAACAAATATGTTAAGGGCCCACTATGTATAATATACTATTCTAGGTGATGAAGGAGATTCAAGAAAAAAAATATAGTTTGTCTTCTCAAGGTTATAATAAAATAGAAGTGTTCAGGTGTATTACATTTTTTATAAGTTATCAAGCAATTTCTCCCCAATTCTCCTCTGCTCTAATTCAATGGATAAAAACAAACAATTCAAACCTGTAACAATCTGTATAATCACATGAAGCAAATTTATTCATTGCTCATGTTCAAAATTTCATCTTGCATTTTGCATTTTCAATCTATCACACCTCTGTCAAGAGGTGAGTAAAATGCTTCATGTTTAGTCCTCTGGAACCAGGTTTTATAATAATAATATCAATATTAGTTTATTATAAAATTGTTATTATAAGCCATTATTTTCATGATAGTAATTATTATTATTATTATCAGGAGAAGGAATAAAAACTACCATTTACATAGTGCAAGGTTTGAAAAGGGCTGTAAATGTGTAAATTCACTTGAATCTCATAACCTGTTCAATAGGTGCTATTATCAACACCATTTTACAGATAATCCAACTGAGAAACAGAGTATTTAAATGACTTACCAAGGTTCAAAAAGTTGGTAAGTGTCTGAGGAAGAATTACAACTCAGATTTTCATAACTCCAAGTCCCACATTCTATAAACTGAGCCCTCTAGCTGCCTTGGTTTGTCATTGCATTGATGAGAGACCTTTAGTTATTCAAAGATGTTTGTGCTTATATTGTTCTTATTATTAGATATATTATTTTTCTGGTACTTCTCACTTCATTTTGCATTAGTTCATAGAAGTTTTTCTCAAATTTCTAACCTGAATTTGTCCATTTTGTCATTTTCCACCACATTTTTATTTTAATATACTATAATTTATATAGCCATCCCTCAATAAGTTTTAAATTTTCTATGTTACTGTGAAAACCTACTACAAATATATTTGTACACAAGCCATTTTTCTTTTCTTTCTTTTTAAAGAAAAAAAAAAGATGGACAATTTAGTATGTTTTGAACCATAGATCCAAATTACTTTCCAGAATGGCTGTATCAAATCACAGCTTCAGGAGCACTTCACAAGTATTCTTGTTTGCCTAGAGCTCCTCCAATACATACCACTATCCTCCCCTCCCCTTTTTTTTCTTTACCATGATCTTATCCATGAAAGGTTGAACATTAGAACTCCTTTTAGTTACATTTCCTTAATTATCAATGATTTAGAGCATTATTTCATAAAATTGTTGAAAGCTTGAGTTTCTTCCTTAGAAACTCAAGTAATCGGCTGGGATCATGAGCAAACCACACAAAAAGAGTCAGACCATACAATCTTTTTTTTTTTTTGGTAACTAAGAAGATCAAAATATACAATGAGAAGAAAATAACAGAATCAAAGCTCCTACATCCAAAGCCTCCAAGAAAAATATGAATCAGTCCCAGGCATTGGAAGAGCTCAAAAGGGATTTTTAGAAGCAAGTAAGAGAAGTAGAGGAAAACTGGGAAGAAAAATAAGAGTGATGCAAGAAAATCATGAAAAACAATTCAACAGTTTGCTAAAGGAGACCCCAAAAACACTGAAGAAAATAATACTTTAAAAATAGCCTAAACCAAATAGCAAAAGAGGTCCAAAAAACCAATGAGAAGAAGAATGCCCTCAAAAGCAAAGTTGGCCAAATGGAAAAGGAAGTCCAAAAGATTACTGA